>NC_090324.1:106760012-107074281 GCF_040869045.1 Eurosta solidaginis
AGAAAACGATGCGATGCTGGCTGTGGCTTACGATTCAATGATATTATTATTTTTCTTCTTTTCTCTCTATTCTTAGTACTAATTACAGTGTTGCTTACTAACTAATATATTCAAATAGATATTTGTACTAAGGACAGTACGAGTAATTAGTATATGGGATATACAGTGACGGTTACTTAAAAAGTATTGAGTAAATTCAATTGTAACCGAATATTCTGGGCCCGTTGATGCGTATGTATCAATAATATAAAAAAACTAGTACAATGAATGAATGTTCACATTTTAAATTCAAATAGTTACATAGGTTTATGCAATAATCTAATTCCAAATTCGATTGTTTGTTGTTTTAACAATAAATGTGTTGTATATAAAAGGTTTAAAAATTCAAATTGCTATTAGTGCTTAACTCATTGGTAATGGTGCCAACTTACGGACTGCTCGCCTAATGACACCACTGCGTATTTGTATGTGGGTTACATGGACCATGCCATCTTTTCCAGTAACGACACTTGTAACCCTGCCCATAAGCCATCTTTGACGAGGCATGTTGTCTTCGTGGACCACCAAGGTACCAATATCTATGTTGGTTTCGGGTTTTACCCATTTGGCTCTGGCCTGAAGCTCTAAGAGGTAATCTCTGAGGGATGCAGACCAAAATTACCCTTTCGGGTAGGCGATATGCTGCCATCTCTTTGAGTAAGTCTGTTTCTACGCTGGGCTCTGGAATAGCTTTCAGTGAACACCCAATCAGTAGTTGTGCGGGTGTAAGTACTTCTCCATCGCTGGGATCTGCAGACATTGGGGCAATGAGCCTTGAATTTAGGACTGTCTCTACCTCGATGAGGACGGTTGATAGTTCTTCGAAGGTCAGATTGGCGTTTGAGACGGTGCGATTGAGCAAGTTTTTTGTCGATTTTACGGCCGCCTCCCACAGACTTCCGAAATGAGGTGCGCCAGCCGGGATGAACTCGAATGTTACTCCTTTCTCTGCCACGAAATCTAGCATTTGTGTCTTGTTGACCTCATTGAAAAACACGTCGCGAAGTTCTTTCATCTTGGCGTTCGCTCCCACAAAATTCGTTGCTTTGTCGCAGACGACCTTCTGCGGTAACCCTCTCCTTCCTATACACCTTGTAAAACAAGAAATAAATGAGTTAGTGGTTAAATCCGAAACAGCTTCGATACGAACAGCTTTGGATCAAAAATGTTTTATGTTGTTGTTGTTGTAGCGAGAAGGTTGCTCCCCGAAGGCTTTGGGGAGTGTTATCGATGTGATGGTCCTTTGCCGGATACAAATCCGGTACGCTCCGGTACCATAGCACCATTAAGGTGCTAGCCCGACCATCTCGGGAACGATTTATGTGGCCACATTAAACCTTCAGGCCATTCCCTCCCTCCCTACCCCCAAGTTCCATGAGGAGCTTGGGGTCGCCAGAGCCTCGTCTGTTAGTGAAACAGGATTCACCGCAGACAGGTGAGGTTGACAATTGGGTTTGGAGAAGCTATATATTGCGCTGGCAACCTAAAAGGTTGCGCTACACGGCCCCTTGAATCTGGTATTTTAGTCGCCTCTTACGACAGGCATACCTACCGCGGGTATATTCTGATCCCCTAACACGCTGGGGTGAAAAATGTTTTATAATGGGGTCGACCACGAATTCTATATGACATATAGATTGGACCGCAAAAGTCAACACCGGTTACCCAAAACGGTCTAACTTATAATAAACGATCCATCGGTAGACTTCCCATGATATGCGTCAACAGTTTATTTAGGTTTATATCTAAAACAGTGTGTGCAGTTGTGTACTACTTTTCTCGCAATTTCTCTGGCGTTTACAGACCAAATTTTTAATCGCATCAGGGCAATAAGCGCTCTAGGACCTGCGTGACAGCTTGTTAAATGTAAATTAGTACCGTAGAAGTATACGAACCGACATTTTGGAATGAGTAGTGGATGTTTAGTATCATGTGACAATGAGGAGTTTTGTAACCAGCCACCTACTCGGAGTAATGTGAATTGTCGATTGCTTTCGAGGTGTTCTTTAAGGAATGGATTGAGTTTTTGCATCTGCTTGTTCACCGGCGACGAGTTCGGCATTTAATTTCATTCTCAAATTCTTCATGCTATACTACTTCGACAATTTTTAGAAATGAAATTTCAAGTTCTTTTGCGGTAATTTGAGGCGTTGTTTCGGCTCGGGTGACAAACCTGTAAACGTAGGTAAGTATTCTTACAATTTTTAAGTAAGTCGAACAATTTGCTATGAGGCTATGTATAATACAGGACCTTTTAGATGTTACAAGTACTAAGGGCTTGGCTTTACGAATCTCCAGGCTTCCTTATCCTCCGGCGTTTTGAAATGCGGATTGTTTGGCTAATTTTCTTCATCTTGTGTTAGGAACCTGGGCCCGTTAAACCATATTGATTACGCATTTCATATACATTACAACTTCTGGAGACAATATCGGCTGGGTTGTGGGCAGTTGGAACATGTTTCCTAATTACGTTTCCTGTCCACTCCTGAACATCTGCCACTCTATTACCCACGAAAACTGACAATGTGGATGGGTGCTTTGCAGCCAATATAGCACAATTTCCGAGTCAGTCCAAAATACGGGTTTTTCAATATTTGGGAGTAATATTGGGGATACAGTTTCCCACAGTTTTGACAATAAATGAACAGCGCATAACTCAAGCCTCGGTAGGGTTTTGGTTTTTAGTGGAGCGACTTTTGATTTGGCTGCAAAGAGTATAGATTTATAGTTTTTTTGCAGCCGCTACGAATATAAATGCAACACCCATAAGCACGTATGGACGCATCTGCGAATACATGAACTTGTATTTTCGACGACGACAACATGTTTATATTATATGCGGACTTCGGGAATTTTTCTAATATTGTCTTTAAAATTTTCCCAGATTGTTGCCAGCGACACTGCAATTGATTCGTCCCAATCCAATTTGTGAATCCATAACCCTTGCAAAATTATTTTCGCTCTTGTTATAACTGGACATAGCAGGCCTAATGGGTCGAAAAGTCGGGATGACACTGACAATATATTGCGCTTGGTTGTTTGCAAATTATCAAAGTCATTAATACAGCTAAACCGAAGTTCGTCACGCTTCGGATGCCAAATTATTCCCAACGTCTAGGTAGTTTCGGTCTCGTTAAGTGATATTGTCTTTTCTGAACTATTATTGGTTTTAAGGAAATCATGGTTTGAGTACTATTTCGACAGCTTAAATCCGGCAGAGGCGAGAATTTTTACCACTTCATTTTGTATTTGCTTAATTTCGTCCAAGGCTTCACCACCCGACAATAGATCATCTACATAAAAATCTTCTCGCATAGCCCTGGAACCAACAGGCATGACATTCTGATTTATTTTTGCAAGTTCTTCCAGGAACCTTACTGCCAAAAAGGGCACTGGAGATGTCCCATATGTAACTGTATTAAGCTCGTAAACCTTTACTGGCACATTAAGTGTTTCTCGCCACAAAATCATTTGAAACTTTCTATCTTCCTCATGTACTTCCACTTGCCTGTACAATTTTGTAATATCAGCTGTAATTGTAAATTTACGACAACGAAATTTCAGCAACGTGGTGTATAGCTCTGGTTGTAAAGTGGGACCGACCATTAACGTTTCGTTGAGAGATATGTTTGTGGACGTCTTTGCTGACGCATCAAATACCACTCCTAATTTTGTGGTTAAACTGTCTAATCTTATCACGACTTGGTGAGGTATAAAAAAATGTGGATTAGATGGGATAATGTTCTTGGCTTCTGACATATGCCCTAGAGACAAATACTCTAACATGAAATCATTATACATTAGTTGAGTATCGGGCGTCTTTGCAAGCCTGCGTCAAGAGATAGGTACCAACGTTTTGCTACGTCATAGGATGATCCAAGCTCTGATGGATCCCTCTTAAATGGTAGACGAACTTGAAATCGACCCTTTGGAAGAAAGTGGGTATTTTCCACAAAATGATTCTCACAATCAGTAAATTCCATACGGGTGTTATTTACAGCTTCTGGGCTTTCTTTAATTTCACAGAATTTCCTCACAGTCTCATCCAGAGATACCAATGACGCGTCGGTAATTCCACTTGCTATATTTTTATTTAATTTTTTTTATATTGCATGATCCAGTTTAAATGCATTTGCCCTGTTTATACTGACCAGAATGTATCCAACCAAGAAGAGTTTTTTGCGATGTGGGTAATGACTCGTTTAATTTTATTTGGCCCACAGATAATAATTCGAAAAATATGTCAGCTCCTATGAGCAGATCGACTGTCTGTCGCTTGTTGAAATGAAGGCTGTGAGTTCGGGTTGGTAACTTGAAATTCATTTAACCACCCAAAAATCTGTGTGGAATTGATAACACTGCGGAACAAAATTTTGCGGTCGGAGATTTTTAAGTCGATTAAGGGTAATTTGGGGCAGTGGCGGATCCCCCCCCCCCCCGCTCTGATCAGGAACTTTTGAAAATTATAAAAGTTTGTTTTAATTACATATAAAATTTTAAAATTTTTAGTTTTTATAAGATCGTCCTAATCGCCCCCTCTCCCAAGATCAGCAATTTATAATAATTCGGTTGAAATACTTTATGAAATGAATAGTTTAGCTATATATTCATTTCCAATTTCCATTTGTTTCGCTGTGGGTAAAATCATCAGAAAAAATGTACCATTCTGGTATTTGAAGAAAGAATTGCGTACTTTTCGGTGAAATTTGGCAGCCTTGTTCACTATATCCTGATCACGGTTGCCACACCACCTCTTTTTTCTGGAAAAAAATTCCTTTTGAAAAAACAAAAGAAGTACGAATATTTTTAAAATGTCACAATAAAATTATTTATATAGGCCTTCGCGAATTTCAGTCCCTACATCGTGTTAATGTGTTAGCAATAATACATCCACGCCAGGAAATCTCCATTGGTTTGGGAATTGTGGCACGCTCTGACTTATACTATACATAATTCTACATAAAGATAAAAACATATGTAAAATAAAGTCAACCTATAGTTCTTTGGGCAGCTCTTAGTAGTTGATGGAACCTATCTTCCTCCGGTCGGAAATTCGGTTAATGCAGCAGAAATTCTTTGAAAGTCGAGGGCTCGTACTTTATGAACAATGTGGAGCGTTACTTATATGCGGATGAACTTTTAGTATTTTTCATCTAAGATAACTAATAATAGGCGCGTTCTATTCTAAGCGAGCACGAAAAGAACACTCGTTTATTCATCAAATTACATTCAAAGCAATAACACTAACTCGCTTATTTTATCTACTCCTCGTGAAATCGGCTAATCAATAAGCGAGTTGAGAGGTAGTGTTGAAAATAGAAAAAATTGCTCTATTGTGAATGATGTCTAAAATGCACCAAGGAAATTTTTTGACATATAGAACTATCGCAGCCAACTTCACTCAAAAAGCGCAAACCAAAACAAAAGAAAATAAATTAGAAATTGTGGAAATATTTAATTTTACCTTACATCTATCGGTTTTTGTTAAGCTTTTTGCAAAGAAAGAATTACAGTCCGTTCTAGTTTCGTTGCATATATATTTTATGCTGAATAAGCAGCTCGTGCTACAAACTATGCAATACTCAGTGCATAACTACATGAAATTGCAATTTTGATTGCAAAAATTTAAATTCACGTTTTGTGAACATTGATAAATAAATTCGAGAAATTGAATATAACCTGACGTTGTGTCTTTGAAATACCAATCTCAATTGAAATTACGAACAATTACAAAATTGATACCGATTCGCAAGCTGCTATGCGTGGTTCTGGTCTCTATGGTATTACCATTACTGATTTTGTGACTGGCGCGGGGCCAGGTAAAAACCTATTGAATTGAAAATAATGTCGGAATATAACCTGGTTTTATGAGGATCTTAAGAATCCCTACCACAGAAATTATATCTCTAAAAAAAAAAAATTATTTTACCCTAAAATACACCACAAGCCAACATTTCTTTGGTGGAGAACCTTTTTTTTTGGAACAAGATGGAAGAAAGTCAAAGGTACTTAAGATATGAAGAATTAAATGGTAATATATCACGCATTTTGCCTTCAGTTGTAGCTGTTGCGTAGTTAAATTAGCGGCATCCATATTGCAAGATGCGCCGTGAGTTTCCAAGTTCGCAAATTGTCTTCTCGATAGGATTTGCAATCATTATCCAGATTGTGCCTTTCCATCCATCCATATTGTGTCCATACATTCCAATTCCATCCATCGATGTTGTGTTCATACATTCCAATTTCTCATCATCGGGCATATGCATAGCTTTTAACAGATCAAGTGCCATGACCACTGTCCTATGATGAGGCTCTTGCTGGTTCAGTTCGTGTTTATGGCGTTTAGCGCGGTGGTAGTGCTGTGCATTTTGCGGAAGCAATGTCTAACCGAAATTCGCCGTAAAATGAGGGAGCATAACGGTTTATAAAGTCTGCGCTACTGTCGAAAGCTGCGGTGGTACCGCTACTAAAGCCTGGTAAACCAACTAGCGATGGAGATTCATATCGTCCGATATCTCTCTTATAGCTAGTAGTCAAGAAGCTACACTGCTCCCTAACCATAAGCAATAGGGGAACTGAACCAACCTTTTCTCGATGTCACCTTAGTCTCAGAAGATGCGGAGGAGTTGGTCAGAGTCGTAGTAAACTAAATGTCCTCTATAATAATATAGCCAGATATGTGTATAGTGTTGGTCGTTACGAGCACATCTCCATTTCTATTAAATTCGATAACCTGTTACAATTAAAGTGCCTAACACTGCTTCATAAGATCATCGCATCTCGAGAACCTGAATATCTCATGCACCGCCTTAAATTTAACAGAACACCTCGATCGTTTAACTTAACTACTATGAAGTACAACTGCCTAGTTACTGAACGTCAATTTTTTGTCTACGCTGTTCGCCTTTGGAACGCTCTGCCCCAAAAACTTAAAGCCATACAAAATGCGCTGCGCTTCAAGAATGAGCTCATAAACTATTTTCATCAATAAAAAGGCAATGCGCACTTTCTCTTACATTCTTCTTCTTTGCATTTTATTACATCCTCAGACTTGTTATTCTCTGCTAAACAAACCTGTTAAGCATATTCACTTGTCAAGTTTATTTTTTTTAATGTTATTTTTAAGTTAGTTTTAAGCTCAAACACTGTAAATTAACCTAAGGTTGTGTGTTTGATTAATGATAAATAAAATAAAATAAATAAATAAATAAATTTGTCGCAAAAATCACTGAAACTCTGTGATTTAGAGCATCACTCTGGACTCATACACAAACGGTTAGTTTTCTAAATTATTTAGGGTTATTGCAACTAAACCAAATATATATTTTTTCTAGCATCGCATCATTTCACTACAGTCAGCTACGTAATAGCTGCCGCTTCCAAAGGCAGTCGGTTCTATGTACCGGAGCGACTCGGGATTTTTCCCGACCAAGGACTGTCATTTCAGTGTGACCCCATTTAATTTGTTTCGTCCTCCCACAAATTGTCATCCTCCCAGCAGCTCCTTGCAGCAGGACTGCTACATATTCTCTTACTCCGGGAAGGTATCGAACCCAATCCGGGTCCGTCTCCTGACCCCGGTCATGAGAAATGGTTTTGCTGCATTTTCCAGAAAAGAATCTTTTTAGGACGGTCATACTCTGTTCAGTGTGTCTCGTGCAAGGGATGGTTGCATCGGACAGGTTGTTCTGGGCTTGATCCCAAAACCCGACGTCCACGTAACTTTTATAAATCTTTTGTGGCTCCTTGCTGCTCACGCCCAAGGGCGTCCCGTAGTCTACGCCTAAGCGTATCCCCACTACCTTCCAGCAGCTTCGCTGCTCAGCAAGCCACAACAAGTACCCGCTGCTGCTCGCGCCCCACGGCGCCAACAACTCAAACAGCTGATACCACTCATAACTACTACCTTCGTAGTAGAGCTGGTAGCAATGCTGAGCATCAGCCCCTGCCCCCGTCTTCTTCTCCCCCCCTCTTTTCTGGCAGCAATCGTGCAGGTCAGGGAAACAGACTCTTAGTCCCTGCCTCCGTTGGCACCGTCTGCCAGCACAGAATATATAGGTTTGCGACATCCGCTCAATGCAGCTCCTGCCTTGGGTGGTGCCACTTTCCTAGATGTTCTGGTCTCCGCGACGGCAACCCCCCGACGGGTTTCATCGCGCCATGTTGCCAGGTCGCAAACCCAAATCATCCGGGTACCCCAATGCTTGCCCAAGGGCGCCCAGTCCCAAGGCCACAACAGCAATTGCGTCCTGGCCTTCCACAACCTAGGCGTAGTCACTCCTCACTTACCCCTAGATTGGCGGCGTCACCCCTCATGCACTTCAGAATTCTGCAGTTCAACTGTAATGGACTAACTGGGAAGATTACGGAGATAGTCGATTTCATGAAGCGGCACAACATCCGCATTGCTGCGATTCAAGAGACTAAACTCACGGCAAGATCTGCATTGCAGACCTGCTCTGGTTATAATGTCCACAGGAAAGACCGCGAGAGCGGAAATGGAGGCGGCCTCGCGTTTATTATACTCCACTCTGTGCAATATCATATATTTGATCCTGGCATCGACCGCAGTGACAATGTCTTAGAACGTCAAGGCCTATCTGTCCGGTCAGGCGATGCAAATCTAGAAATCATCAACATCTACATCCCTCCTGTCACCTGTTGCCCCAGTGGATACCGCCCTAATATCGAGGCCTTACTCACTGGCAACAATCGCATTATCTTAGGCGATTTCAATGCCCATCACGACCTATGGCATTCAAACATGCGGGCGGACAGTAAGGGTGAGATGTTGGCGGATCAAATAGACGAAACAACGTTCTGCACAATAAACGGAGACGCCCCACACGTATGGTAGGAAGCTGTCATAGCTCGCCAGATGTCTCAATCGTAAGCGCAGAACTCGTAAACTGCGTCAACTGGCAGCCGATGGTAACATTGGCATCCGACCACCTGCCCATACTTATTTCGTTCGAGCGTACCGCCGACTTCATCGTCACCAAAAAACCCACTTTCATAAACTTCAAAAAAGGAAAGTGGGAAGAATATAAATCTGCAACAGACAGCAGCTTTGCTGCCCTCCCTATCCCGACTGATGCCCGCCAAGGGGAGCGTGCCTTCCGTAAGGTCATTGAATCCGCCTCGGCACATTTCATTCCCGCCGGGAGAATTCCCGACATCCGGCCCCACTTCCCGGCGGAGGCCGCGAGCTTAGCGAGGGAACGCGACCTTATAAGACAGCTTGATCCAGGCGACCCCCAAATAAGGGATATAAACCAACGCATCAGATTGCTTGTGGACGAACACAAGCGGGCGAAATGGGAAGAGCACCTAAGAGGTTGTAACCTCTCTACCGGTGTAGGTAAACTTTGGTCCACCGTAAAGTCCCTATCGAATCCGATAAGGTGCTGTCGGATGCGAAAAAATGCGCGAGCGCTTTCTGCCGACAATATATAATGCATCCTACGGTCGACAAAGATAGACGGAGAGCCACTAGACACGCACATTAACACAAACTCAGCGCGTCACCAATTACCATCACCGCTAGAGAGGTTGAGGACGCCATTGGTCGCGCTAAACCATCCAAAGCAGTGGGCCCAGACGGCATAGCCATGCCGATGCTTAAAAACCTAGGGAAAGAGGGTTTCAAATACTTAGCGCATGTCTTCAACCTGTCTCTTTCCACCTTTGTCATACCCGAGAAATGGAAAATGGCCAAGGTGGTCCCGCTACTAAAGCCTGGGAAACCAGCTAACGTAGGTGAGTCATATCGTCCGATATCTCTCCTATCGCCAGTGGCAAAGACGCTTGAAGCCATTTTGCTCCCTTATTATATATATATATATATGTCTCTTTCCACCTTTGTCATACCCGAGAAATGGAAAATGGCCAAGGTGGTCCCGCTACTAAAGCCTGGGAAACCAGCTAACGTAGGTGAGTCATATCGTCCGATATCTCTCCTATCGCCAGTGGCAAAGACGCTTGAAGCCATTTTGCTCCCTTATTTCCAAGCACATTTGCAGTTAGCCCCTCATCAGCATGGCTTCAGAAAACTCCATAACACTACCTCCGCGCTAAATGTCATTAGCACCCATATAAATTGCGGTTTGAATCAATATCCCCACCATAGAACAGTACTCGTAGCGTTAGACCTATCAAAAGCTTTTGATACGGTCAACCATGGCTTGTTACTGCAGGACCTGGAAGGGTCCACCCTTCCCCCATGTCTTAAAAGGTGGACCGCAAATTATCTGGGTGGTCGGCAGGCATCGGTGCAATTCAGAAACGAAACATCAAAACAAAGGAGAATTAAACAAGGGGTGCCACAGGGTGGTGTCCTATCCCCGCTTTTGTTTAATTTCTACATATCTAAGCTACCTTCACCACCGGAAGGAGTCACAATCGTTTCCTACGCCGATGACTGCACAATAATGGCCACAGGCCCAGGCCCAAAGATCGATGAGCTATGCAATAAAATAAACGGCTATCTCCCTGATCTCTCCTGTCACCGACTAAATCTTCCGCGACCTTATTTACAACATGGACGCCCCAAATATCGATCATATTGAACATCCACGTCGATGGCACTACGCTACCGACTGTCCTACACCCCAAAATCTTGGGTGTGACGTTTGATCAGGATCTACATTTTGGTGCGCACGCAACCGCAATTATTCCAAGAATTCAGAGCCGTAATAAAATCCTCAAATCCCTTGCTGGCAGTACCTGGGGAAAAGATAAAGAAACGCTCTTGACCACATACAAAGCAATTAGCCAGCCGATTACGTGCTACGCGTCACCCATATGGTCGCCAAGCCTAAAAACCACCCACTGGAAGAAACTACAGGCCTGCCAAAATACTGCTCTCAGAATCGCCACGGGCTGTCTTCTTATGTCCCCAGAACACCATCTGCATAATGAGGCGAGAATACTCCCCATCAGGGAGAGAAATGAGATGCTGACCAAACAGTTTCTGTTGAATACCCAGAAACCTGGGCATCCCAACATACATCTGATTGACGAACCAGCACCGCCTAGGGGCCTAAGGAGTCATCTCCGTAAGCATTTTGAGGAAATACGGCACCTGAGAACCCAGCCGTACGAAGCGGAAAAACACAAGCAGGTCCTTGGTGAACTCCATAGACAGGCGTCGGACCTTTATGTCGGGAATTGCCCGGTGAATCCAGTACTTGAAGAAAAATATCCAGAACTCGCAGAAGAGGAACGCATACTCCCCAGGGAAACGCGTGTCACTCTTGCTCAACTTCGTTCTGGATACTGTAACAGGTTAAACTCTTACCTATCCAGAATCAACCCCGACATACAAAATGTATGCCCTGCTTGCAATGTGTCCCCACATGACACCAACCATCTCTTTAATTGTAATGTGGAACCAACGCCTCTAACACCCCTTTCCTTATGGTCCACCCCTGTTGAAACGGTCCACCTCTGTTGGACTCCCGTTAGAGGACATTGATGACAATTTGTGATCGGTCGCAGCTATTAGGTGAGGCGAGCATTGCTACAACAACAACAACGTAATAGCTGCAATGATATCTCCACAATACCGACAGCGACCTTACAATTATGCAAACATCATTATGAGCGCGCCGCTGATATTTTAGATAGCTTACGCGAAAGTATTTCATTGTAAGAATTCCTAACCGAAAGTATGTACATATAAGCTTCCGAAATTGTTAACTTTCTAAATACTAAATACTAATTTCAGTTTCATTAACAACTATGCAAAAAATCAAGCAATTGCAAAACGCCTTAACTTTATTATTAAATCAAAAGTAATTTTCGAATATGTCTTAAATATAAATAATGCCACAGAAAGTAATACACCAAATGATAAGCTCTGCAAGCATATGGTGCTATTTGAAAATCGTTTACAAAATACTTTAAAAACTTTGATAAAATTATTGCTTAATGGCAAGGATCCGAAAAAATTAGTGGACTTATATAAAAAGATGTATATGACAACTTTAAAAAGTAAATGTACAGTAAATAGAGAGAATATGTCTGTGGAACAATCAGCACAACATTTTTCTGAATTGTTGCAACGCTTAAATGAGTTGGAAAAATCCCATAAATCCAATGCAAAATATAAGCTATAAATCAACTACATCTTCAATTCGTACTAAATTCAAAATTGTTCAAAAATTATCACCTTTAAATTTTTACGCTTAGTACTTTTTTATTTTTAAATTTATTTTAAGATATTTGAGTATTTTTAGGAGATTTCTAATTTTTCTATACTTTTGTTGACTTGAAAAATGCCCTAAAGAAAACACCCTGCAACCCTGGAGGTTAATCTATTTAAAGATATTGTCGTGTATTTCATAAATTGTTTGAACTACTACTGCTTATAAATTTTATTCAAAAACATTATATCTGAGAACTTGTTTTAAAAACGCTCAGAATTTCTTTCGAAAAACCTTATCTGACCGCGAATGCAAACAAATTCTGAGATATGGTGTTTTTGAATAAAATTTATAAGTAGTAGCAGTTCAGACAATTTATGAAATGAGACGTTTTTTTAAATTTTCTGATACCATGTTTACACGACAATAGCGACCGACGTATTAGAACAGGTTTTGATTTTGTATATTTTGAATTTGTGTATTAATGAGTTTAGAAACTTTCGAAATCAAGTAGAGCGCCTTATGTGGTCATGTAAACATTTTCATTACTTCCACTACTTCAACAGTGTGCTACAGTCCAATTTAGATTACTTTAACTTACATATCTGTATATTTTACTTGCTAGCCAAATATATGTTTAATTAATAGAGTAATATCGATTAAGTTTTTTGGACTTTATGGAATTTGTTGGACTAAATACCTTTTTCTTATGCTTAGTTTTACTTTCAAAAAAGTTGAATCAAATTTTTAATACTTGCGATAAACATAAACCTGTGAAGAGAAAAATAGCAGTGTCAATTTCCATCAAATTTCGTCACTTAAATACTTCTTTTTTATTTCCGGTATTCCAAGAAAAAGCTTCTATGAACTTTGCAAATCCATCTCAAAAACGTTTTCAAAAATTTGAAAAAATTTTACCTAAATTTGAACTTTTTATTTGGGGTTCTTAGAATTTTTTTGAGTATGCAGTTTTGTAGTCCAGTCAATTTTAGTATAACAAAGTACAAGTTTTATTTTTATTTCGCATTGATTTTTGAGTATTTTTTTACCGAAAAGTCTTTCAGATTTTCTTTCATAAAAAAACTGTTTCACAATTTGTATAGAAGAAAATCTCAAACACCCTTCAAAAACCGCAAAAATTAACGAGAATTTTGAGAGACCTATAGAATGCATGTCCTTTGTTATACTAAAATTGTATACTCCAAAAATGCATAGAACCATAAATAAGAAGTTCAAGATTTCGGTAAATTTTTGCGTTTTTCGAAAACGCTTTCGATATTGTTTTTCATAGCTTCAGTTAAAAAAAAATCATGGAAGTTTTTTCGTGAAGTATCGGAAATAAAAAAAGTATTTAATTGACGAAATTTATTAAGAATTGAGACTGCTATTTTTCTGTTCGCAGGCGTAAGTTCATTATTAAAATGTTTGATGTTTATTAATCTTAAAAACGTGTGCATAAAACACTACATTGAAGTACAAATTAATTTTAATTTCTACTAGAAGTATGATATATTTAAACGGTTGTTTTTTATTAAATTGGTGGTTTTAAAAAAATTTAAAATAGATAGGGACTGTAAATTGCCTTATATTTTATGAAATTGAAACTAATTTATTGTATATTAACTCTGAATAAGTGATTATCGGCAAAACTAGCTGAATGGCCAGTTTTTTACGTATAACAGCTGGGGTAAACATTGACGATTTCCTTAAATTGCATAGAGTACTGTATATCCTCCCTACCACAAAATTAATATGATTTGTGCATGTAAGGTTAGAATTTACCATAAAGCCAAGATTTTTTACTTTGTTAACTATTTTTATCAAATTCTTATCGATATATATGGCTGGGAGGTTACCAATTTCGACCTTCTTTCTAGAAATCAACAAAACATAAGATTTATTAGTGTTGACGCAATGACCATTTTTACTAGCCCAGCGAGAAATACTCAGTAAGTCAACATGTAATTTAGAGCATAAGTCATTGGTCCTGCTAAAATTATCAGAAAAATGTCGTCAATAAACACGCTGAATAATATAGGTCCAAGGATAGAACCCTGTGGAACTCCCATGGCCAATGGTTTAGGCTGCGATAAATCGTAGCCCGTGTCCACTCGCTGATATCTGCCGGTCAGATAGCTGCTCATAACTTTTACTGCATTTTCACCAAATCCAAAATATTTTCTTAGTTTACTGTATAGTAAAATGTGATTAACGGAGTCAAAATCTTTCGAGAAGTCTAAGAGGCACAGCAATGTTAGCTCATTTTTATCAAACGACAACCGTATATCATCTAAAACTTTTAACAACGTAGTTGAGCAACTGCGGTGGGCTCTAAATCCCGATTGATAGGGGCAAAGTAGTTTCTTGTTTTGAACATGCAAGGTAATTTGTTCCGAGAGTAGGCTTTCAAAAATCTTTGGCAGCGCTGGTAAAATACTTATGGGACGAATATCATTTGGTAAACATGCATCTCTATTTTTAGGCGCAGGCCTTAAAATGGCATCCTGATGATTGCAATACAGTGGTTAATAATGTGCGTAAGGCAGCTTAATATATATGGCAATATAATTTTAACAAATTTCATTCAAATACCGTCTCCTTCCACTGCATTGGATCTTATGTAGGATAGAACGGCATGATTCAACTGCCATAAAAAGTATACGTACAGGCTACAGCGCTACAAAATCGGCACTTATAAGCCTTACAGCGGATGGTGCTAAAGTTGTTGTAAAGGTGCAAAGAATAAGAGTAGGATGGGTATCTTGTCGAATTAGAGAGGTGAAACAGGAGAGATACTGTTATAGGTGCTGGGTCTATGGACATATAGCCCTGAATTGCAAAGAGACTATTGATAGGTCAAAACTTTGCAGGAAATGCGGTCAGGAGGGACATAAGGCCGCGAACTACTCCAACGTACCAAAATGTGCATTATGTGGGGGACAATATTTGGTAGGCAGTTTTAGATGCCCACAACGGGAAGGAAGCAACCATATTGCCGTATGACATTGTTGCAACTCAATTTAAACCACTGTGGAGCGGTCCAAGACCTCTTATCCCAAACAATGTTTGAAGGAGGATTTGACATAGCGGTACTCTATGAGCCGTACACAAATAAGCAGGAGCAAGGCTGGCTCACGGACTCGGCTGGGAAAGCCTTAATTTGGATACCAGGAAAACTTCTTCCACAGGAAAAGATGGCACCCACGGTGGCAGGATTTACTTGGGCAAAAATCAAAGGAATATACATTTTTAGTTGCTATGCACCTCCGAGCATGACTAGCACAGAGTTTGAGAACACAGGAAGGGGTGCTATCACCTCTGCTGCGGACGCTGGTCATCAATCAACTGCTCAGGCGATTCGATGAGGACTCGTAAAAATTACGGCTTACGCAGATGACGTTGCAATTGTCATAAGTGGAAAGTGCCTTCCAACGATTAGCTCTTTGATGGATCATGCGCTTCGGGATATTCATACCTGGGCAACTAATGTCGGGTTGAAAGCCAACGCGGATAACACGGATATGGTCTTGTTTACAAAGAGGTACAAGGTCCCAAATTGGACCAGGCCTATGTTAGGAGGGGTTACGACCCTACAGGAGAAATCTTGCTCAAAATATCTAGGAATCATCCTAGATAGAAAGCTGTCATGGAAGCTCAACGTGGAGGAGAGGGTGAAGAAAGTCTCAACGGCACTTTATGCATGTAAATTCTTGGGTGTAGGGGTTTATCGCCCTCTCTTTCTCATTGGGATTTTACAGCGCTTGTAAGCCCTATTCCATACTATGGAGTTCTTGTTTGGTGGAAAGCCACACAAAAAGCAACCTACCTCAAAAGAATAGAGGGGGTATGCAGACTGTCAATGCTTAGCATTACGGGAGCCCTGAAAACAAACCCGACGGCTGCACTGAAAGCCACTCTGCACATTTCACCTGTAGACCTGGTAGCAAAGAACATAGCGTTAACAACTGCAACCAGGCTCGGTGCCTCGGGACAGCTTGACCGCCGACCATGATTCCCTATTTGCGCTTCGAGGGAGATCTTAAGGCCATAATAGAGTAGAACGGTTGGCGAAAGGGTGCTCAAATGACGGACGAGGCGGTACATGTGCACACAGATGGTTCCAAAATAGTGGAAGGAGTAGGGTCTACGGTATACTGTTCTGATCCGGAAATAAACAGATCCTACAAGCACCCGGATTACTGTAGGGTTTTCCAAGTGGAAATATTAGCCGTAACCAAAACAGTAGAAACACTGGAAGATAATAGCTTAAGCTGCAACCGCGTTAACTTTTATATTGACAGTCAAGCAGCAATTAACGCAATAATCTCGCATAGCACAGCATCTAAATGCGTGTTAGAGTGTAATCAGTCTCTGGAGATAATCGGGACAGGGAGAAACATACATCTATATTGGGACCCAGGGTATATGGGAACAGATGGGAATGAAAAAGCAGATGAACTAGCTAAAAACGGCGCATCCCTTGAAGCTTACTCCGTAGACGTCCCAATTAGACTGGGCGAGATTAGGCGAAGGCGAGTGGTGCACATGATCGACCAAGCAGGAAAGGCGTGGCTTCAAGTGCGGGGCTGTAAAGTGTCGAAGATTATGTGCAGGTCTTACAACCTTAGACTAACAAAGAGAGGACTGTAGACTCAATAATGGCATTCTGATTGGACATTGCCTTCTGGCGTCACATGCCCTTAAATTAGGCTTGGTCTGTGCTTATGCCCTGCGCTTGCCAGGGTAAGACTCCAGCTATTAGGAGTGATAAAGCTGTCAAATGTAGAAGCAGCAAGTGGCTTAAGTCCTAGGGAGCTTCTAGTGTTTTCCAAAAGGACGGAGTTATTTTATAACATAGGTCCTGGTTTTTGATAGGATTTTTTATTTTGGTCGTTAAAACAATCTTCTGTTAAAACTACGAACTCATTCAGTCTATGTGTGGTCCTGGTGGACCGGCCAGTTCAACCTAACCTAACCTAACTATTAAGATCCACTTAGTGAAATCTCCAAGGTGGCTCCTGAAGAACAACTCAACCTTCTTCTTCATAAGTTGAATGACTTGAAATATACAGCGCTGATACAAATCTAACGTCATTACAATCAGCGTTTGCCAATGATCGTTTGTTGGAGCTGCCAAACAAACTTGAAGCACACAATGCTCATCACATCACTGTTGGATACACAGCATTGATATTAGCTGTATGCCTACTCGTATTATCAGTGAGGAAAGGAAGATGTAAAGAGAAGAAGAAACTACATGTACCCAGTTCTACTGTAATAACTCCATCCGATATGACCGAAATACCCACACCAATGCCGTGGCAATCTAAAGATGTTATAGATTTTACGATAAACATTTAATCCAGAAACGGTCATGGTAATCGACCTGCGCTCATCGGGGCGAAAGATTTTGACGCTGAATATTTTAATTCTCAGAGTTTGCGAGGAATGCAATGCAACGAACAAAAGTCATCTCTAATTTCGGTTGCATTCTGCACCAAACGTGTAAATTTAATTTCTTGGTTGCAATTAAAGCGTGTGAACGAAGCATATATACATACATGCATCTCTAATTTCGGCTGCATTCTTCATCAAACGTGTGACTTTAACTTAGACTTAGGTTGAGATTAAAGCGTGCGACCGGAGCATACACACATACAGCCATGGCCACGTACTTTGCTGCACTTGAATCCACACGAAGAATTAATATTGTAACGAATTTACTGCAATTCCCCTTATTTGCAATCTTCTGCCAACGTTCGTATCGCTAAACTGTTGAATAAATAACTTCAATATTGAATAATGGAAAAATGACCTTTATTAAAGTACTTCACAATAACACTTATACTTTGCAACGAATAGCTTGCTTAATAACCAAACTGATAGCTTACATGAAACTGATCTATTGCCCGACAGATAGCGTGCTTAACTGAAACTGCTTCTAGTGCCTCTACCGCTGGTGCTTTTATACTCTGTGATTTCCTAGTGGCATCTTCTAGGCGCTTCCAGAATTTACTTATTTACCGCCATATAATTATAACTACAGATGCACGTATATAACTTCTCATACAAATACACGTTGTGAGCGACCCTTCCACAATTACAATTGCAATTGAAAGCTACGTCGAATACTGCTGCTGCTGTTACTTTGTGTGCTCCTTCGCTGCCAGATACTCTACCACATGCTAAACCTGTTTTTAATTCTGCTGTTACTCTCTCTACTACATTAACTGAGAATCAAAATTCTTTAGCTAAAACATTTGCTGTACCTATGCAAGCATCCCAGCAGTCTACTACTACTAAGCTTATTAGTGATACTACTCCATCTTCATTCGTTAATGGTCCTAGTACTGGCCCTATGACTCTAAATTTAAATTTGTCCTCCAATGGATGGGACCGCTCACTTGATTTGTCGTCTACTAGTCGTACTATTCCAAATGCTCCAACACACACGTGTCTCATGTTTCCGAATGGAAAACTAATAATAAATCTAACCGAAAGCCTCGTAAGCAGCCTTTACTTGTTGGATCCAGCCACAGTCAGGAAATTGGTGTCGTACGATCAATAAAGTGGCTCCACATATCCTCGTTCTTACCTAGCGTAACTTCCGACAATATTATATCTTATGTTTCTAAACATGCCTCAATTGAGAAGCGCTCTCTGGTGTGCATTAAGCTTGTGAAGAAGGATGTTATTGAAGGCGATCTAAGGAAAGTCAACTTTAAATTGGGTGTTGAAGATTGGTGCTATGAGAGGGTGTTAAATACCGATATTTGGCCTGCGAATGTTAAACTTCGTCCCTTCCAGTTTTTTCGAAAGGAGGTGGTGTCACCACTCAAACCATAAAGGTCCAGTCTCCGGTCATAATGCGTAATAATCCCTTGAAAATATATTTTCATAACGTGTCTGGTTTAAAAACAAAATCTAAAGTACTCTTCCATTTGAGCTCTCACTCGGACTATGATATTGTGGTACTTATTGAGAGCTGGCTTAACGAAAATTTGTTTAGCAACGAATTCTTCGATTCTAAGCTATATAATGTTTTTAGGAAGGACAGAGGAAACCAAGACTGCAAGAGGTGGAGGTGTACTCATTGCAGTTTCCACGAAATATCGCTGTTCATTGGTTCCCTTGGCAAATGGGGACTCGCTCTTAGATCAACTTTGTGTAACAATTTGCGGCAGCTCTAAACTTCTAATCTGTGCATCGTATATTCCGCCGTCTAGTGCTTATGGACGTTATAAAGCACATATTGATATTATTTTAGCTTTATTTACTAAGCATTCCAGCAATAATTACTGTATTCTTGGTGATTTTAACATGTGCAATATAAGCTGGAATAGACTAGATGATAGTTATTCTTTATTTCCTAATAATGTTACTAGTTTCGCTGAGTCATATTTAATTGATAATTTGTTAAGTCTTAATCTTGTCCAGGTTAATAGTTTCATTAAAAGACTCTTAAAAATTTTTGATCTTATATTTAATAGCGATAATATGAATTTTTCATTAAATGAGTGCCTGGACCCTTTGTCGGCTGCAAATCAACATCATGTTCCACTAGTGTTAAACTTGAAATTTTATATTTTAACTCTGTTTGTGGAGATAACCATTCTACTAAATTTTGTTTTAAAAATTGCGATTTTGATTCTGTCAACTCTGAAATGTCCTCTTTAGACTGGGATTGTCTTTTCTATGGTCTATCTTTACATGACTGCTTTGACATTTTTAAATTTAAAGCTAACAGCATCTGCAAGAGCCTTATTCCTATTAATAAAAAAAAATCTTCTAAAATTGCATGGTATACTAAAGACTTAAAGAAACTAAAAAATTTAAGAAACACATTTTATAAAAAATTTAAGTCTTCGGACTCTTCTTCCCATAGAGATCTATATCTGCGTTACTCGAGGGAGTTTAAATCCATGAGTAGGGTGCTACACAAAAATTATGTTCAGAAACTGAAATCAAAACGAACCCTAAAGCGTTTTGGCTTTATGTTAAGTCTAAAAAATCGTGTTCTATTATTCCGTCTGAGGAATTCTATAAAGAAACCATTGCTTCGACCTCCTATGATGCTGCAAACCTTTTTGCGAACTTTTTTAGTTCCAACTTTGAGTCTGACATTGAAGAAACAGAAAACCAGCGCCAGTCGTTGACTCTCCTATTAATTTCGGTGTTCTCAACCTAATAATTGATGATGTATAGATGGCATTGGGAATATTAGTTAAATAACACAGACTAATGTCGATGGTTCATCGGCCTGCCTATTTAAAAATTGTGCAGCTTTTGCTTACCCTCTTTTAATTTTACTCAACAAATCGCTTGATAGTGGCGAATTTATCAATGCTTGGAAGATTACTTCTATTACCCCTATTTTTAAAAGCGGTAACAAGAATGATATTTCCAATTACAGACCCATCTAGAAATTATCTACGGTTTCTAAATTATTTGAGTACATCGTTAAACAGAAAATATTGTTTGCCGTTAAGAGCTTGATATCACCTAGTCAGCATGGCTTCCTACCAGGAAGATCTACCACGACAAATCTTGCTATATTTTCAGAATTCTGTTTATCAGCTTTTGGTAACCGTTGTCAAGTTGACACCATCTACATATACGGACTTTTCGAAAGCTTTTGATAAAGTTAGCCACTCGCTTTTATTATCCAAACTAGCCAGTTTGGAATTTCACTCCATTTTTTTATCGTGCATAAGGTCATATCTTTCATCTAGAAGCTGTGTAGTAAAAGTTGACAATACTTCATCACGTTCTTTTATTGCCTCCTCTGGTGTTCCTCAGGGTAGTATTTTGGGTCCGGTGCTCTTTATTATCTTTATAAATGACATATCAAGCTGCTTTCGACACTCAAGATTTCTGTTATATGCCGATGACCGGAAAATATTTTCGGCTGTCACCAGTCACCTGGACTCTGTTAAGTTACAAGAGGATCTTAATAACGTTGTAGCCTGGTGTAATAGTACCCGATTACATTTGAACATAAAAAGTGTTTTCATATTTCGTTCTCAAAGTCTCGTTCTCCCATTCCCACCTCATATTGTATCGAGGACTCTCAACTTTGCTCCCTTAGAGAAATTTCGGATCTGGGTGTTGTCTTTGACTCCAACTTCTTATTTCTTGGTCATATAAATTACATAATTGCTAAATCCTACTCAATCCTTGCATTTATTCGCCGGTTTGGCTCAGATTTAAAGAACCCTTATACACTGAAATTATAGTATACGAGTTTGGTACGTTCAAAGTTAGAATATGCTGTCTTTATCTGGAGTCCTTATTATGATTGTCATATCAATACTATTGAACGAATTCAAATATCTTTTATTCGATTCGCTCTTCGGTCTATTGGGTTCATGGATCCGTTACCTTCGTACACTGCTAGATGCGAGCTAATTAACTTAAAATTGTTATACTCCAGAAGAATCATTCTGTCACTTTCTTTTGTTTATGACAGTCCGTGGAACTATTCATTCCTCTGGCTTGCTAGAATGCATTTCATTTCATATCCCAGCCCGAAGCTTGAGGAGTAATGACATTTTTTTTATTGATCGAGTTAGAACAATGTATGCTTTTAATTCTCCTATTCTAAGAGCATTAAGAGAATTTAATTTGTATTCAAGTGTACAAGATGTTGATTTCTCTTTACCAAAAACTAAATTTAAATTGTTTCTAATTTAATGTTTTTATTCTAATTAGTCTGTATGAAAAGGTATATTTTCTAGATGTCGTAAATAAATAAATAAAAAAATAAAACGATTGAAAATTTGGCTTAAAATTTTATCTTTTTTTTGTTTAAAATCACATTTTATTTAGCTTTTTTGGTGAATCATGTGAAACAATATAAAAGTATTTTTAATAATAGCGCATAACCATACAGATGAGCCGTTTCTTTGTAGAGTGTCACAAGTACATTTTTCTATGTATCGAATTATTTAGATTGATTATAAACAACAAGTAGAGGTAGGTTACTCTATGTAGAGTTCAGTCTGGATTACAAACATGTTCAATTTTACTTTACAAATAGGCACAGTGCTCTTTACTTAACGAATGTTTGCTAATAACTCACACAAAAACTGAAAACGATGCTGCATTTGAGATTATTAAGATAAGTTACCGTGCAAATAGAATTAGTCGATTTAGAAAAGAAAACGAATATTTTATTATCAACTGGACTCATGTCAGTATTATTATTAACAAAAAAAATAAAAAAGAAATTTTATATTTTTGCCAATGATTTAGTTAAATTTTTTCGAATACGGTTTTAAGCATGCTTGTTTGAATGGAAACACCTGTAGCTTACCAAAATTGCAATAAGTTCAAAGATTTCGAAAATGTACTTGTGCCAATTTCAATAAACGGTTCAAATATTGTATCCACATATACTTATGTAGTTGCTAACTAATTCTAATCTCTTATTTAAATAATTATATGGGACTGCATTTATTACAGTTTATATAATGTTATTTAATTTTATTTTCTGCTTATCATTTTTTATTTATATTTTATTAGTTTAACAGCAAGATAACTTTAAAATATACAATATAAGTAACTATATGGATATACATTTTTTTGAGTTATGCAGTTTTTCATAATTTTGTTATTTTCTGTAAGGCTTGGCAACTTTATGTTTAAACCCTTTCAACGCACCTTTGCGCGCACTATTTACGATGTTTTTTTAATGTGCTTGTGTGTTTTGCTCGTTTTCTGCAAAGAAATATAAAAAGACACATAAAACATAAATCGAACTTGTAAAATATTATCACATATTCATAGTTTTGCTACTCTACTTATTCTAAGTTGGACATAAACTTTAAAAAATAATACATACATACAAAGCAATACAAATCTCCAGAAAAAAAGTAAAAATGCTTCCAAAACAATCCCGAAATGTTACGAAACTACACGACCCATTTCGCTTCCCAAGGCAGTCGGTTCTATGTACCGGAGCGACTCGTTATTTTTCCCGACCAAGGACTGTCATTTCAGTGTGACCCCATCTAATTTGTTTCGTCCCTCCCACAAATTGTCATCCTGCCAGCAGCTCCTTGCAGCAGGACTGTTCCATATTCTCTTACTCCGGGAAGGCATCGAATCCAATCCGGGTCCGTCTCCTGACCCCGGTACTGAGAAATGGTTTTGCTGCATCTGCCGGAAAAGAATATTTTTAGGACGGTCATACTCTGCTCAGTGTGTCTCGTGCAAGGGATGGTTGCATCGGACAGGTTGTTCTGGGCTTGATCCCAAAACCCGACGTCCACGTAACTTTTATAAATCTTTTGTGGATTCTTGCTGTTCACGCCCCGTAGTCTACGCCTTAGCGCCCCCCCCCCCCCCCCACTACCTTCCAGCAGCCCCGCTGCTCAGCAAGCCACAACAAGTACCCGCTGCTGCTCGCGCCCCACGGCGCCAAAAACTCAAACAGCTGATACCACTCATAACTACTACCTTCGTAGTAGAGTTGGAAGCAATGCTGAGCATCAGCCCCTTCCCCCGTCTTCTCCCCCCCCCCCCCCCTATTTTCCGGCAGCAATCGTGCAGGTCAGGGAAACAGACTCTTAGTCCCTACCTCCGTTTGCACCGTCTGCCAGTACAGAATATATAGGTTTGCGACATCCGCCCAATGCAGCTCCTGCCTTGGGTGGTGCCACTTTCCTAGATGTTCTGGTCTCCGCGACGGTAACCCCCCGACGGGTTTTATCGCGCCATGTTGCCAAGTCGCAAACCCAAATCATCCGGGTACCCCAATGCTTTCCCAAGGACGCCCAGTCCCAGGGCCACAACAGCAATTGCGTCCTGGCGATTTCATGAAGCGGCACAACATCCGCATTGCTGCGATTCAAGAGACTAAACTCACAGCAAGATCTGCATTGCAGACCTGCTCTGGGTATAACGTCCACAGGAAAGACCGCGAGAGCGGAAATGGAGGCGGTCTCGCGTTTATCATACACCACTCTGTGCATTATTATATATTTGATCCTGGCATCGACCGCAGGGACAATGTCTTAGAACGTCAAGGCCTATCTGTCCGGTCAGGCGATGCAAACCTAGAAATCATCAATATCTACATCCCTCCTGCCACCTGTTGACCCAGTGGCTACCGCCCTAATATCAGGGCCTTACTCACTGGCAACAATCGCATTATCTTAGGTGATTTCAATGCCCATCATGATCTATGGCATTCAAACTAGCGGGCGGACAGTAGGGGTGAGATGTTGGCGGATCAAATAGAAGAAACGACGTTCTGCACAATAAACGGAGACTCCCCCACACGTATGGTAGGAAGCTGTGACAGCTCGCCAGATATCTCAATCGTGAGCGCAGAACTCGTAAACTGCGTCAACTGGCAGCCGATGGTAACATTGGCATCCGACCACCTGCCCATACTTATTTCGCTTGAGCGTACCGCCGACTTCATCGTCACTGAAAAACGCACTTTCATAAACTTCAAAAAAGGAAAGTGGGAAGAATATAAATCCTTTACAGACAGCCGCTTTGCTGCCCTCCCTATCCCGACTGATGCCCGCCAAGGGGAGCGTGCCTTCCGTAAGGTCATTAACTCCGCCTCGGCACATTTCATTCCCGCCGGGAGCATACCCGAAATCTGGCCCCACTTCCCGGCGGAGGCCGCAAACTTAGCGAGAGAACGTGACCTTATAAGACAGCTTGATCCAGGCGACCCCCAAATAAGGGATATAAACCAACGCATCAGATTGCTTGTGGATGAACACAAGCGGGCGAAATGGGAGGAGCACCTAAGAGGTTGTAACCTCTCTACTGGTGTGGGTAAACTTTGGTCCACCGTAAAGTCCCTATCGAATCCGACTAAGCACAAAGACAAAGTTTCCATCGCCTTTGGCGACAAAGTGCTGTCGGACGCGAAAAAATGCGCGAGCGCTTTCTGCCGACAATATATAATGCATCCTACGGTCGACAAAGATAGACGGAGAGCCAATAGACACGCACATAAACACAAATTCAGCGCTTCACCAATCACCATCACCGCTAAAGAGGTTGAGGACGCCATTGGTCTTGCTAAACCATCCAAAGCAGTGGGCCCAGACGGCATAGCCATGTCGATGCTTAAAAGCCTAGGGAAAGAGGGTTTCAAATATCTGGCGCATGTCTTCAATATGTCTCTTTCCACCTTTGTCATACCTGAGAAATGGAAAATGGCCAAGGTGGTCCCGCTACTAAAGCCTGGGAAACCAGCTAACATAGGTGAGTCGCATCGTCCGATATCTTTCCTATCGCCAGTGGCAAAGACGCTTGAAGCCATTTTGCTCCCTTATTTCCAAGCAAATTTGCAGCAAGCCCCTCATCAGCATGGCTTCAGAAAACTCCATAGCACTACCACCGCGCTAAATGCCATTAGCACCCAGATAAATTGCAGTTTAAATCAATACCCCCACCATAGAACAGTACTCGTAGCGCTAGACCTATCAAAAGCTTTCGATACGGTCAACCATGGCTCGTTACTGCAGGACCTGGAAGGGTCTACCCTTCCCCCATGTCTTAAAAGGTGGAACGCAAATTATCTGGGTGGTCGGCAGGCATCGATGCAATTTAGAAACGAAACATCAAAACCAAGGAGAATTAAACAAGGGGTGCCAAAGGGTGGTGTCCTATCCCCACTTTTGTTTAATTTCTACATATCTAAGCTACCTTCACCACCGGAAGGAGTCACAATCGTTTCCTACGCCGATGACTGCACAATAATGGCCACAGGCCCAGGCCCAAAGATCGATGCGCTATGCAATAAAATAAACGGCTACCTCCCTGATCTCTCCAGTTTTTTCGCCTCGCGAAACCTGGCATTATCACCGACTAAATCTTCCGCGACCTTATTTACAACATGGACACCCCAAATGTCGACCATTTCGAAATCCACGTCGATGGCACTACGCTACCGACTGTCCTACACCCCAAAATCTTGGGTGTGACGTTTCATCAGGATCTACATTTTGGTGAGCAAATTGTTCCTAGAATTCAGAGCCGTAACAAAATCCTCAAATCCCTCGCTGGCAGTACTTGGGGAAAAGATAAAGAAACCCTCCTGACTACATACAAAGCAATTAGCCAGCCGATTACGTGCTACGCGTCACCCATATGGTCGCCAAGCCTAAAAATCACCCACTGAAAGAAACTACAGGCCTGCCAAAATACTGCTCTCAGAATCGCCACGGGCTGTCTTCTTATGTCCCCAGAACACCATCTGCATAATGAGGCGAGAATACTCCGCATCAGGGAGAGAAATGAGATGCTGACCAAACAGTTCCTGTTGAATACCCAGAAACCTGGGCATCCCAACAGACTTCTGATTGATGAACCAGCACCGCCTAGGGGCTTCAGGAGTCATCTCCGTAAGCATTTTGAGGAAATACGGCACCTGAGAACCCAGCCGTATGAAGTGAAAAAACACAAGCAGGTCCTTGGTGAACTCCATAAACAGGCGTCGGACCTTTATGCCGGGAATTTCCCGGTGAATCCAGTGCTTAACGAAAATTATCCAAAACTTGCGGAAGAGGAACGCATACTCCCCAGAGAAACGCGTGTCACTCTTGCTCAACTTCGTTCTGGATACTGTAACAGGATAAACTCTTACCTATCCAGAATCAACCCCGACATACAAAATGTATGCCTCGCTTGCAACGTGTCCCCACATGACACCAACCATCTCTTCAATTGTAATGTGGAACCAACGCCTCTAACACCCCTTTCCTTATGGTCCACCCCTGTTGAAACGGCAAGTTTCCTTGGACTCCCGTTAGAGGATATTGATGACAATTTGTGATCGGTCGCGGCTATTAGGTGGGGCGAGCATTGCTACAACAACAACAACAACAACCCATTTCGTCATAGCGATTTCTTTCAATAACAGAATTCAACCTTATTTCAAATTCTTTAACCACTGATTTGGCTTTGCAGTATGTAGTAAATCTAACCTTTTATTAAGCGTATTTCGACTGAGCGGTATATATGCAAACGGATCGAGTTTGCCTTTTTTCTTCATATCATCTTTAGCTTTCTTTGTTGTATATTCACTAGCCGCATATGCATCACCTGCTGTAGATTTTTGCGGTTTGTCCGACTTTGCTGAGTAGCCAGACTTCATAGATATTGCATCATTGCTAGCACCACCTAATGGACGATGTATACCCTTGCCACCAGCTATATATTTTGAAGTATTCGTTTTACCCGAGCGCATACTTATGGGTGTTCCTCTTCTGCAAGATTTGACAAATTGTTATATTATTAAAAAAAGCAGTAATATTTTATAAAACCATAGTACCATACCATCACTGGAGTCAACCAACATCCATGCCACGTTTAGGGGCTTTCTTAATTGTAGTACCAGCGTCACCATCATCATCGGTATCGCCGCTTGTGCTGCCACTGACATCGCCACCAGGTACAGCTTTATCACTTATAATCAGTCTTCTATTTTCTTCTTTTAAATCAGAATCCGATTCTGCTAGTATATCACCAATGCTGTAAGGAGATTCAGAATCTCCATCATCGTTCTTATCCTTCTCATTCAAGTACTTTCTATTTTCACGTCGCATTTGCTTCCATTTTTTCTTGAGACGTCGATGTGTTATTTTAACATTTCCAGGTACAAATTTAATTAATTCTTCAGCAGTGAAACGTTTGCAAAGTTTTTTCAACAAATAACCAATTTGTATCCGACAAAAGCGTTTGGTGTCTTTGGCCATAGCTGACATTGATTTAATCTTCAATTGTAAAAAAAGAAATGTAATCAATCATGGCAAGCAATCCTGTAAGATATTTACAATTGTCTCCAAATGATTTGAAACCAATGGAGATGGCACTATTTTTATAAATGTTATTAAAAACGCTACAGCTGCTTCGGCTTGTCCCCGCACTTTTTGTACAAAAAATACTAAAATCTGCTCCATAACAAATAATTTTAATGTAGCACCCCTGGCGCCTTCACGCAACAACGTTAGCAACCATAAACGTTCTAACAGCACTTCACCCTTGTTATTTGTTAGTGGTATTATGTACACAAAATTTTCCGGCCCCATTGATTGTATTGCTGCAATTATGGAGTGCTCAATTTGTATGCGCATTGAGCTTTGAGTATCACGCAATTCACTCTGGTCATCCAAGAGAAGAGATCCAATCTGAAAGATTACTACACCTTATTTCTTTATAATTTCTTTAATTAATTAGTAATTTACCAAATAGGTTTCCGGAGCACTCATTTTGCTTTTATTTTATCCGTGTTTTGCTCTTATTTATTGCCAGTAAATTTTCAAAAATGTTGTATTGCAAATACCACGAATTTTACAACGAAAATATAAAGAGAAGCGCCAAGATAGGTGTTCAAAACACAACAAATATTGATAATTTACAAAAATGTTTTAATTTTCGCGCTTAAACAAACAAAGAAAACGTCAATAAAAATAGTCGTGAATTAGCTCAATTGACACATTTATAATGTTTCAAAACCTGTATAAGAGCTTTCAATACACGACCCGAAAAAACGAAATAATAAGACAGGTTGTTTAGGGTTCACAATAAGCGTAAATTTTTCATGAAACATTAAAAATTATAGAAAGAGTTAACATTTTTATTACAATTGTCAGTCAATGCAAGCCAGAATATTGGTGTTAGCTTACATAACAAACAATAATTTATAATGGCTTATTATTAAAATATATAGTCACTAAATTTGGCTCCACCTAAATTATTGTCGCTATTTTTATAAAAATATGTATTATTATATAACACCAACAATCCAAATATACACTTAAAACTTTTTAGAAAATTCCGCAAATTTTCATGCAAATTTTCAGCTTTTCGGTAAGAATTTTTCGAATTTTTCTGAGAGATAAATTCTAAAAATTCTTACTGAAAGCTAAAAACTTGCATGAAAATTCGCGAAATTTTCCAGAATTTTCTAAAAAGTCTTATGTGTATATTTGGATTGTTGGTGTTATATAATAATACTTACATATTTTTATAAAAATATCGAAAATAATGAAGGTCGAAGTAAAACTTAGTAAAAACTGGAAATATCTGAGTGATGATGACTTTTGTAGATGAGTGTGGATATGTATGTGTGTTTCTATGAAAAATTTTAAGGTCACTTTATCTTACTTAAAAAGTTGACTTAAATCAACCCCCCTCCCAAATCGTGCTGGATCCACCCCTAATTTGGGGGCGTTGATTACGAAAATAATATCAGTTTTGTCAAATTGGCTCTAGTTTTTGAGATACTGACTTTTAAATATTTCATGAAAAAACTTAATTAAAAATTCCAATATGGATTTAAATTATATTTTTATGACGCGCCTTTAGAAAAATATTACAAAAATAAAAAAATATATTCTTTTCATTAATTAATTTTAAAAAAATTACAAAAAAGACAATCCCGTATTAAGTTCCAGCAGTAATTTTCCATCATGTGGTCGTCCCATCGACCTTGGCATCTTTCTTCCATTATTTTTATGTCCTGGTGGAACCGTTCACCTTGTTCCTCACTGTAATCACCCAGGTTGTCCGGAAATTTGTCCAAATGACAATGTAAATAATGTAATTTAATGCAGATTTTAGCTCCCAGTTTTTGAAAATTGACAACAAGTTTTGCATAGTCTGGTATTTCTGATTTCCCACAAAATTTTTGACAACATTAACAAAGCTTAGCCAGGCTTCATATTCAATTTGTTGCATATGGTTCAAGAATTCAGTGCCTTTTATAAGGGTACGAATTTAAGGACCATCGAAGACTCCCGCTTTTAATTTTTCCATACTAAGGACTGTAAATTTTTTGCACACATATTCGAAACAGTCAACTGTCTTATCAAGGGCTTTGATGAACTGTTTCATTAGCCCAAGCTTGATGTGAAGTGGTGGAAGAATGAATTTGTCTGGGCTTATGAGTTGGTCATAAACCACATTTGCTGTTCCTACCTCCACATTTTCTCTCACCGGCCAATCCTTTCTAATCCAATGTTCACTTATTGCACGACTGTCCCATAAACATGGGGTATTTAGTATCCCACTTTGTTGGCCAAATAAAAAGTTCACCATCTTCAAGTCCACGCAGACTGACCACTTATGTTGTGCATACAAAATCTTTGCTAAAACGATTTTTACATTTTCGTATTCTTCTTTTAGTTTGGTACTATGACCAATTGGAACCGAAGCAAGTTTATTTCCATTGTGTAGCAATAGACATTTCAGACTTCTTTTTGAGCTATCTATAAAAAGCCTCCAATGTTCGGGGTTATATTCGGGAAGGGCCATAGCACTTAAGAGTCCAGAAATATTGTCACAATATACAAGATTGTCTTTTTTGGTGAAGTAAGGCAGAAGGTATTGCTCTCTGTTCCTAAAGGCTGTAATAGCAACTCCAGGTTGTAGAAAAGATTTTTATTTTAGCTTCGAAGCCAGAAGTTCAGACGACTTTGTCGGTGAATTCAAGTCACGACCCAAGTCATTGATCCCTGTTTCGTACAACTACTTTCTTCGAACTCACTTGCACTGCTGTTTACCGAATTTTCTGGTGTCTCTGACATTTGAACATGATCACAGTTTGCGGTAGATGGTGATAAAAATACTCGAATTGGCAAATCATGACTGTGCAATGATACGTTTTACATTAACTGCACAAAAGTAGCAATCATTTAAATGATTAGATGGCTCAGTCCATATCATCGGAACTCCAAAATGAAGACCTTTACGTCCTCCTTGGCTCCAGTATCACAAAGATTCTACACAAGATTTACACACGATATTGGTCACCCAATATTTATTCTTTTGTGCAACGTTTCTCCCAAAGTATGCTTTGTAGGTATTTTTCACAAACTCTGTGATTGGTTTTCTTTGCGTTTTAAGGCAAAATTTCCCACATATATAGCAAACATTGTTGGAGTCATTAAAACGAGGTTTACGTTTCGAACTCATATTTTTGAAGACAAAACGAACTATAATACTCGAAATAAGACACGAACTGATTAAACACGTGAATATATAACAAAACTTATGGCGGAATAATGAAATTAGTACAACTGGGTGTGTCATATAATTTGTTTCATAAAATTCTTAAGCTTCGTTTATCTCAAGAACTAGAGCCAATCCAAAAAAAGTAAAAACACAGTTCGTAAGCCTACTACTAGTGATAATAAAAACCATTAACAAAATCGTGACCGCAGATTATTTTTGTTCCGCAGTGTAATTATTGAGTCTTAACTTGACTATGGTATTGACTTGATGCCGTAAATTTGTATTAAGCTCCCCAAAGATTTTTAAATTCTCTCTTTAGCTACAAATTGGCTGCACATTCTTCACTTATGAAATTCAGTTGCGAACCTGAGTCTAGAAGCGCTCGTCCTAAATGGTCCCTTCCGCTGCGATCTTGGCCAAAACTACAATGTCAGTATTGCTCGACACGTGATGTGAGGAGCAATGGTTTCCTGAATTATTAGCGGCTGAGGATGACGACGGTTGCATTGAAACATTACTATTGGAGGCACCGGAATTGCCTTGCTGAGCGTTCACTTCATACATATGCAACAGAGTGTGATGGGGGCGTTGGCAAACTCTACAATGCGACTTTGAACAACTTCGCACCGAATGACCAGTTTTCAAGCAATTAATGCAGCTTTCTTCTTTTTTGACAAATTCGAACCTTTTGGTGATTGGCAGGGCAGCCAAAGAATTGCAATTATAAATTGAATGGCCGTTGGTATGGCAAAATGTACGTTTACCCTCACCATTGCATCGCGTTACCGTATACGAGGCTTTATTGCTACCATGATTCGAGTTGGGTTTAAAATTTTTTCTTTTGTCAAAATTGTTATTTTTATTGGAGTGATCTTCATTCACTTCTAGGGATTGACAACGACGAATTAAATGCTTGGAGCACTCGCTCCATGTAGGAAGGGTTGAGTAATCTAAATGCTCATTCCATTTTGACTTCGTAATCGAGTCAACCTTCTGAGCCCAGAGACAACAAAGAATCATAAATTCATGACATCGTATCAACTGCATTTCTCAGCGCTGGTGCATTGGGTTTGTTCATTTTTTTCAATCTCAAATAACTGCTCTATATTATCAAAAAATATTAAACCCATTTTGTCGTACCGGTCAGCTAAGCGTTCTAAAGCCTTTTCATAATTATCTTCCGTAACCTGAAATGCCTTAACTGTTCTAAGTGCATCACCCGACAAACAACTAAGTAAATGATTAAATGTTTCAATTGGAGCTAGATGCGCCTCATTGTGAACCAAATTATTGACCGCATATTTTCCGCCAAATGCCGGTAATTTCAATTTTGGTAGACGAGATGCTTGAGGCATGGTGATGCCGAGCGTTGTTTCTAGCGCTGAGCTCTCGCGCCGCTTGTGTTGCCCTGAAAGCTGCAAGAGTTTTGTTTTTGCACTAATGCACAGCTCTTCAATATCACTCCTTTTATCATCACTAGGGTCCTCTTTCTGAATCTCCGTTTGATACGCCATTATTTGCTAATATACGAGCTCAAAATTTCTAACCGGCATTCTAAATCTATAACGTTCCACGAGGTGGAAGAATTTTCTAACAAGTTCTTAATTCTCGTTATATTTTTTCGGGCAGTTCAGCGTTGCTGTTTTAATGTAGCCAACTTTACCGCAGATGAGGGTTCATCGCCTGAGACTAAACACATTTTATCACCTTATTTTTATTTACCTTGGCACTAGAACAACGCCCACGGACTTCTATCTCTGTCCAACAACTCGACTACTTGAATGGGAGTAAATAAAGAAAAGGGAAAGCCCACAGAAATTTCCAATTTGATCGACAATTTTATTATATAGTTATTTCGTAATGTGATAATAAAAGTAGTAAGAACCCTTTTCAATTATCAGCCCTTTACTAATATTACATAAACTATTCGTTTTCGTTAGAAGGCTCGCAAATATCACCCGTATGCACATATAGCTATGTATATACTTAGTTAGTATAAAGTTTAATTCATCTGCACTTGAAATGAAAGATGGGAAGCGGTAAACAAATATGTACATATATATGTATATGATTGCACTGATGCACAGCAATGCGACTTATTATTATTATTTTTTTTTTTTAATTAAAGCGAAGGTGGGAAACGGTAAAATATGCAAGCAAGTGCAGTAACTATTGCCTTCATACAAGACATGGTGTGGTCAATGACTTCAGCGGAGTGCAGCAGCACCAAGTACAACAGATAATGATGTACCGATATATTTGCATATAATACGAAAGCAGCGAAAAAAGCAAACGACGACAAAGTTCTGCTCTTGTAGGTTTATGCAAAAACAAAGTTCAATTGCCTAATATGTACACATGTATGTAAGCATGTACTGCTAACTTTTTATTTTAAGCTTCCGCGAACAAATTTATGAAGCAAATTTTTTCACAAAATGATGAAGCAACTTTTTTCCAATATGTACATATGTATGTATGTATATTGGCAAATGGTTTAAATTTCCTTAAACGAAGCAAACAAAGGAAACCTTGATAATTATGCTGCTGTGATTCACTCACGCTATTAATTTACCAACGGTTATTTAACACTTTATTCTTTAGTGAAAAGGGACATTTAAATTATATTTTCAACCATATATGTATGTATGTATACTTATATGTTTTTTATATTTATATAAAAGGTCCCTCGTATAGTGCACAACATCTTTTTTACGACTTTAATGTTAATAACTTACTTCTTTGAAATATGATATGTTTTTTTTTAAACTTCACCGTTTTTGCTCAAATTGTAGCTCGATCCCCATCCAAACGCCAAACCTCCAAATTTCCAAACCGCCAAGTTCCAAACTGCAGCTGTCCCCTATGGCGCGAACGTACCACCAAATTTTATTGATTTATTGGTATTAACCACAGCCAGACGCAATAACCAACACAAACAAATATTTTTTTTTTTTTCCAAAAAGAAACGAAATGACTCTAAAGTTCCTGCTCTGGCGCCAAAATGTATAGGCAACAATATTTTTTGTTGCTAATGCATATTACGGACAACGATTTTAATTAATTCCTACAATTTAAGTTGCTGCGAGGAGCTAAAAGAAAACGATGCGATGCTGGCTGTGGCTTACGATTCAATGATATTATTATTTTTCTTCTTGTCTCTCTATTCTTAGAACTAATTACAGTGTTGCTTACTAACTAATATATTCAAATAGATATTTGTACCAAGGACAGTACGAGTAATTAGTATATGGAATATACAGTGACGGTTAATTAAAAACTGTTTTTGTAGACGTTTGAAGTGTCTAAGACTTCTCGGTGTGCTCTCCGTTTTAACATAATGTAGAATGTTTTTTGCCGTCAACATAAACTATTTTAAAATTTTAATGAGCTCAAGGCCGGTTTTGAATAAAGCAAATAAATATGTTTTTGTATTAATTTATTATAACTCGATGCATATATGGAGAAAATTAAGATGAGGCTTTTGAATCTCCTGTTCACCATCCAATATGTATCTCTTCGGCAAAAATGAACCGAGGTAAATAAACTAAAGACATATGTACATTCAATATCAACTGAACTCAGACTACTCTACTGCCCTCTTCAATAGCGAAGAACTCTTGACAAACAAACATAAAACGACCATCAAAAACACACAAGTGAATACATACGAAAGTCTTAAACATAAACAACAACAACTCCTGAACATTAGGGTGGTACCAAAATCGATATGCAACACAATAAATATAAAAGTACCCACGAACATTCAATGGCTTCTTTCCCTAGGCCTTAAGTACGTACTTCCCACAGGTATTAATAAATTCCCACTTTTCAAAACGATAGCTGATGGAGAAAATTATATTCAAAAAATTAAGGATAAAGAGAAACGAGAGGTTGAAAGGAATAATTTAACGACGCTCATAAAAGATCACCTAAAAAGGTAAAAACTTCGACTCGGGAGAAATTTCTACAAACCACCCTGCTTTCCGCCAAACATTTTTTAAAGGAACACAAAGAACTCCTAATCCTCAATGCCGATAAAGGCAACGTTACCGTGTTGATGGACAAGTTGGAGTATGACAAGAAGTTACAGAGTGTAGTGAACGATATTTCCACTTACAAGGTGTTAAAGCGGGACCCTACCAATAGGCTACAGAAGAAAAACAATGAAATAGTGGAAAAAATGTTAAGCAACAAAGTTATCGATTCGAAAGAAAAGGTTCGCCTTAATTGTAAAACAGCCAATCACCCACGTATTTATGGTCTACCCAAAATCCATAAAGAAGGTATTGCTCTTAGGCCCACCTATTCATCCATCATCTCTCCGTCCTATAATCTATGTAAATTTGTCGTCCAAATTCTTACAAATCTTACCACCTCATCTAAGTACAACGTTAAGCACGCAATAGAATTTAAGAACATAATCAAAGACATATATGTTAACGATGATGAAAGTTTAGTGTCATTCGATGTCGTCTCGTTGTTCCCCAGTATCCCTGTAGATTTAGCCCTCGATAAAATACAGTCAAAATGGATTAAAATAGAAGAGTACACGTCCATGACCAAAGAGCTTTTTCTGACAGTGATGAAGTTCTGCATAAAAGAGAACAGGTATTTCAAATGAAATGAAAAGATATATGAGCAACGTTCGGGGATGCCCATGGGTTCGCGAGCTTCGCCTGTTATAGCAGATATCATGATGGAGGAGCTGCTTACCAGATTCGAGGAGGATTCGGTCAACAAACCACGATTGCTCACAAAATACGTCGATGACTTATTCGCCATAGTCAGAACGGAAGACAAGGAAGTAATGCTGGGCTGTAATGGACAACGGTAATTAGCGCAATTACATTTTTACAATATAACAATATCGCCTGAGTCATCCACCTCAGATTGCTCAACTCATCTGCAGTACAATACACTTTCGGTATTTCGATATTGGATACCTACTTACCTACTTAACGGTCAGCATATGCGAACTCAGATTGCCCTTGCCCATTCACACCAATCATTGACTTAGTCATAAAAATTACATATCCTTTAGCTTTAAGTTATAAATAGAAGAAAATATTAAATAAAGTCAGTTTTTTGATTTGCTACAGGCCAAAGCAACATGTTTCTCTCCACATGGCGACTGTGACATGTGACATTATTAAACTCCGAATATTGTGACTTTATTAAACGGCGAACGATGTTAATCACCCACATGCAGGATCTACAGACAATGTCCTGAAATTTCCGTCGTGTTGCCAATTGTAGTGAAAAAAAAATCCTTTTATATATACAAAAAGGTGAATACAGTGCGAAAAAAAAAGTTTTAAAATGACTTGGTGGAAACCAGTTCTTACAACTATTATGATAGCCATAACCGGCTACGAAATAGGAAAGGACACCAATACAGAAAGTAACATTGAGAAAAAAAATATCGTAAAATACAACGACGGTTTACTCGTAAAACAAGATAAAACGAACTATTATATAGGGCCAGTCAGCGCCACTGAAATTTTATTAATAATGGCCCTGTTAACCATGGTGTACATATTAATTAACCCTAGAATATCATACTTCATCGAAACGACAACGCATGTTTTTGTTTTTGGTTTTTCTCCTTAAATTATATGTTTTTTTTGCTGATTTTTTGTATGGATAATATTAAAAAGGTAAACTGTTTTTGCCTTATTTCATTAAAATACATTAAAAAGAATATATTAACCCAAATTTAAACATCTTTTTTAAACAGGAGACATCCTTTGTACCCTTTTAAATATTACCGTAGTCGATTCGACGAAGTATGATGTTTACGTATTAAAAATAAGTACGATATTCTAGGGTTAAATATTATGTGAATAAAATAAAACGGGAAATTTGGAACGGGCCACAACAAATATAATTACAAAACTAATAACACAGAACATAAAATAAAAGTGCACTTAGAGTCCAGGCAAATTGATACAAACAAAATGTGGTCCAAACTTTATCTGACAACACCAAATATGGAACCATAAAAACAAATCATTAACTACAAATCCGACAACCTTGAGAGGTGCTTAAATTAATGCCCCAATTCAAACTTTTTCTGGCAACACGAAATATGGAACAGCAACAACAAATCATCAACAACAAATCCGGTAACCTGGAGAGCTGTTTAAGTAGGTAAAATATAATTAAAATAGTAATTACATTGTAATGTAGCAATAACAGTAAAATAAAAAGTTACATGCAATAGTTAGTATGCAGTGGGAAGAGATTTTAAAGGAAATTGAACCCCTAAGCCAAAAGTTTAGACAGTCATACAAATGTATGACACAAAAAAGGGCTATTAAAGTGGAAACTATAGAAAAGCATACAAAAATTTTAATAGAGAAATTTAACAGGGTTAGAGCCATACAACACAGGCATTACGATAGGTACACCTCCCAACACAGAGAATCAGCAGACCAGATATTCCTAAAACAAAGGGACCAATTACTAAAAGCCTTCCAACGGCATAAAATAAACATTAAAATTCCACTTACATTACGCTGTGAAGTTGACAGCAACATTGAGGACACAGATGTAAGTGAGGCAGACGAGGGTGAATTAGAAAAGAAAGAAACGGAAAAGTATCGAAGGAAGAACAAAATCGACATAATGGCTACAACAGTTTTAAGTTTAGGAGCAAAGATTCTGCCCGAATTCGATGGAAAACCAGAAAATTTGAACAGAGTTATCGATGCCATAAATTTGGTGGATACTTTCAAAGGTGACCACAAAGCAGTGGCTGTGCAACTAGTCAAGAATAAATGCGCTGGCGGCGCACGGCAATTAATAACCAACGAGGATACACTAGCTAAAATTATTGATAAACTGAAATATGCAGTGAAAGGTGAGTCGACTGAATTGATAACAGCAAAAATTTTGAACATAAAACGGCGAACCAATTCGCTGGCGAGATAAATACACTGTGTACTAAGCTTGAGGGAGCGTATATATCTGAGGGTCTAAGTGGCCCAAAAGTACACTACCCAAGTAACAGTAAAAGCTCTATCTAAAAATTCCAATTTCGCTAACCGAAACGATTCTATCGGAAAACTTATCAGTATAAGCACCGACTCCCCCACCAATAACAACATGTTTTATCACAATAATTATAGTTCTCCCCAAGGTTAAAATCGTGGGCAAGGACGTGGCCGCGGCCGTTATAATCATAACAATAACCTTGGTGGCAGTTATAATGGAGGTAGGGTCAGTTACAATAACAACCAGCGCAACCGTAGTTATAACAATAATGACTACCGAAATAGAACCGGCCAACGCGGACAAGTACGAGTTACAACACAAGAATCGGGAAACTCAAACGCCCCCCTGCCTGCTACGCAGGGGACCACACTCAAATATAGGGGCAAATGAAATAGTTTATTTGCCATTAAATATGAGCAGCTTCGCTTTTTTCTCGACCTCATTTACAATAAATAAGCAAACCTTTAGACCCAAGCGCGGATATCTCTATAATTAAGGATGACGTAATAATGGAAAATGCTGAAATTAACACCAACCTAACCACATCCATCAAAGGTGTAGGTGAAGGTACAATAATATCCAAAGGTAGCGTTAACGGTAACCTCATTATAGGCAATTATTGGCTCAAATATAACTTTCGAGTAGTAGATCATAGTTTTCCGATACCCTGCAACGGATTAGATTTTATGAAAAAGTATAACTGCATACTAGATTATACTGGTAAAACAAACTGGCTAATAATACAGCCAATTAATGCCAGAAAATTGTTTGTTAATATGACATACAGTACCCCCAATTACATCTTTTCCTTGCCACCAAGATCAGAAGTCGTTAGAGAAATACAAATAAACTCGAAGGAAGATAACTTAGTCATACCAAATCAAGAAATTCAAAAAGGCATTTTCATTGCAAATACCCTAATATCAACCAAAAAAGCATTTTTAAGGCTCATAAATATGACCGATAAAGAGTTGTCAATAAAAAGTTTAAATTTAAAATCCGAAAGTCTATCCAGCTATCAGATAGTCGAAAATAATTTTGTAAGAACCCCAAACCATAGAAGCAAAGTTTTATCAAAACTCAGTAAAAGTTTTCCGGAATTTGTTAAATATAAACTAAGGAACCTATGCCAGGAATATATAGACATATTTGCTTTGGACTCGGATAAAATAACTTCAAACAATTTTTATAAACAGAAACTGAAATTAAAAGATACAACATTAGTCTACATAAAAAATTATAGGATACCACATTCACAGAAAGAGGAAGTAATTAAGCAAGTAAACAAATTAATTAAGTATGATATCGTTGAGCCATCTGTGTCAGAGTACAATAGTCCGGTTTTACTCGTACCCAAAAAATCTCTACCAAACTCCTCCGAAAAACGATGGAGATTGGTCATTGACTATAGGCAAATAAATAAAAAATTAGTAGCTGACAAATACCCACTGCCTCGGATCGACGATATCTTAGACCAACTGGGACGAGCGAGATATTTCTCATGCCTAAATCTCATGTCCGGATTTCATCAGATCGAGTTGGAAAAGGATTCGAGAGATATTACGTGGTTCTCAACAAGCCAGGGCTCGTTCAGGTTCAAAAGGTTGTCCTTTGGCCTGAAAGTAGCTCCGAATTCATTTCAGCGTATGATGTCATTGGCTTTTTCAGGACTGTCTCCTTCTCAAGTTTTTCTGTACATGGACGACTTAGTTGTCATCGGGTGTTCAGAGAAACATATGCTTAATAACTTAAAAGAGGTTTTTGACATTTGCATAAAATGTAATCTAAAGCTGCACCCAGATAAGTGTACATTTTTTAGCCATGAGGTAACTTACCCGGGGCACAAATACACAGCAAATGGTATATTGCCTGATGAAACAAAATATGAGGCAATAAAAAACTACTCAACGCCGAAAAATGCCGAAGAGGCAAGACGGTTCGTGGTCTTTTGTAATACTCTCTCTCTCTCCCCTGGATTCAAGGTTGTGGATATTTTAGCCCGAGAGCCGCGTGCGTGTGTGTGTTCGAAATCAAAACACTAATTCACTGTGTATTTATTTAGGTGGGGGAAGTGGGACCTCCATCCGACTCTGGATTGACTTGAGCATACCTCAGCCTTTGACCAAACCCACCTCATAAATGGCGCCCGAGCAGGGACCCGTCTCCTCAGGCGACTGTGCCCGAGAGTGTTATCCTGGGTATGGACTTTTTGGCAAAGCGCAACGTTACCGTCTCAATGGATGGAAATCCCCTTACCACAGCCGGTGCAACCAAAGCAAATGCACCCTTAACCTTGCATTACATAAGAGAAGCGGAACACCTCAACGAAGAGCGAAAGATAGAACAGCTAGAGCTCATAGAAACACATCAAAAAGCACCCACACACCTAAAAGGGTCAAACACTGCCGCAGAACACAGACACAACACAACACTAAAACAAAGTTATTACCAGGCCATCCTCCTCAGCAACAATGGTGAGCAACTCGTCACTAACGCTCCGGCAACGATCCTGAAGGACCATAACATCACCCACCGATTTACCAAACCGTGTGCCCCCCACAAAAATCCTACCGAACGCGTTAATCGCGTTATAAAAACAAGGGTGACACAACGTACGAAACAAGACCATCGCAACTGGCAACGGGAATTACCAGAAAAAGCGTTCGCTATAAATATGACCCAACACAAATCAACCGCCAAAATAAATTTTAACCGCAACTTCGTTGGGCCGAGAGAAGCACGAACAAAATATGCCATGCCCGAAGAACCGCCTCCATTCGACGCAGTACCGTGGCCCGCAAATAAGCCACGAATACTGGACGCTAAGATATTCTGGGACCCGCCATTAATAGCCGGCCATCTAAACGCCATCGTATGTGACAAACCAACCGCTGGTGACACTATACCGTATGCACCAAACCGAGAACCACACGATACTATTAATGGAAACCACGCCCAGACTTCTTTGCCCGGACTATGGCTAAATCGCAAAAGGGTGTAACACAGCGCGTAGGGTGGACGAAGATCACGCCATAATCAAGCTGAAAGAACACTCCAAGATGGTACGATTCGCTGTCTGAGGAGAAGCAAGATCCGACCTAGTTTGATAAGTTTTCTATACATGAAATGTAAATTTAAAATGTAATATAAAAATGTAAATATGTATATACCTTAATCTTGAAATGTAAATTTAAAATGAATTTCTACTTGCAATGTAAAATGAAATGTACACATTATTGTTGAAAAAAAGAGAAGAAAAAAAAAATCAATCAATCATAATAATAAAAACCATCAACGAACACATATACACACATGTCGGCCGAGCCATCGGATTCAACCGATGATAAAACATACCTGGGCTCTGCCCATGGTAGTTCAGGCCTCCACGCAAAAACCCTAGAATACCACAACCTTTCGTCCGCCGAAGTAGGAGGGGGACTGTAACGTAGCAAATGCTATGCCACAATACCTATTTCCTATTTAGCGCCCACCCCTAACATCATATTTTCCATTTACTGCCCACCCCTAGTAGTGTATGTACCGAAATACATATATACATACATACCGGCCCAACAACCATCGCGCAAGCACAAAGCAAGCCAGCGATGGTGAACGCACAATGCTTGGAAATTTTCATTCGTTGCGCGCTGTGCGCGACAATGCGAGCATAATTCCCAACGTGTTCATAGTTACCTATGAATAAAATGATTGGCCGGAATACACCAGGCACACTTCGCCGTAGGTAAGTGAAGTGCGTGTCGGCCGCCACTGGCGGTCGACAAGGGGTGCCCTTTGGGTTAGGAGGGTGCGTTACAAGGTCGGTTCCACCGATGGTACGCCCCCCCTGCTTATCGGACACCCCGCAGGTTTACCCACATTTCCGGTGAGTAAGACGGGATTTACACCCCTTATTACTCATCGGAAAGGTAATGCACGAGCAGCCTTCTCGGGTAGGAAGGAAACCCGTCCCAACGCCAGTGGCGGGGCGGATTTCCCCACTACCCTGGCAGACTGCCCGAGCCAATATAAATACATTGTAGGGGCTCCCTTTGGGTCGACGGGGGGTAAAGTTACAAGGTCGGTTCTGCCGATGGTACTTCCCCCCAGGCCTATTGGGCAGCCTTACCCATATTCCAGGGACTCCCTTTGGGTCGAGGGGGGTAAAGTTACAAGGTCGGTTCTGCCGATGGTACTCCCCCCCCCCCCCCCCCCCGCTGCCTATTGGCCAACCCTAATATTTTGTTATCATCTCCTCTGAGTAAGACGGGACTCACCCCCCCCCCCCTATTACTCAGAGGAAGGGTAATGCACGGATACACGGCTCAGGTAAGAGGGGAACACTTCCCAACGCCTGCGGCGGAACAAACTCCCCTACTACCCTAGCCGAATACCCGAGCCAATATATTGTAGTTAGTTAGCCTCATACTAATAGACACTTCGCCGTAGGTACATCACCACGATCCCGATCCTCGGACATCCCATCCCGAAGTCTAGCCACCACCGTCGTCAAAGCTATTTGGTGAGAGCAACCGTCACTCAATACTCTCTCTTCGGGCGTGATCCTAACTACCGCCGTCATTACTAGCGCCGTTAGCACCCCTTAGTGAGAGCCACCGTCGTCTTCACCATCTCAGCCACCGCTAAGCTAGCACTCTATCTCCCTCTCTCTGTGGAGAGCCGTCGTCCTTGGATTACACTATATTGTCAGCGACACTACCTAGTGAACATCTCTCTCTCTCTCTCCCCTGGATTCAAGGTGCGTGTGTGTGTTCGAAATCAAAACACTAATTCACTGTGTATTTATTTAGGTGGGGGAAGTGGGACCTCCATCCGACTCTGGATTGACTTGAGCATACCTCAGCCTTTGACCAAACTCACCTCATACGTGCTTACCTAAATGAACCGTATTCAGATTGGGATACATATTTAAAATACTTCACGTTTTTACACAATACTACAACTAGCTCGGTTTTTGACAATAAATTTTCTCCATTTGAACTAATATTTGGCAGAAAATCTACTTTGCCACATGAATTCCAAAGAGAACAAATTGATCCGATATATAATGTAGAAAATTACGTAAAAGAATTAAAATTGAGAATGCAAAAATCTCATAAAATGGCTATAAATTTAATTAATAAACATAAAATTAAATCTTTAAAAGTATTCATACTAAATTTTTTTTTTAATAAAACCGCTCACTTAAAACTGATGCTAAATTTTGCAATAAATTTTCCACATTTAAAATCAATCTTAACGTAACAAATTTATTAGTTATTTACCTATTAAGTTTTCCAGGAAAATGTTGCACTCCGGTAAATGAACGAATCCTGGGTTATAACCACAAAGCATGCAAATTCGTTCATTTACAACAGTTCAACTGAATTAGAAAAAGCATAAGAAATACTAAAAATACATACATATATATATTAATTTAATGATATAATAAAGCGAAAGAATTTTGTTTGTTTGTTTGAATTCTTTTTTTCTTTTCTTTTTTCCCCCCCAAAAAGGGAAGGTGTAATGGAGAACGGTAATCAGCGCAATTACATTTTTACAATATAACAATATCGCCTGAGTCATCCACCTCAGATTGCTCAACTCATTTGAAGTGCAATACACTTTCGGTATTTCGATATTGGATACCTACTAACCTACTTAACGGTCAGCATATGCGAACTCAGATTACCCTTGTCCATTCACACCAATCATTGACTTAGTCATAAAAATTACATACCTTTTAGCTTTAAGTTATAAATAGAAGAAAATATTAAATATAGTCAGTTTTTTGATTTGCTACAAGCCAAAGCAACGTGTTTCTCTCCACAGGGCCTCCTAAATGGATTCCATAGAGCTGTCAAATTTACAATAGAAATGGAAAAAGATGGAAAACTACCGTTGTTGGAAACTCTTGTTATTAAGAAAAACAACATGCTCACTATGGATTGATTTAAGAAGCCAACAGCATCCGGAAGACTTATCAACTTCAACTCGCAACACGAGAAGAAATCTGCAACATATGAACATATATGATAAGGAAAACATACGATTAGCCTTTACGTATGACAATACGCTCCGGTGCATTTTCAGCAATGTTAAGGATAAAATATCCAATTATGACAAGTCCGATGTAGTATACAAGACTCCTTTTAATGGCGACGGGTCTCACTTATGCCAGAAAGTATATATAGGGACTACAAAATCTAAACTCAAGACAAGGATATCCGCTCTCATATAAATATAAAATTAAGGAATAATTTTTGGGAAAATAAAACAGCTTTAACATCCCATTGTAGAGATACAGGGCATTACCCGGAATTCGAAAATGTCACCGTCTTGGAAGGAGAGAAAAATTACAATAAAGGATTCATTTTAGAAATGTTACATATAGTAGACACACCTAATGACAAGAAAATCTATTTCAAATCCGACACTTCTAATTGTCCATATGCATACCGCAACCTTATAAAAAATAACAGGCACCCATAATGCATTTTTCATATATATGTACATGCAATTTAACAAGGGGGCAGACACACTTACTTGTAAGAATGTGCTGACACCACACTTCAACAAACACGAGCAAAGCCAACGCAGGTAATTGATCCGATATCATATTGCGTAAGCAGACAACATGCAATTCATCGGATATGATATGCGGACAAAATGCAAGTCGTGTGATTCGCCACGCAAGCGATAAAATATTATTTTGGCCAATCGTAGGAAGTGCAGTGTCAGCAATTAAGAAATCACTTAGACTAATGTAGAAGCTTAGAGCTTAGTTTAAGTTAACGATAAAGTCAGTCTCTTTTTGACAATCAGGAGAAATAAATGGTAAATATTCTTAAGCGGACTAAAAACTATTTTTATTTGGATCTTTACAGGTTGCAATTGGGCCGCGGGGCAGCCCCCAAATTTAACTTTTTGGAGCCCTAGTCATTGGGCTTCTTAACTGTCGCCCGAGCAGGGACCCACTGGCATGTGGGTCCTTCAAAAAGGACCTCCTTAAATGTGAGGTCCATAGTGATTAGTGACAAAGTGATAGTGATAGTGGAGTGCTAAGGAAAAAAGAAAAAAATAATAGAAATTTTACCGATAAAGGAATAAAAAAAATAATGAGGCAAGACCCCAGCTTAGATAATTTAAGGCTTATGCATCCGATAACGAAAATACCAAAACCGCGATTCACCTTCGAGGGGCCCTCCGGTTATAACGATAGCTTAACTCTGCGATTCCCTTCGTGACCCTCCAGGGGATAAAAGCTCTTCTCCCCAGGAGAGGTAAAACGAATAATAAAAAAAAAAAAAAAAAAGTGATTAAAAAAACGGTGTAACGAACTTCTCCTCACACTGCTGCTTAAACTAGGGAAACCTACGAAGGTGCGTTCGGATTGAAGCGGGGTGGCACACCTAGCTCTGCTTCAGCTTAGCTCAGGGAAAATGGGAGTGGGTTTGCTTCATCCTTGCGCAGCGAAGTCGTACAAAAAGATTTAAATTGTATGCCGATAACCAAAAAAGAAAAACCAAACCAAAACGAAACCAGCGAAATGCAAACTGCAGCCAAACAAACAAACAAAAAAATCTATAACAAAAACAGCCTGTGATTAACTGTCTATAAAATCTGGGTACATGGAGTAGTTTGCGAAAGCAAATGCCGAGGGGAGAAAAAAAAGGTGGAAAAATCCCCCCTGTCTATACCCACCCAACCTGTTAACCTGGGATAGATATTCGTTTAGGTTAACCCTATTTATACTTACGTCATTTCAGCTTATAATATACCTACATTTCGTCATCGACCAAGAAAAGATTAGTCGTTCATTTCAATATTCTAGTTTTTACATTTTATTCAATCCAAATCTAAACTAAAGTTTAAGTCCTACGCCTACATCAGAATACTTAGAAAATTAGCATCCGCTTTGTGTATGTTTAGGAATTTAATTTCAGCAATTCGCAAGTATCCAAAAAAAAAAACCACTATTAGCTTAAAATTTAATATTCGCAATTTTTCTTTTCCGAATTCAACGCTCTAAAAAAAAACGATAGTAAACCAAAATGTCTCCTTTAAATGGAAATATAGGTCTAAGTAATTTTAGTTAATTGTGCAAAAAAAACTACATCAAAATCAAATTTTAAAAAGAATCAAGCAACATTATTTTCGAAAGCCTGTATGTATGTCGATCGAACATTTTATCTCGGTATGTAAGTCATAAACCTTACTACATTTACGTAACATCAGTATGTTCGATCCAAATACATATTTTGGCAATTTTTCCTAGTTGCAAGATTAGGATAGATTACTTACTTGCATTTAGCTATTCCATCGATGCGACGGAGGGCCCAGCGACGACGACGTTGTAGATGATGCCTTCAAAGAAATAACAAGTGAACTAGGTTGCACAAGAACAACTAGTTCGGAATCATTAAAAAGGTAATCAGGGTCGAGCAGGTTCGACTAGTACTATCGGAACAACTTATATGTGATTTCTTTTCATAATTACGTCGGTCAACAAGTTACCTTTTTCAAACACACACACTCATAGGCATGCCCAAAAGCACACAAGGCAATAAGCCTCGAACACTGCAATGAAATATTGCGAATATTTTACATTGCTCTTTTCCTTCTGAATTCTAACATTTAAACATTTTGAAACTTCAATACAATTCTTTTCGTTTTGTTTTTTTTTTTTTTTTTTTTATATTTTAGGTATATTTTACTAGATATAGTTATTTAGTTGTCTCTACATTTCTATTTTAAATTTTTTTCTATTACAGTATTTACTTATTTATTTTTATTTAGCTAACATTTATGCTTGCACGGCGTATTGTTTCCTTCATGATTATATTTAGAACTCAATAAAACATAATAGGATTAAGGGCTTCTTGAGATTGTTTTGTACTTTATATATATATATATATATATATATATATATATTTTAATTCTTATTTTGACAAATAATTTATACTTTCTAACTTTGTACTCAACAATTCGAAAGAAATTTATACTCCGATTAACTAAAGCGATTCATGTCTTTCGTACTGCTTATTTTCCTGAATACCTTGACCGATTGCAATACTTCAGAAATTGCACTTAGCAACATTTTGCAAAATTTTAAATTTCAACAAAGATTTTCGATTTATAATTAAAGAAATCAAAATAAGTGTTTCACCACTGCAACACTGGCACTATGGATTTCGGGATCTTCACGGTAGGCCTCAGGAACATGGTGTTGGGAATACGACGTTAAGCGCGGATCTCTACAGTTGTCTACGCCTTTAAGAAAATTCGCCTAGGTTGGCACTCTAAGTCACTTCACCTTCCTTTTGCATATTTATGGTTTTAACTGATGCACTTATTATTTTATTTTAGTGCAACGTAAAATCGTTCGAAGTTTTTGTTAGTTTATACCAACTTAGTGCAAACATTCACTATACTTCACATTCTAACTTTTATTCTTTAGTAAATCGTTTTTAAATATTTTCTCGCCAAGATATCCAAGACGTTTTCATTTCAATTGCCGACAAAAGACTCACTTTTCCTCCTAAAGTCAACATCAAGCTCAGCTCCAAAAAGTCTTGCTAACCTTGAACTAATGTTGAACTAGGACTAGCGGTATTTACTGCTATTGTTCCAGCTTAGTGCAATGTTAATCCATAAACAATTAGTAGGCATAGAAGAATTTGAAATAATAGTCGGCATAGGTGACTTCCCGATCACGCTACTTAAATATGCTTTCTGTGCTCTAATTACCAAAAAAAAACTACTTATATGTATTCATTGCCAAAAAGGTTCATTATTAGCGAATTAGGTATTTTGTGAATTAGGTATTTAGGAATTAATTATGAAATATGTATTCCTAAAATAAGTAAGTATGAATTCCTAAATTAAAAAAAAAAAAAAAAGAATTCCTAAATTAAATAAGAATGAATTAGGTATTTATTACTAGCGCAAACAGTAATTAGACATTCACGAACTAATTAAATATGAATTAAGTATTCTCGAATTACGTGAGTATGACTAAGGTTTAGATGACTTCCGCAAGGTTAATTAAGTATTCCCGAATTAGGTAAACATGAATTAGATATTTATTCATTAAGTATAAAGTCGGTATTTATGAATTAAGTACATAGGTATTAGGTATTATTGAACTAAGTAAAGATATATCAGGTATAATAATAAATAATTAATAAGTAACTCTGGTGTTTTCCAATTAGGGATGAGCGAATTAACTATAAGAAATTGAATTACGAATGGGTGAATTAGGTAATTGCAAATTAAGTATTAGCGAATTAGGTACGCGCGAATTAGCCATAGTTAAATAGATTACGAATTAATGAATTAAGCATTTCCACAATAGGAATGAGCTATTTCGGTATATATACGGAATAAATATGAATTAATTTGGTGATTACAAGTTAAGTATGCGCTAATTGGGTTTTAACGAATTAAGTAAGTGGTGAACTAGGTATTTATGACTGTTGCCTTTTCGTATTAAATATTCACAAATTAAGTAGGTATCAAATAACTATTAACAAATTACGGTTTACGAACTAACTTCTGATGACTTAACTATTGACGAATTAAGTAAAATTTAATTATGTAATTTAGAATTAAATGCTTTAAATCAAATCCCGACGAAAAAAAACTATAGTATTTTAAGCCGAACTAAAGTGACCGACTGCAAAATGTAGCGCCACAAGTACTTTAACAACATTTTTTTTTTTTTTTTCTTTGTTCTCCAAAAATCGCCTGATTATCCCGCTATGGTTTATGCGAAAAGTATGTAGGTATTTAAGGTAACGCCTACAATAATTCTTCTATTGTGCCATATCACCTTATGTAGAAGAAAATTCGATACTCGAATAGCCCTGTAGGGTATATTTGACATGAGCGCTACAAATTCCCCCAACCGGACAGATGCTACACGATGCCAACGCGGAAGTTAGCAACTGCAACTATCAAAAACAAATACTATCCGCAATTCAATATCTTCGATAATATAAGACTATTATTCGGCTACCAAATATCCTTGGCATGGTAAGTTCCCTTGCCTTTGCCATCTACATCTTCCAGCATGTAATATGAATTTCCTACCCTTTTGATGACCTTTGCTTTGACTCCTTTGGGTGCTAGTTTGGAATTGAAGAACTGCACCAAGTTACTTTGTGCGAAATTTCTCCTTACCACTAACTGTCCCGGTTTGAAATCGCGCAATCGGGTCCTAAGATTATAGGAACGAGCATTTTTGTCATAGGCAGACTGTATTCTTCTCGCAATATCTTCCCTAAGGATAGCGAATTCGTCTTCGCGTTCTATTTTCGCAGTAGCTTCATTCAAAATTTCAAGGTTCCTTAACACTTTGTAATCATGTCCATTAGTCATCATATTCTGTCCAAAAACTATAAAATAGGGTGATTTCCCTGTAGTATGATGCAAGCTATTCCGAAGTGAGCTATTTATACTACTAATATAACTATCCCAATCCCGCTGATCCTTTCGAAGGAATGATCGCAACGCCTCTATTATCGACCGGTTTACTCGCTCCGAAGCATTTGCTTGTGGGGAATAAACTGCTGTTTTTACGTGGGTAACGCCATACTTAGTCAGAAATGATGTAAAATCTTTGCTCACAAACTGACTGCCATTATCCGAAACTATAGTTTCAGGCACACCAAAGCAATCAAATATACTTTCCTTTAGAAACTGTATTATTAGGTTCGAAGTAAACTTTTTAAGCGGTAGAACTTCGAAAAATGGTCTAACACTATGAGGATACCAATATTACCTTTTTTGGATCTAGGAAAGGGTCCTATGAGATCGACATACAAACGCTCGAATGGCCGTTCGCTACTTACTAGCTGACCCATTGGCGGGCGCAGGGCATGTGTCGGCGTTTTCGATGTTTTGCATAACTCGCAAGATAGAACATATTTCCGCACATCTACAACCATTCCCGGCCAAAACAAATTTCTTCTTATACGCTCTAGAGTTTTGGTTATTCCACCATGTGCTGCCGAGGGAGTGTTATGAGCACTATAGATCACATCCTAAGTCCCTCAGGTACTAAAAGTTTCCATGGGTCGGGTTGTAAACTGCCTTCAGTTTCAAACGACGTTCGATGGTAGATAAATTTGTCTACTACTCGATAGTCCGGTAATTCTGCCTGTAAAAATTTATCTCGTAACTGCTTATAATCGCTAGCCTCGAATAATTCTGAATCCAGATCTATTTCTGGCAATACTTCTAAATCTAACGCTTCCATGTTTATCGAGTCAACTTCGTGTATTCGCGATAGTGCATCAGCTACCTTATTTTCGCTCCCTTTCTGTGTTCTATCGAAAAGTTGAAACCCTGAAGTTTCAGAGCCCATCTTGCTAATCGCCCACTCAAGTCTTTCTGCCGCATTAGCCATTTCAGACTGGCGTGGTCTGTTACCACTTTAAATTCATGACCTTCAATGTAAGCTCTAAATTTTTTTATTGCTAATACGACCGCGAGACACTCCAATTCGGTGACGGTATAGTTTCTTTGGGCTTTATTCAGTTTATGGGACATAAAGGCAATAGGCCTTTCATCTCCATTCTCATCACATTGAGCCAAGAGACCACCAACACCGTACTGGCTTGCGTCGCATTGGACTATGAATGGCTTCGCGTAATCGGGATGCAATAAAAATGGAGCTGTAGTAAGCTTCTCCTTGACCGCTTCAAATGAACTTTGAGCCTCAGTACTCCATCTGAACGGTTTTTTCTTTGTCAGCAATTCTGTAAGCGGAAAAGTCAGACTTGCATAGTCGGAAATAAAGCGTCGGTACCACCCCGTCATTCCTAAAAACTGGCGGATGTGGCGTACATTTTTGGGCACGGGATAATTGGTGATCGCTTCAACCTTATCCGGATCGACTGAGAGCGAACCATTACCTACAACAAAACCCAAATATTTCACTTTACGTAACCCAAAACTACTTTTACTAACGTTTATTGTTAGCCCTGCTTTCTTTATTTGGGTGGCTACTTCCAATAAATGAGTAACGTGTTCTTCGAAAGATTGCGAAACGACCAGCAGGTCATCCAGATACACAAAAACGTGCATTTTAAGGTGGTATGGAATCACTTTGTCCATCAATCGGCACATTGTCTGCGGCGCGTTGCATAGGCCAAAGGGCATACGCGTGAACTGATACAACGGTCGATTGGGTACAGTGAAAGCAGTTTTTGGCTTAGATTCTGGTGACAAACGAATTTGCCAAAAAGCATCCTTAAGGTCAATCTTCGAAATGATTCGTACGGGAGGCAACCTCGATAAAAGTCCGTCGATATTAGGTATCGGATATGCATCTTTAACCGTTAACTCATTTAGTTTACGGGAGTCTAAACAGAATCTGGCTTTCCCTGGCTTCACGATTAATACTCCTGGTGAAGACCATGGCGATCCCTCAGCTTCCTCTATAACGCCTAATTGTAACATGCGGTCTATTTCTTTGCAGAGAATTTTCTCCATAGCTGGTGAAATGGGGTAATATCTCTGTTTCACTGGGGTAGATATTCCCGTGTCTATGGAATGTTCAATCAGGTTTGTGGTGCCTAGGCCTTCTTTCTCAAACGAAGGGAAGGCGGCTATCGCTAAAGCTAACTGACGTCTCTGCATCGAGGAAAGCTGTACTACTTCCGTTTCTTCTTCTTCTTCTTCTTCTTCTGCAGAAAACTGGCATAAACTCGCTTCTACCAATACTTTTAAACCAAATGTCTGCCAGAAATCCATGCCGCAGATAATATTAATTGCTACAGTGGGTACAATCAAAAATTCAAAATTATGCTGCTGATCATTAAATGATATTTTAAGGCTAATCGACCCTGTTACATTTTGCTTTTTCCCATCGGCAGTTCTAACTAGTCCAGAGAATTTCCTATATTTCATGTCCGGATTATCTAAAATCTCTTTAGCTAAATGCGACCCTATACAACTTTTATTGGCTCCGCTATCCAGCAATGCCAAATAGCTTGTTCCAAAAAGTGATAAGTTAGCGTAGGGTCTAATATCCGACCCATTAGCCACAATTGACGATATAACATGCTTACGCATGTCCTTTTTGCGCTGCCAAAAGTCATGCATACGCTTACTCGATCTTGACTTTGGAAGTGCGTGCGACAATCCTGAAAATATTCGAGCCCTCGCCCTCTTATATTCAGCCAAACGTATATGGTACGGTCGAAAAAGTGGATTTACTATACTGCGTGAACTGCACGCAACTGGGTTAACGGAATCTAAAGGTTTTTTAACGATAAATATGTATATGTCATGTCTGGTACCTTCGAAGAAACCTTCGGTATGATTTTGGCTCTAATGAAATCATCATTAACTGAGCTGGAATTTAGTTCCGAGGTCGATGAGTTGGACGTCCGCCGGTTGTTTGACGAACATCCCTCCTTGCGTTTTCCGACGTGCATTTTGAACAAGATGGTTTGTATGTGTCCGCGGCACCACAGCCATAACAAAATATTCGCCGTGTCTTCAGACAATCGTGATATCGATGACCTACTTCTTCACAGTTCCAACATTTGCTTTGACTAAAATCTATTGCTGCAACATCCATCCTAGCGTCATCAATGTGATCTTCTCCGCCGTTATCATCACTTTTGGGGTGATGGGAAAGTTCGCATATCTGCCGACGCACTGGTGTCTGCCGCGGTACTGTATTGTTAAGGTCACGAAAGAATTTTTCATGCCTTCGAGCCTCTCTTCTCAAAGTAACGATATCGCGTATGTCCAGATGTAGCAACTCGTGTCGCAGGTCAGGCTTTATATTTCGCATAAGTGTCTCCACTAAATCGGAGTCGTTCATAGGATATCTTAATCTGTCACACATGCTCATAATGTTATCTAAAAAGTCATCAAATAGCTCATTCGGCTTCTGTTTCCTTTTCCTAATGTCGTCTTTAATTTCCGAGTCGGTAGAGAAATCTTTAAATTGGCGTCGCATCGCCTCACATAACTCAAGCCAATCTAGATTCTCGCTGTTTTGACGATACCGCCAAAACCATTGCAGAGCTTTTCCCTCGAATAAGGAATGCACGTGCTGGCCATACTGGTGGCTCCTCACGACGTTCATTGGTAGGTGATGGGATTCTATCTACGTTCCTATTAATATTTAAATTTTGAAATAAATTTTGCACTTCATTGGTAATGGATGCCATGATTTGACCACGAAAATCATTCATGGACTCGCGTATAATCTGTTGCACTCTATTCTCAGATATATTGTTAGAGGTAGTATTGGAATTTCGTTGTCTCCTCGGGCTGGCCTGAGCTGGAACACCGGAAGACGTCGTCAACCGTTGTTGGCTTTGTACATGCCACCGAGTATTTGGCCTATTCCGCGGAATAGCGCCTGTTTGGGGATTAGTCTGTTCAAGTATATTAACGACATTTCCAGATGCTACGTTCGAATCAGAACATTCGCATGTGGCTCTACATACAGGACATGTGGAGTTATTCTCTAGCCATGTACGAATACAAGTTGAATGGAAATGATGCTTACATTCCGTTTCAACTCGATCAGCGTCAGCTCGAAGAGCTTCGCTACAAATCACGCAAATTGAATTATTCATATTTTCTGCTTCTATTCTAGAGGCATCTCGCTCTGGACTATGAGTCACGGGCATTGCAAAAAAAAAGAAAAGGAAAATTCTATCGGCACTAGCAAATTACAGAGCTTCTCCAACCTCTGACTTATATGATCACAAAAAAAAATAGTAATATACATATATTCGGTATTTATCTGCAAATGTAAAGTTACACGTGCAACAACAAAAAAAACTTTAATCAATTGTTATTTATTAAAATGGTCGACTACTCTGTAGGGTATATGAATAGCTGAAAGTATTATTTAATTGTTCGACAATTGCAAACGCGTTATGCTGTAATCACAAGGAAAAACGCGACGGCTAGGCATTGCGTTTACAGCTTTACTCCAAAAAAAAAATGCTGGCATATTTGTACTACTACTATGAAATGAAATGAAATTCCTTAGTATTTCTCCGGTAAACTTCTGAAGAAAAAGGTTCCTAAAGAATTTAATCTGAAAATGTAATTTCTCGACTATAGCGCCAAGGGTATGCTTTTAATATAAACCAAAAGCAAAAACTCCACTTCGGGCAAATCAAAAAAATATGTATGAACAAAAAGGTAAAATTATAAATTATCTCAATGCTTTAATCGCTTCCAAAAGCAGATAATTTAGTGGCTAGCAATCAAGGCAACTCAATATGCTATGAATCCAAGCTTTCTTAACTGTTCTAAGTAAACAATAAAGCGAAGTACGAGTGATGCAGTAACAGTTATAAGAGATTGAAAAATTAGCGGTCAGATTCCGAAATAATCCAGAAATTCTGCAAATCCTGCATCTTTTAAACCTCCTAACTGTTAACGCAACAGCAAAATTTAAATTCAAAGAAATTTAGTCTTCAATGACCGATAATCTTAGCGAGTCAATATAACACGCTTGTAAGCCTCTGCTTACTACATTCTACATTAATTGAGCCTAGAAATTTCTCGAGCCTTTCTCGTTGATCGGGCTTCGAAGGTATTCTGGTCCAATCTTGAGGGGCTTCTAGATCTTCCGGCCCCACGTTGGGCGCCATTTCTTTTCTGTAACGAACTTCTCCTCACACTGCTGCTTAAACTAGGGAAACCTACGAAGGTGCGTTCGGATTGAAGCGGGGTGGCACACCTAGCTCTGCTTCAGCTTAGCTCAGGGAAAATGGGAGTGGGTTTGCTTCATCCTTGCGCAGCGAAGTCGTACAAAAAGATTTAAATTGTATGCCGATAACCAAAAAAGAAAAACCAAACCAAAACGAAACCAGCGAAATGCAAACTGCAGCCAAACAAACAAACAAAAAAATCTATAACAAAAACAGCCTGTGATTAACTGTCTATAAAATCTGGGTACATGGAGTAGTTTGCGAAAGCAAATGCCGAGGGGAGAAAAAAAAGGTGGAAAAATCCCCCCTGTCTATACCCACCCAACCTGTTAACCTGGGATAGATATTCGTTTAGGTTAACCCTATTTATACTTACGTCATTTCAGCTTATAATATACCTACATTTCGTCATCGACCAAGAAAAGATTAGTCGTTCATTTCAATATTCTAGTTTTTACATTTTATTCAATCCAAATCTAAACTAAAGTTTAAGTCCTACGCCTACATCAGAATACTTAGAAAATTAGCATCCGCTTTGTGTATGTTTAGGAATTTAATTTCAGCAATTCGCAAGTATCCAAAAAAAAAACCACTATTAGCTTAAAATTTAATATTCGCAATTTTTCTTTTCCGAATTCAACGCTCTAAAAAAAAACGATAGTAAACCAAAATGTCTCCTTTAAATGGAAATATAGGTCTAAGTAATTTTAGTTAATTGTGCAAAAAAAACTACATCAAAATCAAATTTTAAAAAGAATCAAGCAACATTATTTTCGAAAGCCTGTATGTATGTCGATCGAACATTTTATCTCGGTATGTAAGTCATAAACCTTACTACGTTTACGTAACATCAGTATGTTCGATCCAAATACATATTTTGGCAATTTTTCCTAGTTGCAAGATTAGGATAGATTACTTACTTGCATTCAGCTATTCCATCGATGCGACGGAGGGCCCAGCGACGACGACGTTGTAGATGATGCCTTCAAAGAAATAACAAGTGAACTAGGTTGCACAAGAACAACTAGTTCGGAATCATTAAAAAGGTAATCAGGGTCGAGCAGGTTCGACTAGTACTATCGGAACAACTTATATGTGATTTCTTTTCATAATTACGTCGGTCAACAAGTTACCTTTTTCAAACACACACACTCATAGGCATGCCCAAAAGCACACAAGGCAATAAGCCTCGAACACTGCAATGAAATATTGCGAATATTTTACATTGCTCTTTTCCTTCTGAATTCTAACATTTAAACATTTTGAAACTTCAATACAATTCTTTTCGTTTTGTTTTTTTTTTTTTTTTTTTTTTTTTTTTTATATTTTAGGTATATTTTACTAGATATAGTTATTTAGTTGTCTCTACATATCTATTTTAAATTTTTTTCTATTACAGTATTTACTTATTTATTTTTATTTAGCTAACATTTATGCTTGCACGGCGTATTGTTTCCTTCATGATTATATTTAGAACTCAATAAAACATAATAGGATTAAGGGCTTCTTGAGATTGTTTTGTACTTTATATATATATATATATATATATATATATATTTTAATTCTTATTTTGACAAATAATTTATACTTTCTAACTTTGTACTCAACAATTCGAAAGAAATTTATACTCCGATTAACTAAAGCGATTCATGTCTTTCGTACTGTTTATTTTCCTGAATACCTTGACCGATTGCAAGACTTCAGAAATTGCACTTAGCAACATTTTGCAAAATTTTAAATTTCAACAAAGATTTTCGATTTATAATTAAAGAAATCAAAATAAGTGTTTCACCACTGCAACACTGGCACTATGGATTTCGGGATCTTCACGGTAGGCCTCAGGAACATGGTGTTGGGAATACGACGTTAAGCGCGGATCTCTACAGTTGTCTACGCCTTTAAGAAAATTCGCCTAGGTTGGCACTCTAAGTCACTTCACCTTCCTTTTGCATATTTATGGTTTTAACTGATGCACTTATTATTTTATTTTAGTGCAACGTAAAATCGTTCGAAGTGTTTGCTAGTTTATACCAACTTAGTGCAAACATTCACTATACTTCACATTCTAACTTTTATTCTTTAATAAATCGTTTTTAAATATTTTCTCGCCAAGATATCCAAGACGTTTTCATTTCAATTGCCGACAAAAGACTCACTTTTCCTCCTAAAGCCAACATCAAGCTCAGCTCCAAAAAGTCTTGCTAACCTTGAACTAATGTTGAACTAGGACTAGCGGTATTTACTGCTATTGTTCCAGCTTAGTGCAATGTTAATCCATAAACAATTAGTAGGCATAGAAGAATTTGAAATAATAGTCGGCATAGGTGACTTCCCGATCACGCTACTTAAATATGTTTTCTGTGCTCTAATTACCAAAAAAAAACTACTTATATGTATTCATTGCCAAAAAGGTTTATTATTAGCGAATTAGGTATTTTGTGAATTAGGTATTTAGGAATTAATTATGAAATATGTATTCCTAAAATAAGTAAGTATGAATTCCTAAATTAAATAAGAATGAATTAGGTATTTATTACTAGCGCAAACATTAATTAGACATTCACGAATTAATTAAATATGAATTAAGTATTCTCGAATTACGTGAGTATGACTAAGGTTTAGATGACTTCCGCAAGGTTAATTAAGTATTCCCGAGTTAGGTAAACATGAATTAGATATTTATTCATTAAGTATAAAGTCGGTATTTATGAATTAAGTACATAGGTATTAGGTATTATTGAACTAAGTAAAGATATACCAGGTATAATAATAAATAATTAATAAGTAACTCTCGTGTTTTCCAATTAGGGATGAGCGAATTAACTATAAGAAATTGAATTACGAATGGGTGAATTAGGTAATTGCAAATTAGGTATTAGCGAATTAGGTACGCGCGAATTAGCCATAGTTAAATAGATTACGAATTAATGAATTAAGCATTTCCACAATAGGAATGAGCTATTTCGGTATATATACGGAATAAATATGAATTAATTTGGTGATTACAAGTTAAGTATGCGCTAATTGGGTTTTAACGAATTAAGTAAGTGGTGAACTAGGTATTTATGACTGTTGCCTTTTCGTATTAAATATTCACAAATTAAGTAGGTATGAAATAACTATTAACAAATTACGGTTTACGAACTAACTTCTGATGACTTAACTATTGACGAATTAAGTAAAATTTAATTATGTAATTTAGAATTAAATGCTTTAAATCAAACCCCGACGAAAAAAAACTATAGTATTTTAAGCCGAACTAAAGTGACCGACTGCAAAATGTAGCGCCACAAGTACTTTAACAACATTTTTTTTTTTTTCTTTGTTCTCCAAAAATCGCCTGATTATCCCGCTATGGTTTATGCGAAAAGTATGTAGGTATTTAAGGTAACGCCTACAATAATTCTTCTATTGTGCCATATCACCTTATGTAGAAGAAAATTCGATACTCGAATAGCCCTGTAGGGTATATTTGACATGAGCGCTACAACGGTGAGTTAAAAGTGATGCTACAAGCAATAAATTACTACGTCCAATCCTAAAAGCCCTCAGAGGGCTATACAGGAATAATATCAAAAGAAGCGAGGCTGTGACCCCTAAGATCCTTTGGCGCGCGAATAAAATTCAACACGCTTCCTTCAGGATACGGCAAACATTTCCTTCTGAAAAAGTTAACCCGAGCGCACGCATAAGAACACACTTGGGCCGGCTTTAAAAGTTAACCCGAGCGTACACATAAGAACACACTTGGGCCGGCTTATCCTTTTATGGAGTTTCCAGGGTGCACACCAGCACACACTGGAAACGGTCACTCGTTACTTGCGATATTTCAGCGTACCCATAAGAACACGCTAAAGATTTGCAATATGTTCAGAGCGTTGTGGAGCAACTGTGCCTTAGTAGGTTGTCGACGACTAAAAAGGTATGACACAGCCTCCCCTGACCAAAACCCTAATTATTTAAAGACTAATGTACTGTGAAACGCCAACTTGTACATGTCGCCGTTGCCATAAGAACACGGTAAAAGTTTCACAAATGTAACTAAAGTCCTTTTTTTCTTTGCAGGAAACTGTCAAAGTGTAAGGACAACCTTAAAACTAAAACAAAAAACAAACAAATCGTATGTGCTATAAGGACTATCCCGTCAGGTGATCGCGAACGCCATTAAGTAGCACAAAAAAAAATAAAAACAATTTTTAAAGAGCCACCATTTGCCAAATTAAAATTTAAAAATATATTTTTTAATCTCAAACTAAAATTTATCTGAAATTGACGCTTTAGCCACGAAAGTTAATGAACTTAATGGGGGCATCAATGCTCTCCTCGAGCAGATTAGGCGGCTTGAGACACGCCTTGGGGGTATCGAAAGCAACGGTGTTGGTCTGACCTCTTGGCTAGGGAAAATTGAATGCAATAAAGCGAGTTTAGAACAAAATCTTGCCAGAATCGATGAGCGATTGGGAAGAGTAGAACAGGGTGGGATAAGAACGCAGAAACAGGGGGTATTGGCAGCGGTGCGAACACCACTGTCGGAGCAAGACCTAAAGGATATTGGCAGACTTCCCGACTGCGTAAAGGAGCTGCAAGTTTTTGAGGGCAGCCCTTCTCAATACATCTCATGGGTTCACAGCGTTGAAGGAATTCTGTCGGACTACGATATCGTTAAGGAAAGGCCCCTGTATCTAGTCATCCTGCAACATATTAGGCAGAAAATCCGTGGCTTTGCCGATGCAGCACTGGTAGCGTATAATGTTTTCGATAGCGATTGGGTAGAAATAAAAAGGGTATTATCGCTGCATTACGCAGACAAAAGGGACATTAGGACTTTAGAGCACCAACTGAAGCAGCTAGCTCAGAGAGGTTCAAGACTAGATGAGTTCTACGCAACGGTCAATCATCAGTTGTCTCTAATAGTGAACAAACTCAAGTGCGATGACTATAGCTAGGAAACCGTATCGGTCCTTGTGGAAACGTACCGTAACAGAGCACTCGATGTTTTCATATGGAATCTCAGTCCAGAATTGTCGCGTATGCTTATAGTGCAGAAGCCAAAAACACTGCCAGAAGCGTACTCGGCCTGCCTTGACATCCAGAACCTAACGTTAAGGAACACAATAGTCCATGCAAACACTCCAAATAGAGTAGTTGTCCCCACCAATACCTTGTCGCAAGTTACTCAGAGACCACCGTTACCTCCTCGTTCACGGTCTACATACAACTGGACAAATCGGAACAATACTCAAGGGAATAGCCGGTCATCCTACAACAGATTCCAAGGCAATCAAGGGACGAACACCGCACCTCCTGGTAGAACCGCAGCCCCAAAACCTGCGGAAAGAAAGGATGTCGATGACAGTGTTCAAACCAGACAGGTGAACTACATGAACCGACCGATGAATAACAACGCCTACAAAAGGGGACCTACATCATCGATTGAACAGATGCCCAAAGAGCAGAGGCTCTACAACATGGAAGCCAACAGCGCAGGTGTAGAAAGTGGACCTTCGGCGTATATTGAATCGACAGAAGACAACTTCCAGCAGGTGAATTTTATGGCGGACGGCCCACCAGCCTATTTCATATGAGGATCACCGCGCAATCCAATATACCCTATTCACTTGTTTAACACCAAGCAAAGTAGCCCTAAAGTTCTTAGTTGATACAGGGGCAAATAAAAATTTATAAGACATGAATTGGCAACTAATATAGTCCCAGTCAATCCACCTTTCTCAGTAACCACCGTAGCAGGACCTGTAGTAATAAACAAAAAAAACAGTGGGAGATTTTTCAAAATGCTGGTAACGAAGCTATGGTGACCTTTTACGGACTTCCTGGTTTAAGCTCGTTTGATGGGATAATAGGCGATGACACCCTCAAAGAACTGGGTGCCGTCATAGACAGGAAAAAACATGCCCTTACAATAGATCCCAATATAAGAATTCCGCTCAAAAACAAAGTCGTAGGAAGCCAAAATTTTTTTGAAACTGACAATATACCCGACGCAATTCTCCCAAGCCTAAAAGCCATGATAGAAAAATATTCTCATTTGTTCGGTCCACTTAACATCAAAACAAATATTAAAACCACAGTTCGAGCTAAGATAAAGACTACCACGAATGAGCCCATATACACGAAAAGTTACTCATATCCTGCAAACATGAGGGAAGAGGTAGAAAAACAAATTACTGAGTTGCTTGAAGAAGGAATTATACGACCATCCAAAAGCCCGTACAATTCTCCTATTTGGGTAGTTCCGAAAAAACCCAAACCCTCTGGTGAAAAGCAGTATAGAATGGTAGTGGATTTCAAACGTCTGAATGCGGTCACCGTGCCGGACGCCTATCCTATTCCAGATACTAATGCAACGCTGGCCAGTTTAAGGAACGCAAAATATTTCACAACCATAGATCTGACCTCAGGCTTTCACCAAATCACAATGAAAGAAACAGATATACCCAAAACAGCGTTTTCAACCATGAATGGAAAGTACGAATTTCTGAGACTACCTTTTGGGTTAAAAAACGCTTCGGCTATATTCCAGCGAATGATTGATGACGTCCTTAAAGAGTATATAGGGAGGATATGCTACGTGTATATCGACGACATTATTTTATTTGGAAAAAGTGCCGACGAACATTTAGTAAATTTAGAGATAGTGTTTAAACGGCTTGCGGATGCTAATTTGAGAATAAATTTGGAAAAAAACTAAGTTTATGAGAACGGAAGTAGAATTTCTGGGATATGTAATCACATCCCACGGGATGAAGGCAGATCCTTCAAAGGTCCAAGCTATAGAGAACCTCTCACCCCCAGAAACGCTTAAGGAACTAAAAAGCTTTTTGGGAATGACGTGGTATTACCGAAAGTTCATTCGAGATTATAAACCCTTGACCAATCTCACACGCGGTGAGAATTCGCAGGTCAAGGCAAACCAATCTAGAAGAGTGCGTATCAAAATGAATTCCGAGGCCCTTCAGGCCTTCGATACCCTAAAAAAACTACTCGTTTCCTCAGATATTCTCGCATTTCCAGATTTCGAAAAACCATTCAACCTTGCCACCGACGCTTCAAACTATGCCATTGGTGGGGTGCTATCCCAAGGAGAAACAGGGAAAGATCGACCCATTGCCTACATCTCAAGATCTTTAAGTAGAACAGAGGAAAACTATGCCACAAACGGGAAGGAAATGTTGGCTATAGTTTGGGCTCTAGACAACTTGAGATCCTACCTCTATGGGGCGAAAAAAGTTAGAATTTTCACTGACCACCAGCCTCTCACTTTTGCGTTAGGAAGTCGAAACTATAACGCCAAGTTGAAGAGGTGGAAGGCTAAAATAGAAGAGTATAACCACGAATTGATTTACACTCCTGGTAAATGGAATGTCGTGGCGGATGCTCTCTCCAGAATGCCATGCCAGGCAAACCATTTGACAGTACCGTCGGAACCCAACGATGTACCAACAGAAGCTAGAAGTGACGAGGGGACAGCTCACAGTGCTGAACAGGATTCTTCGGACCACACGTAGAAATCCCTTTGAACGTTTTCCGAAACCAAATAATTTTTACGGAGGGGAATGCAATGACTTGTGTTGAAAACCCTCATCCAGGATTCTCTCGTCATTATGTGAGACTAGATATAATTTAAAAGGCCAGCTTAACCGAAGCCTTGAAGGAACGTCTAAACCCGGCATTCATAAATGGAATAAAGATTCCAGAAAGTTATTTACAACTCCTACAAGAACTCTATATAGAACATTTCCTTTTATACAAAATTAGGATAACTCAGAGGGTGGTTGAGGATGTGGAAAACGAGGATAGGATTTGGGGTATAATAGAGACAGAACATAGGAGGGCCCATAGAAACTCAAAAGAAAATAGGGAACAAATCTTGGAATAGTATTATTTTCCCAAAATGGCTAGTAAGATAAAAAATTTCACTTCTAACTGTGAAACCTGCCTTGCTAACAAGTATGATAGGCATCCGGCAGTACCACCGATAAAAGAGACTCCAGTGCCGAAATATCCATGCGAAATAGTGCATGTGGACATTTTTGAAATTCAAGGGGAGACATTTTTATCTTGCATAGACATATTTTCAAAATTTGCCAAGCTTTTTCACATTAAAAATAAAGCATCCGTCGCTCTCCGCGCTAAGCTAGCCAAAGTAATACACTATTTCACAACTCCTAAAGTGATAGTCACCGACAATGAGAGGGGATTTATGACTCCCTTGGTATGTAACTACATAAGAGGTTTGGGAATCGAACTATATCAGACTCCAAGAAGTGAAGTAAACGGTCAGATCGAAAAATTCCACTCTACCATTATTGAGATTTATCGGTGCCTCCGGAAAGAAATTAATAACGCTAGACCAAAGGAATTGGTGTATATTGCTGTCGATCGTTACAACACAACAATACACTCTGTAACGAAGAGGAAGCCTAGCGACATATTTTTCAACAGGACCGAAAGAATTAACTACCAAGGCCTAACCAACTTCAAAAGCAGGGTCCACAAGGAGATCAGAGAACAAATCAAGAGAAACCAGGAGTTAAGAAATCTCCGATTGAATAAAAAAAGGAAAAGAGCTAAGGATTTTAGGCCAGGGATAACAGATAAAATCAAGTGTTAAACAGATAAAACCGTTTAGACGGTTAAGCGCCAATTAAGTAAGTAAGTAAGTAAGTAAGTAAACAGATAAAATCAAAACAAAAGGCACTTTTCAAAAAGGAAACGGTTGGTAAGGACAATACAGTGACATTGCTCACAGATACTGGCAAAAGGATTCATAAAGCACGGATAAAAAATATGCCAACATAAGTTAAAAAAAAAACAAAAAAAAAAGAACAAAAATAAATATAAAAAAAATAAGGTCACCACGGGAAGTCAACAATAAAAAGATGTCCCAATAAGGGACCACAAAGATTTGAAATTCTATAGCACAGACGACGCAAAAAAGGCGTCCGCCAAATTTCAAGATCAAAGATCTTTTCTATAACAAACCACTTAAGCGATTAAAGAGGCAACATAAAATATTGCAAAAAAAAAAACAAACAAAAATACAAAAAACACAGAGGAAACGATTTTTCGTTTAAAAAATTTTAATGAAGCAATATCTGCCCACAAGAAATTAATTACACGCTTAATAAAAGAGGCAAAATAAAAAATAAAATTTTTTCCTTAGAAGAAATCTGCCCACAACAAAAAACTAATTATGCGCTTACTAAAAAAGACAAATTAGACAAAACAAAAAAATAGAAAAAAAAACAAAAAAAAAACATTAAAAACTTTAAAGAAGGGAGTAAAGAAGAAACATTTCAGTAATTCTTAGAAATATCATCTTCTTTACCACGAGTTTTTGTAATGCGGCAGGATCCAAGGGTAGTAACCTTTAACGCTACCTTTCAAACAAAAGTAAAGAATTACAAACTACCTCCCTTTCATATCCATGCTCTCGGATCCTGTGGACCTTCCAAGTACCACGATGGGTAGCCGGGGACGGTGGTAGGATATAGGAATACATTTAAACGCAACAAAAAACACATAAATAAATTGCAGTTCAAGTAAAAAAAAAAAGCACACAAAAAATTAAATTTTTTTAATATTATTTCTTCCCTTAGTGTGGAAAGATTTTTTTTATATACAATAGAATGTTCCTTAAATAATAATAATAAAAGAAAAAAAAAACAAAAGAAAACAATATTTACATTATGTAACCATTTATTATTAGTTCACCGTCCCAGGGATAAATAATAAAAGTGCCAAAAAACAAAAAATGGTCAATACTAATCTTACCAACACTAATGAGTTTTTTTCTCTCCATAATGGAACACAGTTTATTTTTAATATCTGGCGTGTACGGCCTCAACATCTACAATTATGGCTCCCCGCTGGTAACTATTGATCACGGACGTGGTTGGATCCTGAACGGACACTTCAGTTTAGTCCATGTGGTCGACCAAAACAAAGTCAACACGGCTTTGGTCAAATTGATGGAGTCAACAGAGCACGACATTACAAGCAGGGCTGTGCGGACTGTGTTACAATTCCACCTAAATCAAACTAAGCTGCGTCTCGACGAACTACAAATAAGCAAATCACGAAGGGTACGTTCCATTGACTGGATTGGTTCTGCATGGAAGTGGATAGCTGGGTCTCCAGATGCAGCGGATTGGGACTATATTCTTCGAAGCATGAATGACGTGATAATAAACAACAATCACCAGTACGGGTCAACGAAAAACTATTCAACGGTATCCGCGAGGAAATCGAGAAAGCAAACGAAGCGATGCTCCACATTAACGCTATAAGCAAAAACATTAGCGAGGAGAATATGGAACTTCTTGACCTAAGCAAAGTCCTTATCTTGAAGGAACAGGTGTCAGAAGTCGTCCAAGCGTGCCAAATGGCGAAATCTGGCGTAATTAACACAAATCTTCTTGATCGAGACGAGATTGGAAGGCTCATAATGGAGGAAGATTCCCTATCATATCAGAACATCATTGAAGCCATAGAGTACGGGTCAGCCTCCGTGTATTTAAATGGTAGCACACTTTTGTACGTACACTCAATGCCAAAGGTAAAACCAGATGTCTACCGACTCCTAATAACACGGGCCGCTGTTATAAAAGAACAACACGTTGACCTCAGCTATAAAAAAATGCTAATAAACGAAATTGAAACGTTCGGGGTGGACGAGGATTGCCCTTCGATCAGCAATACAACAATTTGTTCTCCCAAATCCCTGACCAAATTTCGGGAAAACGGGTGCCTAGCTAGGCTAGTTAAAGGTGGCGATGCCAAATGCCGCTTTGAACCAGACAACACCAAAACCGTCGAGATGATCACAGACTCAACAATATTTGTTACAAACTTTGAAGGCCTATTACAAGGGAGGAACTACTCCACAACCCTAAATGGAACGTACGTCATTATTTTGAACAACGAAACAGTCACGGTGGGAAATCAAACATTCACCAGCAGAGCAGTACGCACAGCGCAGGCCCTGCCACCGCCCTTGGTAAACATCACGAGCGAAGGACTAAAATTTAACCTTAACTACATTCACGGCCTCAGCATGGAAAATATTAATCAGCTTTCCTAGACTAAATCACACCACAGATCAGGACCAGCCAAGCCGTGTAAAGGATCATTCTGAAAAAGGAGCTCATCTGCGGGACGCAGATGTTTAAAGGGGGGGAGGGGGGGGGGGGGGGGGGGGGGGTACTTAACAAGGGGGCAGACACACTTACTTGTAAGAATGTGCTGACACCACACTTCAACAAACACGAGCAAAGCCAATGCAGGTAATTGATCCGATATCATATTGCGTAAGCAGGCAAAATGCAATTCATGGGAACTGCAGCGTAAGCGCTATGATATGCGGACAAAATGCAAGTCGTGTGATTCGCCACACACGCGATAAAATATTATTTTGGCCAATCGTGGGAAGTGCAGTATCAGCAATTATGAAATCACTTAGACTAATGTAGAAGCTTAGAGCTTAGTTTAAGTTAACGATAAAGTCAGTCTGTTTTTGAAAATCAAGAGAAATAAATGGTAAATATTCTTAAGCGGACCAAAAACTATTTTTATTTGGATCTTTACAGGTTGTAATGGGCGGACCCCAACTTTAACTTTTTGGAGCCCTAGTCCTTGGGCTCCTTAACTTGCATATTTACACCATCGTCTTAGTGACAATAACACCAACGCACGGTGGGGTATTTGATCAATCTAGCTGGCCAAAAGTCGATTTTTCAAAATATTCCAATTTTTTTTTAATATACTCCTTGGCGTTTCTGGATGTCCACTGAATAGTATACATACCCCAAAACCCATCTGTAACGTTAACGGAGCAAACCGCGCACATCTAAAGTTGTATAAAAATTGTGTGCAGTTCGGTGTATTTTTGGATTAAAAAACAATATACCCTTCTAACCTAAATACTTGTTCACTTGTTTAGCCTTAATCAAATCTAGTTACGTTTTCTTTTAAAACAGATAAATGTGTTTTAAATTCATATATTACATTTTTTATACCGCATGTTTTAACTGAGTTATTCTACTTATAATACTACTACTTTTCAATATTAAATTTTTTAAAAACCTTGCATATCATTTCAGTAAATTTTTGGCTATACATAAGCTTGTGTCGGAAACTTTCAGGGATGTCCTGAGTGGAGTAAGGCTGGGCATTATACCTCCCGACTATCCAGCCACGGTCTGGTCTTCAGGGGAACTGAAGGCCATACAGAAGGCCATCCTGGGAGAGGTGATGAGCCAAAAAGATGGTGCTTTAAGCCCACCTTTAGCGGTTGCACACCTCGCCCAGGTTGGCTTTCTATCACCTGCAGGGATGCAACCACAACGGAGTGGCTAAGAGCTATAACCCCAAAGCTCACTCCATGGCAAGGTGCCAAACTGAAGGTGGTATCTGATGCGGATATACCACGTTGCATCATTCTCGTGGGGTACTTTAAGGAAGAGGAATGCCCCTCAAACGACGACATCTTGAGGTTAGCTGAGGCCCAAAATGTCGGCTTGAATACCAGGAACTGGAGAATCTTCAACCGGATTCGAAGTCCACGGTGGCAGAAGTTACTACAGCCGTCGATCCGTTGTCTGCTATTAAAGCAACGCAACTACTTGATGTTCTGTGGGTTTGACATGGTCAAGTTAAGGCCCAAAACCAAGCCATCCCTGCCCCTGGTAAATATAAATACCAGCAACAGTGACCATAAGGGTGAGGAGGATGATACGGTTGACGATGACAAACCGTGCTGTTCGAAGAACCAGAAGGTATCTAGTAGGCATTTACCTACTGAACAGCAGGATTTGCCGAGTCAATCGGACACCCCCCAAAAACCTTCTCAAGAAGAGTCCAGGCCTTGTGGGTCTAGTGTTGGCCCACAGAGGTCAAACGAGGCAGCGACAGTCCGCCAGCCTGTCCCCCAAAACCCGGCAACAAGGTAACCACCTCGTGGGAGCCGTAATGTCAGGAAAGGGAACAAAAAAGGACGAGGACGAACGACTGAAGAAGCCGTAATGTCACTTAACAATAGGGCAAGGAAGGTGGCTACACGTGGCCGCAAAGACCATAAATAGAGTCTCCCCTCTCTATCAAAGCCCAAAAGCATAGACGTCTGAAATTCCTTCAAGTGAATCTTCACCATGCCAAGGCAGCCTCAGACGTCCTAATTAAAAAATTTGCAGAAGAAGGTCTGGGAATAGCCTTCATCCAGGAGCCCTGGATTCAACACGGTGCCGTAAAAGACCTGAACAGTACTGATGGTAAGTTAGTTTATGCCACTAGTTCTCGCCCAAGAGCGGCGATGCTTTTAAGCAACAAACTAATGTTTCTTCCACTTTTACAGTTTATGACGGCTGATCTCGTAGCAGTTTGGGTTAAAATTCCAACCCCAAGAGGCGGACAAGAGGCAATTTGGCCTCTGCCTACTTTCCGGGGGAGGAAGAAACGGCCCCAACAACCGAAACAATATCCCTCATCAAATACTGTCAGCAGAGTGGCACGCCATGGATCCTCTGCTGTGACGCAAATTCCCATCATACAACATGGGGTAGTACGAACATCAACAACAGGGGTGAGTACCTCCTTGAGTTTATCAGTAGTAATAATATAAGCATTATCAATCGGGGCAATGAACCCACCCTTGTAAATGCTATTAGAGGGGACATTCTAGATCTTACTCTGTGCAACCATAATATGGCCAGCACCGTCACTAACTGGCATGTTTCAGGAGAGGAATCAATGTTAGACCACAAACACATTGTATTCGACATTGGTCACTTTCCGGAACACATGCCAGCTTTTAGAAATCCCAGGAAAACAAACTGGCAGATTTTCCGTTTTATTATTGAGGAATATGGTAACAGCTTACAGCGACCTATAACCACCGTGCAGGAGCTTGAGAAGGAAGCTGAACAGCTCCACTCATACATTAAAACAGCTTTCAATGAGAGTTGCCCCCAAGGAAAGATACGTACACAACGTGATGTGCCTTGGTGGAACAAAAAGCTTGGGCAGCTAAGATGCCAGGCTAGGACGCTGTTCAATAAAGCGAGAGCTACGGGCGACTGAGATTCATACAAAGTCGCTCTAACATCTTACAATAAAGAACTTAAGAAATCTAAATGGCTACCTGCAGGGGTTCGATTACAAAAATCCCTTTCTAGAGATCACAGAAATGTAATTGGCACGTTGAAAAAAACAGATGGGAGCTACACCACGCGGCCGGAAGAGACGAGCAAACTATTACTCGAAACACACTTTCCTGACTGCACAGCAGGCTATCAATCACCACCTATAATGGCAGATTTGCCAACGAGCAGTGGTAATGAAAAAAGCCTAGCAACAAAGCTCACCACTGTGAAACGATTGCAATGGACTCTAATTTCAGCCCATTCAAGTCACCAGGACCGGATGGGGTCTACCCTTGTCTGTTACAGCAAGGGATAAAGCATATAGCCCCAGTCCTTTCCACTTTGTATAAGGCATCACTACTGCTCGGCCATATTCCGAGCAGGTGGGCAGTGGTTAAGGTAGTATTCTTACCAAAGCCAGGGAAACCCGAGCAACTTCCCTCGTCGTATCGACCAATAAGCCTGAGTTCGTTTCTCCTAAAAGGTATGGATAAAATCTTAGATCAGCATATCAGGGAGGTCAATCTAAATAAACTCCCTCTGTGTAGGAATCAGTTCGCCTACCAGTCAGGGAAATCCACGGAGACGGCTATTCGTAGTCTCATGGTAAAAATCGAAAAGGCTCTAGAGTCAAAAAATATAGCCCTCTGCTGATATATCAGGGGCTTTCGATAACACAGCACATCAAGCTATCGAACAAGCTATGATTGACAAGGACATAAGCGCTATAATAATACGATGGGTGCTGTCTATGTTAAAGAGTAGAAAAATCCATTTGGAACTGGGAGGGACAACTGAATCAATAGCGGCCACAAGAAGCTGCCCACAAGGAGGTGTGCTCTCCCCTCTCCTGTGTACCCTGGTCATTGATGACCTCCTTCAGTTATTGAAAACCAAGAGATTTGACACACAAGGATATGCAGATGACTAGTTATTTGCATCACAGGGATGCACGAAGATACAATATCGGATCGCATGCAACAAGAGACGTGCATCATAGAGACGTGGTGCGATACCAAAGGATTGTCTATAAATCCTAACAAAACTGTTATAGTGTCTTTCAACCGGTGAAGGAAAGTATCTATCCCAGAACCATCCCTGGGTGGTACAAAAATACAATTCTCAATGGAGGCTAAATATCTAGGGTCACACTGGATAGAACCCTTACGTGGAATGCTCATTTGGATGCCATCCTAAACAAGGCAACAAGAGCTTTCTTCGTCTGTACTCGTCTCTACGGTAAAACATCGGGGATTTGTCCAAAAATGGTATATTGGACATTTAGTACTGTCGTAAGGCCAATAGTCACCTATGCTTCTCTAGTTGGGTGGAAGAAGGCCACGCAAAGAAAGGCAACGGCTAAACTAAGCAAACTGCATCGATTAGTTTGCGTTGGCATAACGGGTGCGATGAGAACCGCCCATGCTGACGCACATAGTGCTTTAGTGGGAATACCTCCCTTCCCTATTCTGATAGAGAAAGAAGCAACACTAGGTGCACTAAGACTTCCAAATATTTCTGAGTTGAAGGAAGGAAATATGATAGGGCATATGAAAGTAATAAGAAAATTCATAGGAAATCCCTCATTACAACTACGTGAGGTAATGTCCCCTAAGCTCAGAATCTCACGGAACTTTGAAGTGTCCATTGTGGACAGGACCCACTGGGAAATAGGGAATCCTTATAACGACCCTGACTTAGAGGTCTGGTACACGGATGGATCGAAATTCGATGACGGAAGAACGGGAGCTGGCATCTATGGGCCAAACTTTAAAAAATCGATACCACTTGGATGTTACCCCACCATATTTCAGGCAGAAATTCATGCAATAGAGGTCTGTGGTAGAGAATGTCTGCGGAGAGGCTCAACATCGAAGAGCATCTACATTATGTCGGACAGTCAGGCGGAACTGCGTGCCTTGCAATCCTACGTAGTTACATCTAAGCTGGTGGATGAATGCACTGAAATCCTTAATGCCCTGGGAGTCAAAAACAAGGTTTTGTTGGGATGGGTTCCCGGACATCAGGGACATGAAGGTAATGAACATGCAGATTACCTAGCAAAGCAGGGTGCTACATCAGCATTCTATGGTCCAGAGCCCTTTTTGGACTCACAAAGACACACACCAGGGAAACTATAAGTAGCTGGGAAACTAAACAATTCAGACGTCACTGGGCAAAGGCAGGCCAAACTGTTTATACTTCCGGCAACGAAAGTATCAGCCAAACTCATTTACCTTAGCAGGGAGGACATAAGAACTCTTACTGGGTACTACACGGGACACTGCGGTTTACGATATCACCTAAGTAAATTAAATCTATCTGATACCCAAATTTGTCGTTTCTGTGAGCTGGATGATGAAACGCCGGTTCACATTCTCTGCGAATGCGTCGCTATAGCTAGGCAGAGACTATCCCATCTAGGTGGTGGGACTCTTAATCCCTATGTGATATGGAGTAAAAAGCCTGAAGGGGTACTTAGATACATCAATGGCCTCCAGATACAAAATTGGGTTAAAGGTCTTGCACAATAGATCTGCACAAAGGTCGCAGTGCTTCCAGACCAATTAATAATAATAATAATAAGCTTGTGTTTGTTTCAAAGTTTAATAACAAAAACGGCTGCGCATACATGCGATTTTTTGAGTTGTGATCAATTTTGTAAGAGACTGATACCCTTATTGGCAAAAGGTGGCAACCTTGTGAAAACAGCTTCAGTCGCAACACCCAGGTGAAAAGTCTTAAATTGTAATACTATATCGATGTACCAAGTTTGATTCAAATCGGTTAAGCCGTTTCCGAGATGATAGTGGATATATACAAAAAATATAAAAAAAAAGGTGAGGTGGCAACTCAAAGTGGCAACCCTTCTTAAAAATGTCAATAGGAATGCGGAGTAAAATACTTTTCTTTTTATACCCATATTGACATATCTCATGTAATGCCAAAAAATGACCCCGGGTCCATCCCCGATCCATAGTAATTCTGAGCGGAACAGCGTGAATTTACAGTAAAATATTTTCTTTCATAACAATGAAGTGAGACAACCACTTTTTGAACAGAAATAAATGCTGTTAGATTGATCAAATACCCCACCGTGCAACGCTAGGATGATCAAGCTGAATCATTACTATCTTGCCGACTTATGCATTGATGTTTTCCAATAATTTTTTGTTTACAAAAACTGTTCATTAGTTTGTTTATATTTTCTGTTTTATTATATTCAATATCTTTGTTGCATAAAATTAGTGTTAAACGATTTAGTCTTCTAATCACAGTTGAAAAAGTAAGTAGTGATGTTTGTTTTAAAAACTTTTTGTTTGTGTATAAAAAAGAGCTTTTTTCGTTTTGTGTGTTTCTAGCTCCTGATGATGAATTCAGACTGAATTCGAAATATCGAATGATAATAAATTAAGACAAAAACATATTTATTTGTTTTATTCAAAACCGGCCTTGAGCTCATTAAAATTTTAAAATAAAAATGATGTTTTTAACACGTCTAATGTACGTGCATAAATACATATTTACTCGCTTTACGTATGCAGCTTGCTTTTGTATGCCTGTAATAGTAATGTGCGTTTGAGTGTTCAACTTCAGCATCGCGCCGTTAGTAATAAGGAAATATACAAAAAAACTACTTACATACATATGTACACAGTGGTTTGATTAGGAGAGTAGGTACAAATCCGTGTGGTTTCACAATGGGCCTATAAAGGCCTAAGTGTGCTGCTCCGATGTGGTGGCAGCCACTTGAACCTAACCTAACCTAACCTAAGCTAACTTACATATTGTGACGAATGTTAGTGACACTAAGTTATACTCACATCACTAGTCTCATGCTAAGTAAATGAAGCCACAACAACAATAAAACAGGCAGTCAATTGTATCTACATAAACGAATCAATCATTATGGCTACATATATGTACGTACACGCAGCGAGAGATGCACAAACACATGCATATATCTTAACCGATATACTCCCGAAAGTATGCAATCATTTGTGCAAGTATCACTAATATATACACGCGCATATGAGAAGCTATAAACGTAGTTATAGTTGGCAATCTTAAAACTGATAACTAACTAGTAAATTCTAGAAATAGAAGCGCCTAGAAATATGTCAACGAGGAAACCAAACAGTACAAAAGGCGGCAACAGTTGAGGCACGACAATCAGTCTGATTTAAGAAGCTATCAGTTGCGAAGTATAAGTGTTAATTGTGAAGAACTTTAATAAAGGCCATTTTGCACTATTGAATAGTGGAGTTATTTACTCAACAGATTAGTGATTTGAACGTTAGTATAAAGTTGCGAATAAGAGGAATTTCAGTAAATTCGTTACAATTGGTGTCAGAAGAGGAATTGTTGAATAAATTCCAGAGGACATGGCAAAGTTAAGTGAACTGAAGATCCAGCAACTGAAGAAGGAGTTGGGGAGCCGTGGATTGAATACAACCGGCATTAAACTCGAACTTCAGGCACGACTACGAGGGGCAATGGAAGCAGAAGGAATTAACGTGGAAGAGTATGTCTTTCATCTCGATATCGACGAGACAAAAACAAAAATTTAAGAGAAAAACGAAAGATCGAAGACAGTTACGAGCACAGATTTGAACATGATTTTGGCTGCAATATCTGCTGAAACATCGACAATGGCATCTCAACTGGAATCACAAGAGACACGTATAACATCCAAGATGGAAGCACAAGAAACGCGTATTTCAGAAATGTCGACACAGATTACATCTAAGATGGAAACACAGTTAGAAGAACAGAAGACATATATGGCTGAGCAGTTGAAAGCACAAGAATCTCGCATATCTTCACAACTGTCAGAACAGGAAGCAAGGGTATTATCAAAACTCGAAGCGCAGGATGCAAAAATTGCTCAATTTCAGGCAGAAGTTGATGAGTTGAAGGGTCGTATGGAGCAGTTGCAATTAAATCGTCCAGCTGTTTCAGCAAGCAATCCAAAGGTAAAAACACCATCCTTTGGCGGTTCTGTTCCTTTCCAGGTCTTTAAGCTACAGTTTGAGAAAACCGCAGCAGTGAACAACTGGAATGCTGAAGATAAAGTTGCAGAGTATTCGTAGCATTGAAGGGGCCAGCAGCCGAAACCCTACAGACGATTCCCGAAGGAGAGCGGAACAACTATGAAACATTGATGGCCGCTATCGAGAGACGTTACGGAAGCGAGCATTGGAAACAGATATATCAAATTGAGTTGCAAAATCGATCAATTTTGGAAGCATTGAAGGGGTCACAACAGAAAATGCTGGAGTTATGAAATGTTTCAAGTGCGGCAACCCAGGTCACATTGCACGTCACTGCAGCACCGGTTCTAATAGTTCCAACAATGTGGGTGCCCGTAAACGCAGAGTTGAAGGAGATGAGCAAATCTCCAATCTACTCAATCGTTAAGCTAAAGCGAGTCAGCCGCAAGGTGCAAAAGCTGGCTCCCCAATTCAATGCCCCATAACCTCTATCTCACAAACTGGAAGAAGGGCAAACAACCTTACTGTCGGAGGACATGTGGATGGAAAAGAACGTTTACTGACTGTAGATACGGGTGCATCTCATTCCATCATTCGAGCGGATTTAGTCAACAAGCAGATAAGACCATTGCATGGAGCAAGATTGCGTACAGCCACTGGAGAAAACACCACGGTTCTAGGCGAAGTATCATGTGAAGTCGCAATTGGGAACGTGACGGTAGTACACAATTTTATAGTGGCAGAGATTGTTAATGAAATCATAATTGGAGTGAACTTCTTAATCGACGAAGGCATCAAGATCGACATGTAAAGTAAGACGCTGCGATATAAGAACAGTGCCCCTTAATTTCAGCTACGAGAGAGACTACAGCAGTAAACGAGTGCTGGTGGAAGAGAGTCAGCAAATACCACCAAAATCAGAAGCAGTCATCTGGGCAAAGGTTGATGGAGATTGTGTGACAAACAAATTGTGGGTTGTCGCAGCGGCAAACAAATCAACACCGAACGTATTTGTAGGAAAAACCCTGGCTATAAAAAAACAAGATGGACGTATCCCGGTTGTTGTTGTTGTTGTAGCAGTGATTCGCCCCACCTAAAAGCTGCGACCGATCACAAATTGTCATCGATATCCTCTAACGGGAGTCCAAGGAAACTTGCTATTTCAAAAGGAGTGGACCATAATGAAAGGGGTGTTAGAGGCGTTAGTTCCACATTACAATTAAAGAGATGGTTGGTGTCATGTGGGGACACATTGCAAGCGGGGCATACATTATGTATATCGGGGTTGATTCTGGATAGGTAAGAGTTTAACCTGTTACAGTATCCAGAACGAAGTTGAGCAAGAGTGACACGCGTTTCCCTGGGGAGTATGCGTTCCTCATCTGCAAGATTTGGGTACTTTTCTTTAAGTACTGGATTCACCGGGCAATTCCCGGCATAAAGGTCCGATGCTTGTTTGTGGAGTTCACCAAGGACCTGCTTGTGTTTTTTTGCTTCATACGGCTGGGTTCTCAGGTGCCGTATTTCTTCAAAATGCTTACGGAGATGACTCCTTAAGCCCCTAGGCGGTGTTCGCTCATCAATCAGATGTCTGTTGGGATGCCCAGGTTGCTGGGTATTCAACAGGAACTGTTTGGTTAGCATCTCATTTCTCTCCCTGATGGGGAGTATTCCAGCCTCATTATGTAGATGGTGTTATGGGGACATAGGAAGACAGCCCGTAGCGATTCTGACAGCAGTATTGTGGCAGGCCTGCAGCTTCTTCCAGTGGGTATTTTTTAGGCTTGGCGACCATATGGGTGACGCGTAGCAAGTAATCGGCTGGCCAATTGCTTTGTATGTAGTAATGAGCTTTTCTTTATCTTTTCCCCAAGTACTGCCAGCAAGGGATTTGAAGATTTTATTACGGCTCTGGATTTTCGGAAAAATCGCGGCTGCGTGCTCACCAAAATGTAGATCCTGATCAAACGTCACACCCAAGATTTTGGGGTGTATGACAGTCGGTAGCGTAGTGCCATCGACGTGGATGTTCAAAATGGTTTGGGACGTCCATGTTGTAAATAAGGTCGCGGAAGATTTAGTCGGTGATAATGCCGGGTTTCGCGGGGCGAAAAAACTGAAAAAATCAGGGAGGTAGCCGTTTATTCTGTTGCAGAGCTCATCGATCTGTGGGCCTGGGCCTGTGGCCATTATTGTGCAGCCATCGGCGTGGGAAACGATAGTGACTCCTTCTAGTGGTGAAGGTAGCTTAGATATATCGAAATTAAACAAAAGTGGGGATAGGACACCACCCTGTGGCACCCCTTGTTTAATTCTTCTTGGTTTTGATGCTTCGTTTCTCAATTGCATTGATGCATGCCGACCACCAAGATAATTTGCGGTCCACCTTTTAAAACGTGGGGGAAGGGTAGGCCCTTCCAGGTCTCGCAGTAACGAGCCATGGTTGACCGTATCAAAAGCTTTTGATAGGTCTAGCGCTACGAGTACTGTTCTATGGTGGGGGTTTTGATTTAAACCGCAATTTATCTGGGTGCTGATGGCATTTAGCGCTGTGGTGGTGCTACGGAGTTTTTTGAAGCCATGCTGATGAGAGGCTAGCTGCAAATTTGCTTGGAAGTAGGGGAGCAAAATGGGTTCAAGCGTCTTTGCTACTGGCTATAGGAGAGATATCGGACGATACGACTCTCCTATGTTAGCTGGTTTCCCAGGCTTTAGTAGCGGGACCACCTTGGCGATTTTCCATTTTTCGGGTATGACGAAGGTGGAAAGAGACAGGTTGAAGACATGTGCTAAATATTTGAAACCCTCTTTCCCTAGGCTTTTAAGCATAGGCATAGCTATGCCGTCTGGGCCCACTGCTTTGGGTGGTTTAGCGTGACCAATGGCATCCTCAACCTCTTTGGCGGTGATGGCAATAGGTGACGCGCTGAATTTATGTTTATGTGCGTGTCTGTTGGCCCTCCGTCTATCTTTGTCGACAGTAGAATGCATTATATATTGTCGGCAGAAAGCGCTCGCGCATTCTTTCGCATCCAGCAGCACTTTATCGCGAAAGGCGATGGAAACTTTGTCATTGTGCATAGACGGATTCGATAGGGACTTTACGGTGGACCAAAGTTTACCCACACCGGCAGAGAGGTTACAACCGCTTAGGTGCTCCTCCCATTTTGCCCTCTTGTGTTCATTCACAAGCAATCTGATGCGTTGTTGTAGTTTTTGTTGTAGCAGGGCTTCGCCCCACCTAACAGCCGCGACCGATCACAAATTGTCATCAATATCCTCCAACGGGAGTCCAAGGAAACTTGCTGTTTCAACAGGGGTGGACCATAAGGAAAGGGGTGTTAGAGGCGTTGGTTCCACATTAGAATTAAAGAGATGGTTGGTGTCATGTGGGGACATATTGCAAGCAGGGCATACATTTTGTATTTCGGGGTTGATTCTGGATAGGTAAGAGTTAACCCTGTTACAGTATCCCGAACGGAGTTGAGCAAGAGTGACACGCGTTTTTCTGGGGAGTATGCGTTCCTCTTCCGCGAGTTTTGGATACTTTTCTTTGAGTACTGGATTCACCGGGCAATTCCCGGCGTAAAGGTCCGACGCCTGTTTTGTGGAGTTCACCAAGGATCTACTTGTGTTTTTTTCGCTTCATACGGCTGGGTTCTCAGGTGCCGTATTTCCTCAAAATGCTTACGGAGATGACTCCTTAAGTCCCTAGGCGGTGCTGGCTCATCAATCAGATGGGTATTCAACAGGAACTGTTTGGTCAGCATCTCATTTCTCTCCCTGATCGGGAGTATTCTCGCCTCATTATGCAGATGGTGTTCTGGGGACATAAGAAGGCAGCCCGTGGCGATTCTGAGAGCAGTATTTTGGCAGGCCTGTAACTTCTTCCAGTGGGTAATTATTAGGCTTGGCGACCATATAGGTGACGCGTAGTACGTAATCGGCTGGCTATTTGCTTTGTATGTAGTTGTTGTAGCAATGCTCGCCCCACCTAATAGCCGCGACCAGTCACAAATTGTCATCAATATCCTCTAACGGGAGTCCAAGGAAACTTGCCGTTTCAACAGGGGTGGACCATAAGGAAAGGGGTGTTAGAGGCGTTGGTTCCACATTACAATTGAAGAGATGGTTGGTGTCATGTGGGGACACATTGCAAGCGGGGCATACATTTTGTATGTCGGGGTTGATTCTGCATAGGTAAGAGTTTAACCTGTTACAGTATCCAGAACGAAGTTGAGCAAGAGTGACACGCGTTTCCCTGGGGAGTATGCGTTCCTCTTCCGCGAGTTTTGGATAATTTTCGTGAAGCACTGGATTCACCGGGCAATTCCCGGCATAAAGGTCCGACGCCTGTTTATGGAGCTCACCAAGGACCTGCTTGTGTTTTTTCACTTCATACGGCTGGGTTCTCAGGTGCCGTATTTCCTCAAAATGCTTACGGAGATGACTCCTTAAGCACCTAGGCGGTGATGGTTCATCAATCAGATCTCTGTTGGGATGCCCAGGTTTCTGGGTATTCAACAGGAACTGTTTGGTCAGCATCTCATTTCTCTCCCTGATGGGGAGTATTCTCGCCTCATTATGCAGATGGTTTTCTGGGGACATAAGAAGACAGCCTGTGGCGATTCTGAGAGCAGTATTTTGGCAGGCCTGTAGTTTCTTCCAGTGGGTGATTTTTAGGCTTGGCGACCATATGGGTGACACATAGCACGTAATCGGCTAGCTGATTGCTTTGTATGTAGTCATGAGCGTTTCTTTATCTTTTCCCCAAGTACTGCCAGCGAGGGATTTGAGGATTTTGTTACGCCTCTCAATTCTCGGAACAATTGCGGCTGCGTGCTCACCAAAATGTAGATCCTGATGAAACGTCACACCCAAGATTTTGGGGTGTAGGACAGTCGGTAGCGTAGTGCCATCGACGTGGATGTTCAAAATGGTCGACATTTTGGACCTCCATGTTGTAAATAAGGTCGCGGAAGATTTAGTCGGTGATAATGCTAGGTTTCGCGAGGCGAAGAAACTGGGGAGATCAGGGAGGTAGCCGTTTATTTTATTGCATAGCGCATCGATCTTTGGGCCTGGGCCTGTGGCCATGATTGTGCAGTCATCGGCGTAGGAAACGATTGTGACTCCTTCCGGTGGTGAAGGTAGCTTAGATATGTAGAAATTAAACAAAAGTGGGGATAGGACACCACCCTGTGGCACCCCTTGTTTAATTCTCCTTGGTTTTGATGTTTCGTTTCTAAATTGCACCGATGCCTGCCGACCACCCAGATAATTTGCGGTCCACCTTTTAAGACATGGGGGAAGGGTAGACCCTTCCAGCTCTTGCAGTAACGAGCCATGGTTGACCGTATCAAAAGCTTTTGATAGGTCTAGCGCTACGAGTACTCTTCTATGGTGGGGGTATTGATTTAAACCGCAATTTGTCTGGGTGCTAATGGCATTTAGCGCGGTGGTAGTGCTATGGAGTTTTCTGAAGCCATGCTGATGAGGGGCTAGCTGCAAATTTGCTTGGAAATAAGGGAGCAAAATGGCTTCAAGCGTCTTTGCCACTGGCGATAGGAGAGATATCGGACGATACGACTCACCTATGTTAGCTGGTTATCCAGGCTTTAGTAGCGGGACCACCTTGGCCATTTTCCATTTCTCAGGTATGACAAAGGTGGAAAGAGACAGGTTGAAGACATGCGCTAAATATTTGAAACCCTCTTTCCCTAGGCTTTTAAGCAGCGGCATGGCTATGCCGTCTGGGCCCACTGCTTTGGATAGTTTAGCACGACCAATGGCGTCCTCAACCTCTTTAGCGGTGATGGTGATTGGTGACGCGCTGAATTTGTGTTTATGTGCATGTCTATTGGCTCTCCGTCTATCTTTGTCGACCGTAGGATGCATTATATATTGTCGGCAGAAAGCGCTCGCGCATTTTTTCGCGTCCGACAGCACTTTGTCGCCAAAGGCGATGGAAACTTTGTCTTTGTGCTTAGTCGGATTCGATAGGGACATTACGGTGGACCAGAGTTTACCCACACCGGTAGAGAGGTTACAACCTCTTAGGTGTTCCTCCCATTTCGACCGCTTGTGTTCATCCACAAGCAATCTGATGCGTTGGTTTATATCCCTTATTTGGGGGTCGCCTGGATCAAGCTGTCTTATAAGGTCACGTTCTCTCGCTAAGTTTGCGGCCTCCGCCGGGAAGTGGGGCCGGATTTCGGGAATTCTCCCGGCGGGAATGAAATGTGCCGAGGCGGATTTAATGACCTTACGGAAGGCACGCTCCCCTTGGCGGGCATCAGTCGGGATAGGGAGGGCAGCAAAGCGGCTGTCTGTAAAGGATTTATATTCTTCCCACTTTCCTTTTTTGAAGTTTATGAAAGTGCGTTTTTCAGTGACGATAAAGTCGGCGGTACGCTCAAGCGAAATAAGTATGGGCAGGTGGTCGGATGCCAATGTTACCATCGGCTGCCAGTTGACGCAGTTTACGAGTTCTGCGCTCACGATTGAGATATCTGGCGAGCTGTGACAGCTTCCTACCATACGTGTGGGGGCGTCTCCGTTTATTGTGCAGAACGTCGTTTCTTCTATTTGATCCGCCAACATCTCACCCCTACTGTCCGCCCGCAAGTTTGAATGCCATAGATCATGATGGGCATTGAAACCGCCTAAGATAATGCGATTGTTGCCAGTGAGTAAGGCCCTGATATTAGGGCGGTATCCCCTGGGGCAACAGGTGGCAGAAGGGATGTAGATGTTGATGATTTCACGGTTTGCATCGCCTGACCGGACAGATAGGCCTTGACGTTCTAAGACATTGTCCCTGCGGTCGATGCGAGGATCAAATATATAATATTGCACAGAGTGGTGTATGATAAACGCGAGACCGCCTCCATTTCCCCTCTCGCGGTCTTTCCTGTGGACATTATACCTAGAGCAGGTCTGCAATGCAGATCTTGCTGTGAGTTTAGTCTCTTGAATCGCAGCAATGCGGATGTTGGGCCGCTTCATGAAATCGACTATCTCCGTTCCATTACAGTTTAACTGCAGAATTCTGAAGTGCATAAGGGGAGACGTCGCCACTCTGGGGGTAAGTGACGGGTGACTACGCCTGGGTTGTGGAAGGCCAGGACGCAATTGCTGTTGTGGCCCTGGGACTGGGCGTCCTTGGGCAACCCGGATGATTTGGGTTTGCGACCTGGCAACATGGCGAGATGAAACCCGTCGGGGGGTTGCCGTCTCGGAGACCAGAACATCTAGGGAAGTGGCACCACCCAAGGCAGGAGCTGCATTGGGCGGATGTCGCAAACCTATATATTCTGTGCTGGCAGACGGTGCAAACGGAGGTAGGAACTAAGAGTCTGTTTCCCTGACCTGCACGATTGCTGCCGGAAAAGAGGGGGGAGAAGACGGGGGCAGGGGCTGATGCTCAGCATTGCTACCAACTCTACTACGAAGGTAGTAGTTATGAGTGGTATCAGCTGTTTGAGTTGTTGGCGCCGTGGGGCGCGAGCAGCAGCGGGTACTTGTTGTCGCTTGCTGAGCAGCGGGGCTGCTGGAAGGTAGTGGGGGGCGCTTAGGCGTAGACTACGGGACGCCCTTGGGCGTGAACAGCAAGGAGCCACATAAGATTTATAAAAGTTACGTGGACGTCGGGTTTTGGGATCAAGCCCAGAATAACCTGTCCGATGCAACCATCCCTTGCACGAGACACACTGAACAGAGTATGACCGTCCTAAAAAGATTCTTTTCCGACAGATGCAGTAAAACCATTTCTCAGGACCGGGGTCAGGAGACGGACCCGGATTGGTTTCGATGCATTCCCGGAGTAAGAGAATATGGAGCAGTCCTGCTGCAAGGAGCTGTGGGAGGGACAAAACAAATTAGATGGGGTCACACTGAAATGACAGTCCTTGGTCGGGAAAAATCCCGAGTCGCTCCGGTACATAGAACCGACTGCCTTGGGAAGCGCTTTGTATGTAGTCATGAGCTTTTCTTTATCTTTTCCCCAAGTACTGCCAGCGAGGGATTTGAGGATTTTGTTACGCCTCTGAATTCTCGGAACAATTGCGGCTGCGTGCTCACCAAAATGTAGATCCTGATCAAACGTCACATCCAAGATTTTGGGGTGTAGGACAGTCGGTAGCGTAGTGCCATCGACGTGGATGTTCAAGATGGTCGACATTTGGGACGTCCATGTTGTAAATAAGGTCGCGGAAGATTTAGTCGGTGATAATGCCGGGTTCCGCGAGGCGAAAAAACTGGAGAGATGAGGGAGGTAGCCGTTTATTCTATTGCATAGCTCATCAATCTTTGGGCCTGGGCCTGTGGCCATTATTGTGCAGTCATCGGCGTAGGAAATGACTATGACTCCTTCCGGTGGTGAAGGTAGCTTAGATATGTAGAAATTAAACAAAAGCGGGGACAGGACACCACCCTGTGGCACCCCTTGTTTAATTCTTCTTGGTTTTGATGTTTCGTTTCTAAATTGCACCGATGCCTGCCGACCACCCAGATAATTTGCGGTCCACCTTTTAAGACATGGGGGAAGGGTAGACCCTCCCAGGTCGTTCAGTAAAGAGCCATGGTTGACCGTATCAAAAGCTTTTGATAGGTCCAGCGCTACGAGTACTGTTCTATGGGGGGGGGGCTTTGATTTAAACCGCAATTTATCTGGGTCCTAATGGCATTTAAGGCGGTGGTAGTGCTATGGAGTTTTCTGAAGCCATGCTGATGACAGGCTAGCTGCAAATTTGCTTGGAAATAGGGGAGCAAAATGGCTTCAAGCGTCTTTGCTACTGGCGATAGGAGAGATATCGGACGATTCGACTCTCCTATGTTAGCTGGTTTCCCAGGCTTTTGTAGCGGGACCACCTTAGCCATTTTCCATTTTTCGGGTATGACAAAGGTGGAAAGAGACAGGTTGAAGAAATGCGCTTAATATTTGAAACCCTCTTTCCCTAGGCTTTTAAGCAACGGCTTGGCTATGCCGTCTGGGCCCACTGCTTTGGATGGTTTAGCGTGACCAATGACGTCCTCAACCTCTTTAGCGGTGGTGGTGATTGGTGACGCGCTGAATTTGTGTTTATGTGCGTGTCTGTTGGCCCTCTGTCTATCTTTGTCGACCGCAGAATGCATTATATATTGTTGGCAGAAAGCGCTCGCGCATTTTTTCGAATCCGACAGCACTTTATCGCCAAAGGCGATGGAAACTTTGTCTTTGTGCTTACACGGATTCGATAGGGACTTTACGGTGGACAAAAGTTTACCCACACCGGTAGAGAGGTTACAGCCTCTTAGGTGCTCCTCCCATTTCGCCCGCTTGTGTTCATCCACAAGCATTCTGATGCGTTGGTTTATATCCCTTATTTGGGAATCGCCTGGATCAAACTGTCTTATAAGTCACATTCTCTCGCTAAGTTTGCGGCCTGCGCCGGGAAGTGGGGCCGAATTTCGGGAATTCTCCCGGCGGGAATGAAACGTGCCGAGGCGAATTCAATGACCTTGGGAGTGCAGCAAAGAGGTTGTCTGTAAAGGATTTGTATTCGTCCCACTATCCCGGTAAGAGTTCTCAATGAGTTCAAGTCACCACCAAAACTGACCAGAGGAGCTATTTTGGGAAGATGCCAAGAGGCTGAAGTAATAATCAATTGTGAACAGCTCCAGGAAGAGGTTTCAACTAGCAATATTGATCTTTCAGATGACATCATGGCATGGACGGGGGGACTAGAGGAAGACTATCAGAGTAAGGCAAAACAACTGCTCCCAAAGTACGCAAACATATTTGACCAGGATGGTTCCAAACCTCCTCGTAGTGTTCCACTGCCGAAGGGGAAGTTGTGAGTCAAATCGTACAAGAAATAAGCGACAGCAGCATCATCGAACCATCAGCTAGTCCATGGAGCTCGCCGGTGGTACTTGTGAAGAAGAATGATGGGAAAATGAGGTTTTGCGTGGACTACCGCAAGTTGAACGACGTCACGAAAAAGGATAGCTACCCATTGCCAAGAATTGACGATACTCTGGACTCGCTATCTTGTACGAAATGGTTTTCCACACTGGACTTGGAAAGCGGCTACTGGCAAGTTGAGGTGAAGGAGGAATTTTGAATCAGCTGTGTTCCAAGAAATGTGTAAGAAGTTGGGCATTCGAAAAACACGGACAACTGCATTGCATCCTCAGTTCGATGGTATGGCGGAACGTTTCAATAGATCATTGGAGGAGCATTTAAGGAAAGTAGTAGACAAGTACCATAAGGAGTGGGATACACACATATCATTATTCTTGATAGCTTACCGATTGGCAGTGCACGAGACAACGGGCCAAACTCCCACAAAGGTAATTTTTGGCAATCGCCTTCGACTGCCAGCTGATTTGAAGTTTGGGATAGATGCCGATGCGGAGAAAAATTTCAAGAAATCCACTGGTGTCTTGAAATAATAGCTGAGAGAGATACACGATATGGTAAGGCAACGAGCAAAGATTATAAGCGAAAAGATGAAAGCCAGATACGATAAAGCAATTAATTCGGAAGAGTTTCAGGAAGGATAATTGGTGCTGTTATACAACCCACAACGAAAAAAAGGTTTGGCCCCAAAATTACAGTATAATTGGGAAGGCCCATACAAAGTTGTAAAACGGATCAACGATGTAGTGTACCGTATACAAAACCATTGCCAAACCACGAACCGAAATGAAAGTGGTTCATTTGGAAAGGCTGGCAGCGTTTAGATCGAGAGATTTGTCTGATCGGGACGATCAGACTTAGGTGAAGAGCAGTGTGACGAATATTAGTGACACTAAGTGAAATTAACATTACTAGTCTGATGCTAAGTAAATGAAGCCACAACAACAATAAAACAGGCAGTCACTTGTATCTACATAAATGAATCAATCATTATGGCTACACATATTTACATACACGCAGCGGAGAGAGATGCACAAACACATGCATATATCTTATCTGAGATACTCCCGAAAGTATGCAATCATTTGTGCAAGTATCACTCACATATAAACGCGCATATGAGATGCTATAAACGTAGTTACAGTTGGTAATTTTATAGCTGATAACTAACTAGTAAATTCTAGAAATAGAAGCGCCTAGAAACCTAGAAGCGAGGAAACCAAACAGTATAAAAGGCGGCAACAGTTGAGGCAATCAGTCTGATTTAAGAAGATATCAGTTGCGAAGTATAAGTGTTAGTTGTGAAGTACTTTAATAAAGGTATGCCCAAGCATAAGCATGTCAACGTCGCCAATTATACCAGTAGTTTTCTTTTAACATTTTTGAATGTTGAATATAATGCATTTGCAATTTATTCAGTTATAAAGTGAGTGTTGACCAGCGCGTGCAAATTTAACATACACTTGGAATTTGAAAACTTTAATTTGGAAGAAAATTGCTACGCTTCTTGGAATGTACCTCAAATCGAAACGTTCAGTATTTTTAAATCCTGGGAGCTAAGCGAGGAAATTTTATCGATCCTCATTGACTATGGCCTCACATCCACGCTTATTTAAAAAAAAAAATTACTTTAAAGATGTCGGCGATTTGTTCGAAAAGCTTCCACCAAGATTTTTTGGTGAAAAGGTCAAATTTAAAGCAGGCGTAAAGGAATGGCGAAAGAACATGGTAAGCGCATCATAATAAAAAATTTTTTACATATGTATCTTAACGCATGCAATTTTTGGAATGTGCAATTTGAGTGTGATGAGAGCAGTAAAATTTTGGACTGGTTAGAGAAAATTTCGAACGACTTGAATGCTGCTAAAAATTCGAGAGCCCTCGCCTTTACCTCAGTCGTCATGTGCTTGCATAGACAGCTTAGTTGAACTTTAAAAAGTACCATAAAAGGCCAGCTTATACTCCAGTATCAAGAAGAAAAAGGATTTCTGGATGCCAAAAAGCAAAACACATTGTGCCAATGCATTATTGGAAAATATATTGGAACCCAAACAAAAATTACGTATGGAGAAATACAGGGGTGGGCTACCCCTATATGCGATGTATTCCCCAAAGAAAGGCCGGTAAGTTGTAAGAAATATGCCAAGTAACATTCTTTGATAGCCATGTCTTTTAAATATATTTGTATATTAGGATGGTTTCAGTGAATAGAGCAGATTTTTTCGCGAAATTTGTAAGTGTTCACCTTTAGAATTAATCATCCAGTGTAGAAATACAATTGTGAAAAAATTCGAAACATTTTCAGAAGTCCGCTTCTATTACAGAACTTTGACTTGTGAAGGCAGGTTCCGATTTAGCTTTCGATGTATTACTTTTCGTGACGTGAGAAGCTGTAACACTTGTAGTCGGATTATTGGAACCACTCTTATCTACATACGTACATAATCATGCAGTTAGCACACTTTTTTTAGTATATTTGCAGTAATTTACACACAATTATTTCATTTTTCTATTTCAAGTATAGTTGATTTTCTAGAATAAAGCAAAAAGAGTGAAAATTAAATTCTTAGTTAAGGGTTGCACTTAAATTCAAGGAGCTACAAAACTGCATATTTTTAAAAAAATTTACGAAATAAATGTATCATATAAAACATTGCAAATATACTAAACAAAAGTTTGCTAACTTCGGGACCATACCCGTACCAACAAACTCCTTCAGTTTATTTATTTTTTATCTAAGAAACATACTTTCTAGCAGAAAGTACGAAAGAAAAATCCCACGGGAAAGTTGTTTTCTCGATGGGTCCATTCAGATAAAAGCAACTATAATTTTCCTGCAAATTCTAATACCCTAGATCTACAAGCAGTATAAAATATGTATATTGATTATCTGTATTCACATTGTACACTTATTTCATAATGTTTGGATGACTGTGATGCATATTACGAAAAGAAGTGCTGGCTGCAAAATAATTGCACTCCATGGGAAAAAGTTCTGGCTTACGGGAGAGAGACTTCCGGTCAAAGAACTAAAGATTTGCATGATACCAGTTCTCTGATCTGTATTTTTAATGAATGGCCAGGAAAGTTCTTAATTTTTTAAAGTCGCAAATCACACAATATTTTAAATCAATTTTCCATAGGCGGAGATAGACTTTGAAACGCTTCATCCTGCGAAGGGAAATATGATATTTTTAAAGCTGGGGACGATATACAAGCAAATTTTTAAAATTTTCAATAGAGATATTAAAGACCACACTTCGAGGGAACTCTTTTTAAAGTATTTGCATAGCGAGAACATTTCGAAAGGTAAAGCTGTTTATCAAAACACATTATGAAATAATATAAGGTATACCAAGCAATTCCATATACGGCTAAAAATTCGCTATTTGCCGACGTAACCAGACTTGGGTAAAAGTCTAGTTGAGCGTTCGACTGCTAATACACTACCAAAAATATCGAGAGAGGTGTCAAAAGACGCGCATTAATGTCGAGAACAATAATCCGAAGGAGGATATATTAATAGGAGATATTTGCAGTTGAAGTGGGCGATTTTCATGTGGTTGTTGTAATGTTGTAGTGCCCACCCAGGGTAATTTTTTATAATCGCGGCCGAAGGCCGCCAACGCAGAAAGATGTTCTGCGCAAAAATAATATTGATACCACACCCGGTTTCGGAGGGACCCGCGAGTCATTTTTCGGTTTTTCGTTAATATCTTTTGAACGAGTTAAAATTTTTATTTTCCTTCGGATTATTAATACTGATGTGAAGACGCGTCGTTTGACACCTCTCTCAATATTTTTGGTAGCGTATTAGCAGTCGACCCCCCAACTAGACTATTACCCAGACTTGTTCTTATTTTAACAGTTTTCAATTTTTTTTATTACGAATCCTTAGTTGTGTTGCAATAAAAAAGTAGCCTAGAACGCATGTATGGCTTATTTTAACAGACTGTAAATATTGTATACGTACCATTCTCCTGCGCGCTTTACTAAAGCCTTCGCGTCTTAATAATGGCCGGTTTTTCAATGCAAGTTTAAACTTCAGTTAAAATTGACTAGACTTTAACCTTTTTTGAATGTACAAAAAGAATTCTAATACATTTATTTAAGTTTATTTTTTAACACTACCTTTGTACTTATATGTATATAATATATATATATATACATACATGTATGTATGTAAGAATTGAATACTTACATATAAGGAATGAATGTGTTTTTTTGCAGTCGTATCTTACGAATAAAGAATATTTGATTATAATCAAACACGAGTTTGAATAAATTCAATAAGATTACCTTACATTAATAAGGAGATTATCTTTTCAGTTAATTCAATGAGATAACCAAATAAAAATAAGGAGATGACCGTTTTAGTAAATTCTATAAGAAAACTTAATAAAAATCAGAGATTATCTTTTTAATAACTTCAATGATATAGCCTTATTAATATTAGAAGATTAACTTTTTAATACATTTATTGAGAAAACCTAATAAAAATAAGAGGAAAGCCTTCTTTATTAATTCAATGAGATATCCACATATATAAGTATTCGAAGATTTCTTCTTGATTTTATTAAAAAGAAAATCACACTTAAAAAAGGAAGTAGAGAATCTTCTTAAAGAAAAACTATAGAGATATCTTCTTACTTTTGTTCTATTTTATTAGGTGATTTTCGCTCTGCGGTCCTAGATCAAGCAGTTGTTTTCTAGGATGTCCTGATTTGTGACAATTAAGCAAAAACTGCTGAACTTAAAAACTTAATATCACAACTTAACTATGAAAAAGCTGCACTTAAAGAAGAAAATGAACAACTAAAGAAAAACACAAATTCTAATAAAAAAAATAATGATGTTACGATGTCCGAAGTAAATATCAATGAAAATGAAACAGAAGGAAACTTCCCCGCTCTTCAAAATACAGAGAAACATACACAGGTTTCGGGAGCTCTTCCAAAAACAATACCCAAGCAGACAAAACCAGCACCAATGCGTGAAAAGAAAAAAGCTAAGGAGAATCCACCTGTAATTATTTGTTATAACATAAATCAAAAGGAAATGTCAAAAAATTTACAAAAACTATTTAACCACAAAAACTTTGTCTTTAATATTATTAACAAAATCGTAACTCATATAAGTTCATGCGTTTTAAAAGACTTTAAAGAGATTAAGACCTTTCTGGTTGCCGAGAAAGTCAACTTCTATACCTTTACTCCCAATGAGGAAAAGCCATACTCTATCATAATAAAAAAAAGGCTATGAACGCAAAGAAATAATTGCTCATTTAAGTGACCTTAAGCTCGAAGTTGAAATAGTTAAATTATCTAAATTTAAAAACGGAAATTGGTTAATCCAAATCCGTCATAATTCTAAGCTAGCTGATTTTTATAATAGTATTAAGTATATTCTGAATTGTAAGGTAGATTTCGAAAAACTAAAACCAATGCTACCTTCGCAATGTAAGAACAAACTAATAACAACATAAAACATTATAACATAAATATTTAACATTACAACAAATTATTCAAATATGTACATACATTTATTTACACGTTTGTACTGCTTAACGTGGAGTATGTTACTATTTTTTTGGTAATAAAAATCTGTAGGTACGCCTGTGCTAAGTTCTCTACATCAGACTTGTAATTTATTCTCTTGTCTGTCGGTGTGTTAATTATGTGCAGCATTTCTAATGTGAATCTCTTCTTGTATTGTTTTTCTTGTTGGAGTACAGAAGCTTCATCAAAGTTTGGTGAGTGTTCGTTGCTTGCACAATGGACCATTAGGGCCGTTTTATGGTTCTGTGTTTGTTTACAGTATTTAAAGTCAGATTTATGTTGCGCTAATCTGCTTTTTAATTTTGATTTTGTAGTTCCTACATAAAACTTGATACAAGATTCATTGGTATTACCTTTGCTAGGTTTATATAATATTGCTTTTTTCCGCGGTTGGTATTTTTGACTTTGTTCTATTAAAAATGTGTTTTAGTGTGTTAACTGGTCTATGGGCTATTTTTATTTCGTTTTGGTTGTAGCAATCTGATTTCGTAAGCCGCTCTGATAATTGCGGTACATATACTACTGACTTGAATATCTTTGGCTCGTCTACTACTTGATTTTGGGTTTCTGATACCGCTCTTTTTATTAAAGAATTTATAATACTATCCGGAAAGTCATTATTTTTTAATATCATTCTAATTTCAGTCTTAACTTCTCTGTGGTACGTGTCGTCAGATATTTGTAACATTCGTCGAATACAGCCTCTCGCTGTATTAATTATCATCGCTTTTGGATGTTTAGAATTATAATTGATGATTCTTCCTGATGCCATGGGTTTCTTATACCACTTTAGCTTTATTTCATTACCATGTCTTATTATGATTGAGTCCAGGTACGGTAATTTTCCTTCGTTTTCGAGCTCAGTAGTAAATTTAATATATCTATTGAAAGAATTTAATGCATCAAGTGTGTTCTGTACCTCGTTTTCTTTAATAATTGCAAATATGTCATCGACATACTTTGTAAGTAGTCTCGGCTTTTGTTTAACTTTTTCCATCGAACTTCGAAGCAACTTTTCCATAACAATATCCGCGATAACTGGCGACGTTGGTGATCCCATTGGTAATCCTCTTATTTGTGTTTATATTTGATCTTTTTATATTTTTATTTTTTTTTATTTGATCTTCGTATTTAAAATAACGGTTTTCCTCAATACAAACTTTCAATATTTTCATGAATAGTTTTTTCGGTATTTTAGTGGAATTTTCTATTATTGTCAAGAGCAATGAATAACCTCAAGAGCTAGTTGCGTGAGGACGCTCGGAAAAGGTGAGACAACATCGAACGAAATTAGTTTTTCATCATCATTAATATGAGTATTATTTATTTTTTCCTTAAATTCAAGTGTGTTTTTGACATTATAACTAGAATTTTCTGTTAGGTTTTTTAAAATATTTGTAATGTATTTACATAGACCGAACGACGGTGATCCAGTGGTTGAATATATCCACCTAAGGGGTGTCCCTTGCTTATGGATTTTTCGGACTCCATAAATTCTAGGGGAAAGGGCTGTGGTGTTGATCAGACTATTTCTTTCGGCCTTTGAAATTAGCTCCATTTCAAACATTTTATTTACTAAATTGTTGTTTTTATACCCAGTTGAGCAGAGCTCACAGAGTATATTAACTTTGATTGGATAACGGTTGGTTGTACAGGTATAAAGGAATCGAGATAGATATAGACTTCCATATATCAAAATCATCAGTATCGAACAAAAATTTGATTGAGCCATGTCCGTCCGTCCGTTAACACGATAACTTGAGTAAATTTTGCGGTATCTTGACGAAATTTGGTATGTAGGTTCCTGGGTACTCATTTCAGATCGCTATTTAAAATGAACGATATCGGACTATAACCACGCCCACTTTTTCGATATCAAAAATTTCGAAAAATCGAAAAAGTGCGATAATTCATTACCAAAGACGGATAAAGCGACGAAACTTGGTTGGTGAGTTGAACGTATGACGCAGAATAGAAAATTTGTAAAATTTTGGACAATGGGCGTGGCACCGCCCACTTTTAAAAGAAGAAGAAGTTTTGCAAGCTGTAATTTGGCAGTCGTTGAAGATATCATGATGAAATTTGGCAGGAACGTTACTTCTATTATTATATGTATGCTTAATAAAAATTAGCAAAATCGGAGAACGACCACGCCCAATTTAAAAAAAAAAATTTTAAAGTGAAATTTTTACAAAAAATTTAATATCTTTACAGTATATAAGTAAATTATGTCAACATTCAACTCCAGTAATGATATGGTGCAACAAAATACAAAAACAAAAGAAAATTTCAAAATGGGCGTAGCTCCGCCCTTTCTCATTTGATTTGTCTAGGATACATTTAATGCCATAAGTCGAACAAAAATGTACCAATCCTTGTGAAATTTGGTAGGCGCTTAGATTCTATGACGGTAACTGCTTTCTGTGAAAAAGGGCGAAATCGGTTGAAGCCACGCCCGGTTTTATACACAGTCGATCGTCTGTCCTTCCGCTCGGCCGTTTACACGATAACTTGAGCAAAAATCGATATATCTTTACTAAACTCAGTTCACATAATTATCTGAACTCACTTTGTATTGAATTAAAAACGGCCGAAATCCGACCATGACCACGCCCACTTTTTCGATATCGAAAATTACGAAAAATGAAAAAAATGCCATATTTCTATACCAAATACGAAAAAAGGGATGAAACGTGGTAACTGGATTGGTTTATTGACGCAAAATATAACTTTAGAAAAAAACTTTGTAAAATGGGTGTGACACCTACCATATTAAGTAGAAGAAAATGAAAAAGTTCTGAAGGACGAAATCAAAAGCCCTTGGAATTATGGCAAGAATACTGTTCGTGGTATTACATATATAAATAAATTAGCGGTACCCGACAGATGATGTTCTGGGTCACCCTGGTCCACATTTTGGCCGAAATCTCGGAAACGCCTTCACATATACAACTACCACCACTCCCTTTTAAAATTCTTATTAATACTTTAATTTGACACCCATATTGTACAAAAACATTATAGAGTCACCCCTGGTCCACCTTTATGGCGATATATCGAAAAGACGTCCACCTATAGAACTAAGGCCCACTCTCTTTTAAAATACTCATTATCACCTTTCGTTTGATATCCATAATGTACAAACGCATTCTAGAGTCAACCCTGGTCCCCCTTTATAACGATATCCTGAAAAGGCGTCCACCTATTGAACTAAGGCCCACTCCCTTTTAAAATACTCATTAACACCTTTCATTTGATACCCATATCGTAAACAAATTCTAAAGTCTCCCCTGGTCCAACTTTATCGCGATATCTCGAAAAGGCGTCCACCTATAGAACTAAGGCCCACTCCCTTTTAAAAAACTCATTAAAACCTTTCATTTGATACCCATATCGTACAAACAAATTCCTGAGTCACCTCTGGTCCACCTTTATATCGATATTTCGAAAAAGGCGTCCACCCATAGAACTAAGGCCCACTCCCTTTTAAAATACTCATTAATACCTTTCGTTTGATACCCTTATTGTATAAACGCATTCTAGAGTCATCCCTGGTCCACCTTTATGGCGATATCTCGAAAAGGCGTCCACCCATAGAACTAAGGCCCACTCCGTTTTAAAATACTCATTAACACCTTTCATTTGATACCCATATCGTACAAACAAATTCTAGAGTCACCCCTGGTCCACCTTTATGTCAATATCTCGAAAAGGCGTCCACCCATAGAACTAAGGCCCACTCTCTTTTAAAACACTCATTAACACCTTTCGTTTGACACTCATATTGTACAAACGCATTCTAGAGTCACCCTTGGTCCACCTTTATAACGATATCCCGAAAAGCCGTCCGCCTATAGAACTAAGACCCACTCCCTTTTAAAATACTCATTAACACCTTTCATTTGATACCCATATCGTACAAACAAATTCTAGAGGCACCCCTGGTCCACCTTTACGGCGATATCTCGAAAAGGCGTCCACCTATAGAACTGAGGCCAACGTCCTTTTAAAAAACTCATTAACACCTTTCTTTTGATACCCATATCGTACAAACAAATTCTAGAGACACCCCTGGTCCACCTTTATGGCGATATCTCGAAAAGGCGCCCACCTATAGAACTAAGGCCCACGCCCTTTTAAAATATTCATTAACACGTTTCATTTGATACCCATATCGTACAAACAACACATTCCAGGGTTACCATAGGTTCATTTTCCTACATGGTGATTTTCCCTTATTTTGTCTCCATAGCTCTCAACTGAGTATGTAATGTTCGGTTACACCCGAACTTAGCCTTCCTTACTTGTTTGTTTGTAATTTTGACGTAGGGTCTTGCCTTTGTACTCTGTACATCGTTAAATCATCTAAGATTTCTTTCATTTTTAAATTATAATCATCTTTCTCCATAGCTACAGTTTTATTGCCTTTATCAGACGTGAGAATTTTATTATTGTTATTTTGCCTAAGAAACTTTCGAGTTCGGCCCACTGTATCAACTATTGCACTATCCAGTGCATTCAGTTTATCTGTTTTTGTATGCTCTTTTATTAGTACCGAAAATTTTGTGCGAGCTTCCTCTTGCTGCTCTTTGTTTTTAATTGTTTGTACAAGTTCTTCACCGTCTGCGATGCATTCGAATAAAGGGAAATTCTTATTGTTTGTTGGTAACGCGAACTTTGGACCCTTAGCTAAGAGCGACTTTATGTCCGATGGAAAGCTTACATTCGTTGTGGTAGTAAACCAATCCTGTTGCGTGTTGTTGTTGGCGAAGATGTTGTTGCGCTTGCTTTGTAGTTTTAAATATTTATTTTCTTCCATTCAAGGTTCGAATCGAGCTCAAGGCCAGAACAATAATTTTTTTCTAATGATAATTATTGTTATTTTTTAATTTTCTTGTTTCTCTTTTAACTTCGTTTTTAGTTTGCGAGCTATATTTTCTTCGCTAACTTTAAATATTTCAAAGTATTCTGCGCTCAGACGCCTTCGAAGTATTTTTGTAATCTCTTCAAACCGTTGTTTTTGTTCTTTTAACAAGGTATGTTTTTATTTAATTAGAAGATTCAATATTTTTGCGTGAAAGTAATACGTGTATCTATCTAGAGTTCTGTTTATATTCTTGTGTGTCGCATGTTTAATGAAATTAGGAACTAACCTAGATTTTCTACATTTTAACAAAAATTTTATGCTGGATTCAATTTTTACCACTTTCTTCGGTACGACCTGATATTTGTTTATTACTGCTTTAGAGTTGCTATTGTTGTTTTTTACTTCCGCATATCCCATTTTCTTGTTGTTTGTATGCTGACGACGTGCCTTCCGTTTCTTTAAAAATACTGATTTAACGACCTTTTCTTCTTAACTTTCCAATTTATTGGCTCGAGGTCTATGTTTATTTTTTTTTTTTTTGCAAAAACTAATAAAACATAAGTTTTTTTCGTTCTACCAATATATTTCGAATTACCGTCGGTAATCGTCTTCAGGACAAACTAATAACAACATAAAACATTATAAAATAAATATTTAACATTACAACAAATTATTCAAATATGTACATACATTTATTTACACGTTTGTACTGCTTAACGTGGAGTATATTACTATTTTTTTTGGTAATAAAAATCTGTACGCCTGTGCTACGTTCTCTACATCAGATTTGTAATTTATTCTCTTGTCTGTCGGTGTGTTAATTATGTGCAGCATTTCTAATGTGAATCTCTTGTTTTTCTTGTTATTGTCCATTGCTCCAATTACACTAAAATACCGAAAAAACTATTCATGGAAATATTGAAATTTTGTATTGAGGAAAACCGTTATTTTAAATACGAAGATCAAATATACACACAAATAAGAGGATTACCAATGGGATCACCAACGTCACCAGTTATCGCGGATATTGTTATGGAAAAGTTGCTTCGAAGTTCGATGGAAAAAGTTAAACAAAAGCCGAGACTACTTACAAAGTATGTCGATGACATATTTGCAATTATTAAAGAAAACGAGGTACAGAACACACTTGATGCATTAAATTATTTCAATAGATATATTAAATGTACTACTGAGCTCGAAAACGAAGGAAAATTACCGTACCTGGACTCAATCATAAGAAGACATGGTAATGAAATAAAGCTAAAGTGGTACAAGAAACCCATGGCATCAGGACGAATCATCAATTATAATTCTAAACATCCAAAAACGATGATAATTAATACAGCGAGAGGCTGTATTCGACGAATGTTACAAATATCTGACGACACGTACCACAGATAAATTAAGACTGAAATTAGAATGATATTAAAAAATAATGACTTTCCGGATAGTATTATACATTCTTTAATAAAAAGAGCGGTATAAGAAACCCAAAATCAAGTAGTAGACGAGCCAAAGATATTCAAGTCAGTAGTATATGTACCACAATTATCAGAGCGGCTTACGAAATCAGATTGCTACAACAAAAACGAAATAAAAATAGCCCATAAACCAATTAACACACTAAAGCACATTTTTAATAGAACAAAGTCAAAAATACCAACCGCGGAAAAAAGCAATATCTATATATATAAAAAGAATTGTACATTTTGATTGTCACTCCATAACTCGAGAACGGATAGAAAGATTGCCATGAAATTTTTAGGATAACTTAATAGGAACCCGGGAAGTGGACCAGGTACCGATTTATTCTAAACTGTCGTATATATGGCTCGATTTGCCTGAAATTTGGTATGTAGGTAGCGTTATATCTAGAATAAAATGTCGGATAATTTTTCTTCCGGGAAGTGGACCATACATATTGGTGATTAGGGTCTCGAGAAATAGGACAAAAAGTGGACCCGGGCGCCGCTAGAATGTGTTTACACAATATGGATATCAAATGAAAGCTGCTAATGAGTGCTTTAGTACAGGGTAGTTTTCATACCTATTGGTGACTAGGGTCCAGAGATATAGGCCAAAACGTGGACCCGAGCACCCCTAGAATGTGTTTATACAATATGGATATCAAATGAAAGGTGTTGATGAGTGCTTTAGTACAGGGTAGTTTTAATACCTATCGGTGACTAGGGTCTCGAGATATAGGCCAGAACGTGGACCCGGGCACCCCTAGAATGTGTTTATACAATATGGATATCAAATGAAAGCTGTTGATGAGTGCTTTAGTACAGGGTAGTTTTCATACCTATTGGTGACTAGGGTCTCGAGATATAGGCCAAAACGTGAACCCGGGCACCCCTAGAATGTGTGTGTATTTTGGATATCAAATGAAAGCTGTTGCTGAGAGCTTTTAAGTAATTTTCATTGTGATATTCGATTTAGTCACTTCAACCTGGCAAAACTGATAAATATGCATGCGAAGCCGAAATAAAGACATGAATTAATAATACCTACATACCTATTTACATATGTCCTATTCGATTTGCCTGAATTTGGTATATAAATTTGCCTATATCAGTATTTCCGATGCTTTTTTCCGGGAAGTAGACCAGAGACGGACTGGGACTGGGATTAGGACTGGGACTGAGACTGAGACTCGGAGTGGGACTGGGACTGAGACTCGGAATGGGATTGCAACAAAAAACATACCACCCTCTGGGACTGGCAATAGGATATGAAGAATAATGAGAAAAACTTGAGAGAAGAGAAAAGGGAGAAGGAGACTGAGAAAGAGATAGAATGAGATGAAGATGGAGATAGATGAAGCGAAAAATACGGAGGGAGGAGTGAATACAAAGATTAGGAAAAAGTGTAGAGGGCGAGGGAGAGTTAGACGGAAAAAGCTTATTAAAATGTATGCAGATATACAAATTTAGGGCAAAACAACGTCTGCCGGGTCTGCTTGTTATATATAAAATATCTTGCAAAGGTAATACCAATGAATCTTGTAACAAGTTTTATGTAGGAACTACAAAATCAAAATTAAAAAGCAGATTAGCGCAACATAAATCTGACTTTAAATACTGAAAACAAACACAGAACCATAAAACGGCCCTAATGGCCTATTGTGCAAGCAACGAACACTCACCAAACTTTGATGAAGCTTCTGTGCTCCAACAAGAAAAACAATACAAGAAGAGATTCACACTAGAAATGCTGCACATAATTAACACACCGACATACAAGAGAATAAATTACAAATCTGATGTAGAGAACGTAGCACAGGCGTACAGATTTTTATTACCAAAAAATAGTTAGTAATATACTCCACGTTAAGCAGTACAAACGTGTAAATAAATGTATGTACATATTTGAATAATTTGTTGTAATGTTAAATATTTATTTTATAATGTTTTATGTTGTTATTAGTTTGTCCTGAAAACGATTACCGACGGTAATTCGAAATATATTGGCAGAACGAAAAAAATTGTGTTTTATTAGTTTTTGCAAAAAAAAAACACATAGACCTCGAGCCAGCAAATTGGAAAGTTAAGAAGAAAAGGTCGATAAATCCGTATTTTTAAAGAAACGGAAGGCACGCCGTCAGCATACAAACAACAAGAAAATGGGATATGCGGAAGTAAAAAACAACATTAGCAACTCTAAAGCAGTAATAAATAAATATCAGGTCGTATTAAAGAAAGTGGTAAAAATTGAGTCCAGCACAAACTTTTTTGTTAAAATGTAGAAAATCTAGGTTAGTTCCTAATTATATTAAACATACGACTGGATGTGATAAGTTATTTGTTTTTGACCGTGACACACACAATAATATAAACAGAACTCTAGATAAATACACGTATTACTTTCACGCAAAAATATTGAATCTTCTAATTAAACAAAAACATACCTTGTTAAAAGAACAAAAAAAAAAAACGGTTTGAAGAGATTACAAAAATACTTCGAAGGCGTCTGAGCGCAGATGACTTTGAAATATTTAAAGTTAGCGAAGAAAATATAGCTCGAAAACTAAAAAAGAAGTTAAAAGAGAAACAAGAAAATAAATATTTAAAACTACAAAGCAAGCGCAACAACATCGTCGCCAACAACAACTCGCAACAGGATTGGTTTATTAACACAACGAATGTAAGCTTTCCATCGGACATAAAGTCGCTCTTAGCTAAGGGTCCCAAGTTCGCGTTACCAACAAACAATAAGAATTTCCCTTTATTCGAATGCATCGCAGATACAGGCGAAGAACTTGTACAAACAATTAAAAACAAAGAGCAGCAAGAGGAAGCTCGCACACAATTTTCGGTACTAATAAAAGAGCATACAAAAACAAATAAACTGAATGCCATGGATAGTGCAATAGTTGATACAGTGGGCCGAACTCGAAAGTTTCTTAGGCAAAATAACAATAATAAAATTCTTACGTCCGTCAAAGGCAATAAAACTGTAGCTATGGAGAAAGATGATTACAATTTAAAAATGAAAGAAATATTAGATGATCTAACGATGTACAGAGTACAAAGGCAAGACCCTACGTCAAAATTACAAACAAAAAACAACAATTTAGTAAATTTAATATTTGAAATGGAGCTAATTTCAAAGGCCGAAAGAAATAATCTGATCAACACCACAGCCTTTTCCCATAGAATTTATGGAATCCCAAAAATCCATAAGGAAGGGACACCCCTTAGGCCGATATGTTCAACCACTGGATCACCGTCGTTCGGTCTATGTAAATACATTACAAATATTTTAAAAAACGTAACAGAAAATTCTAGTTATAATGTCAAAAATACACTTGAATTTAAGGAAAAAACAAATAATACTCATATTAATGATGATGAAAAACTAATTTCGTTCGATGTTGTCTCACTTTTTCCGAGCGTCCCCACGCAACTAGCTCTTGAGGTTATTCAAGAGCAATGGACAATAATAGAAAATTACACTAAAATACCGAAAAAACTATTCATGGAAATATTGAAAGTTTGTATTGAGGAAAACCGTTATTTTAAATACGAAGATCAAATATACACACGAATAAGAGGATTACCAATGGGATCACCAACGTCACCAGTTATCGCGGATATTGTTAAGGAAAAGTTGCTTCAAAGTTCGATGGAAAAAGTTAAACAAAAGCCGAGACCACTTACAAAGTATGTCGATGACATATTTGCAATTATTAAAGAAAAGAAGGTACAGAACACACTTGATGCATTAAATTCTTTCAATAGATATATTAAATTTACTACTGAGCTCGAAAACGAAGGAAAATTACCGTACCTGGACTCAATCATAATAAGACATGGTAATGAAATAAAGCTAAAGTGGTACAAGAAACCCATGGCATCAGGACGAATCATCAATTATAATTCTAAACATCCAAAAACGATGATAATTAATACAGCGAGAGGCTGTATTCGACGAATGTTACAAATATCTGACGACACGTACCACAGATAAATTAAGACTGAAATTAGAATGATATTAAAAAAATAATGACTTTCCGGATAGTATTATACATTCTTTAATAAAAAGAGCGGTATCAGAAACCCAAAATCAAGTAGTAGACGAGCCAAAGATATTCAAGTCAGTAGTATATGTACCACAATTATCAGAGCGGCTTACGAAATCAGATTGCTACAACAAAAACGAAATAAAAATAGCCCATAAACCAGTTAACACACTAAAACACATTTTTAATAGAACGAAGTCAAAAATACCAACCGCGGAAAAAAGCAATATTATATATAAAATACCTTGCAAATGTAATACCAATGAATCTCGTAACAAGTTTTATGTAGGAACTACAAAATCAAAATTAAAAAGCAGATTAGCGCAACATAAATCTGACTTTAAATACTGTAAACAAACACAGAACCGTAAAACGGCCCTAATGGCCCATTGTGCAAGCAACGAACACTCACCAAACTTTGATGAAGCTTCTGTGCTCCAACAAGAAAAACAATACAAGAAGAGATTCACATTAGAAATGCTGCACATATTTAACACACCGACAGACAAGAGAATAAATTACAAATCTGATGTAGAGAACGTAGCACAGGCGTACAGATTTGTATTACCAAAAAAAATAGTTAGTAATATACTCCACGTTAAGCAGTACAAACGTGTAAATAAATGTATGTACATATTTGAATAATTTGTTGTAATGTTAAATATTTATTTTATAATGTTTTATGTTGTTATTAGTTTGTCCTGAAGACGATTAAAGACGGTAATTCGAAATACATTGGCAGAACGAAAAAACTCGTGTTTTATTATTTTTTGAAAAAAAAAAATATATATAATATACCTCGAACCAGCAAATTTGAAAGATTGATATTATATTTAAAAGTATTAGTCGAGTTTTTTTTTTTTGCTCCATTTTTGAGTGAGTACCAAAAGCATAGGAAATTGTTGTTTTTTGTGTGTCAGGTAGAGTCCCACCTTGATCTAATCCCACGATTCTTCTTCTTCCTCTAGTTAAATCGAGAAGCAAGTATTGTCCATATCTTCTTCTTTATCGTCGGAACATATTTCATCTAATTCTTTTCATGCCTGACGTGATGTTGTAGGCTTATCATCGTCAAACTCATTGGGAGGAGATTTCAAAAGTGCAACTACTTCAGGTGGAAATGTTTGATTTTTTGTTGAATAAATCCCCTTTGACCTACATAAAAGGGGATCAGATGAATCCATAGCTCTATCAAATACTTCTTTTATATTATTCTCCCATTTTTATCCATTTTTGGGTTGCGTGTGAGTAGAACCCCTTAATTTTTAAATTTATATGTTTCACCTAGTTAAGTCGACTATTGAAACAGTCGAAAACAGCTTTTTGTTGTTTATTATTTTCCACCCACACATTAAATATATCTCCGTTTTTGATCTTGATATGCTCTGAAAATGTTTGATAAGTCAGCGATTAGCAAACTCTTGCAAAAGATATATATATACACTTAATTAAAGGAAAAACAACACACCTTTCTCTCAAATAATTTTCATATCGGACCCAGTCGGACCCCATAACTTCTACTTTACAAACCCGAGCAACATTTTTAAACCCACATAATTTTAACTAGCACATAACTACTGCGAAATTTTAAATATATGTTGATTGTATTGTTTTTGCACTTATACACATTGTTATACACACCATAACGATTATTTTCCATTTTAAAAAACAGATTTATCTGTAAACCTTTTCCTTTCGCACAATTTTAAGTTTAACTAATTTTCGCACAAAAAAATCGCAAAATTGACGTTCAACTAACTGTTAATTTCAGCTGGTTACCTCTTGTACTTGAGTTGCCAGGGAGCTAAAAAAAAGTATGTATTCGCAATATAAGGTTTATTCCCTATTCAGAGAAAATATATTTTGCCAAAAATTCGAAATTAAAAAAATTGACTTCTGGCCGCAGAACATGGTAATTTAAGCCACAGTGTAGATGTGGCATTACCACAATACAAGGTATTTGTATTTATGTAAATGCCAGAATGAGTCTAGCTTGTAATGTACAACCAAATGAATTTCACTTTCGACCACACGCCAATAACTCATAGCGGCATAGTCATAGCGGCATAGATAAGTTATATTGAACCCAGCGGGAAGCCGTATCCGTTTACGGTTGTTTAACCCGTATGCGTCACACTGACCAGCTCACGTGTCGATCAGCATGACTGATCGACAGCGTCGGTTTGTCAATGCGACTGCCCAAATATTATTACAAAGTTAGGTAATAAGAATATTTTGCTGACTTGGTATATAGAAGTAGAATGTAGTTATTCTTAATGTGTAAGTATTGTATGTAAATATTGTAATAGTATTGTAAGTCATTTTACTATAAAAGAGAAAGTATTTCTGAATAAAGAACAATCTGATTTCTGCGCTGAACTTAAGCGCTCATCGAATATATTTTATTTTAGTTACCGACGAACTTATTACATGGCGATCCTGCCAGTCTAGATCAAGAATTAGCAAAACTGCTAAAGATCTAGCTGGTCAGAAGAACCTGTTAGCTCGCGTTAATAACCAAACAGGATTCGCACCTATTACATGGCGATCCTGCCAGACTAGATTAAAATTGGCAAAACTGCTAAAAAATCTAGTTGGAGGAAGATCCTGCTAACCTAATCTTTAAGGCACAAAATTGTTAACCAAGCGATGCTAAAAAGGATCTAGTTGTGCAAAAGATCCTGCCAAGTTATTCGTTTTAAAAAGTTAAAATTAAAAAAAAAAAACAAAACGGGAAAAGGATAACGCATTCCAAACGCGGACAGCGGTAGAGTTAAAATAACTTGTTTCACCTACCGATCAGAAGAACCAAATGGCATTGCAAAAGTAAGGAAATTCAACTAGCAAATTAGTAGACAAGAGGAAAAAGGCGCATGACAGCAGGACAATCAACATCAAAAGCATAAGGAAGTAGAATATAGAATGCAGAAAAAAGGCGTATGACAGCAGGACAATCAACATCTAAAGAATAAAGAAGTGGAATATAGAATGCACCTCAATAAAGAATTTAGACTGGCAGCATAATTAATAACGTTAAATATCCTTAAAATTAGAATAAATTGAGCGGCCTTGAGACGCTTACCCATTAGCAAAAATTCTATTTTTGCTTAGGATTTTTTTTTTAAATTAGTACTAGGAGACTTCAGATAATAATTTAAGTAAAATGAAAAGACTAAATGTAAAAATTTAAAGAAAAATATTAAAAAAAACTTTTAACGTTAAAATCTAAAAGAATTAAAAAAAAAATTAATTAAATGTTACAATAAAAATTTCATAAAATTAAAATTCAAAATTTAAATACGAAAATTGGAATGTTTAGGACGTTTCATAAAATACTCAGTTAACTTTCGTTTTATATACACAATTTCAGTTATTCCTTTGTTATGAATGAAATAACCACAGAGGAGGAATTCCATAAAATTTTTGGAAAGTGTGAAAACACAATCAAAGATTTTATAAAAATTTCAGAGAAAATTTTAAAGAATAAGTCCGATAAGCAAGGTCCGAAACCGATCACTATAGAAGAGTATCGGCGAAGAAACAAATTGCAAAAAACAGAGGAAATACCAAAAGTAGCTGCCCCGAAAATCCAAAGAAGGAAGCGGGGAGGTAGACAATTTAAGAAAAGAAAAGAAATAGCTGAAACTTACAAAATCCTAAATATAACAACAAATACGGCATATAGGATTAAAGTAAAAGAAAAAATTCAAGAATTAAGGAAAATAAACAAAAATAAAAAAAATATTGTCCAATTTATTCAATTTTATGGAAAATATTTAGTAAAATTTACTAAAATGCCTTGGTGGACTAAAATAGCTCAAGGCATAATGATAGCAATAGCTGGCTATGAATTCGGTAAGGAAAATACTGAGAAAAATCCTGCAGATAAATTAATCACATATGAACCAAAACTGAGTGTAGAAAATAAAGAAGAAAACCCAGATAAATGGTTAACTATCTTTGCATGCGCAATTACATTCTTGATTGTCACACTTGCAATTTTAATAAAAAATTACATAAAAAGTTAATTGAGACAATCAAATAATGTACAACAACGCATTTAAATATATGCCACGAAATGAATAAATGGCAAGAAATGTATGACAAATTATCAGAAGAAAAAATTAAAGCGGAAAAAGCATACAAATGCATAAATAAAAACGCCACGATAAAGCCAGAAACTATAGTTAAACATTTAAACACAATCGTAGATGCCCTAAATAACATAGGACAGGTAAACAATACAGTAAATAATATACTCACTAAACAACACCTTTACGCACTTGACAAATTAGTTTCCTCTTTAGCCAGATACAACATAGAAATAACTATACCAACGGCAGTAGAGGAAAAACTTCAGGTTGATTTCAACTCAGTTCTAACCGAACTTTCCCGAAACCGTACCCCATCACCAGCATTGAAACACACTTCATCAGTGGAAGAATATAAGCCACTGGATATCCCACTCATAAACGTCACAATGGCACAAATAGTAGTAGAATTCATCAAATCTGCCTCATCAGTGCTACCAGAGTTTGATGGAAAGCCTGAAAATTTGCATAGTTTCTTAGATGCACTTGATATCCTCGACCAATAATCATGGAGCCTTAGCTATAACCATGATAAAGACCAAGCTAAAAGGCACTTCAAGAAATTTTATTAGCAGCGAAACTACAATTGCACAAATAAAATTAAAATTGAGAACGGCAATAAAAGGCGAATCAGTGGAGGTTTTGACAGCAAAGCTCCTAAATATCCAACAGCGCAGCAAAACTGCAAATCATTACACAGCGGAAATAGAAAAAAGTGGTCATTGGAGGGAGCATATATCTCGGATGGCTTAAACCCAGACTTTGCAACCAGATATGCAACCCAATCAGCAGTCAAAGCGATGTGTAAGAACTGCTCCAACGAGAAAGTAAAAATGATTATGCAAGCAGGAACGCTCACAACATTGAACGATGCGATTTCCAAATTTACAAATAGCTGTACCGAAATAACGGGTAGCTCAAATATTAAATATACAGCAACAAAATCAATACCGGAGTAATTCCCGTGGAGGTTACCGAAGTAACAACTATGGCAATTACCGAGGTAGAAGATTTGGACCGCAGCAGAGATATAATAACAACCCTAGACCAAACAATAATACCCAAAGGGCTGCAACCCAAAATGGAAATAGGAATTATAACCATACACGTAACGTACGCAGTTGTACGCAGTTGTACGCACCAGGAAAACCAGCAGACTCCACTTCAAGAGCAATAAGCAGACAAATATGTGTATTAAACCTACACCTAAATAGCTACATATCCACTAAAACGACTCTAAGTAACTCAGTTTCAAGCATCCTAGTAGACACGGGAGCAGATATTTCAATCATAAAAAACAATCAAATAGAGAATCATGCAAAAATAAATACAACACAAATAATACATTTAAAGGGCATAGGTCAAGGCATCACCAGCACAATAGGCACTGTAAAAGCGGACTTAAAAGGTGATGACCTTCTAATTTATCATAAATTTCACGTCGTAGAAGACGACTTCCCAATATCATGCGATGGAATCATAGGATTAGACTTTATTAAAAAATATAATTGCATTTTAGACTACGGAAAAACTGAGGATAAACTATTCCTAAGACCATATTTTTCCACAAACAATAACAATGCACCTAACAAATTGTCTGTCCGTCAATACAATTACGATCCCTGCTAGATCTGAAGTCATTAGACAAGTAACAGTAAACACTGATAATAAAAATATCTTCATCCCCATCAACAATTATCTGAAGGCATTTTCATAGCAAACGCAATCACAAAGAAAAATGAAACTTTCGTCAGAATTATTAACATAACACATAAAAACACAACTATTCAAAGTTTCAAAATAAATACTGAAAATTTAGATGACTACACATTAATTAAAACAAGCAAACACAATAAAAAGAGTAATGACACAGAAAAATTAAAAAGACTAACCAAAAACGTCCCAAAATTTGTCAATTCACAATTAACTTCATTATTCCCAGAATTCATAGACATATTTGCGCTAGAAACAGAACCAATTTCCTCTAATAATTTTTACAAGCAAAAACTACACATGAAAGACGACACCACACCAGTTTACATAAAAAACTATAGATTGCCCGAGACGCAAAAAGGGGAAGTAAGCAAACAGGTTAATATATTGATCGAAGATGACATTATAGAACCCTCAATATCAGAGTACAATAGTCCAATTTTACTGGTACCTAAAAAATCAATACCAGGCAACACAGAAAAAAGATGGAGATTGGTAGTTGATTACAGACAAGTAAACAAAAAATTAGCAGCGAATAAATTCCCACTTCCAAGAATTGATGATATCTTAGACCAACTTGGAAGAGAAAAATATTTTTCATGCCTAGAACTTATGTCAGGTTTTCATCAAATAGAATTACACCCAGATTCTAGAGATATAACCTCATTCACACCGGAAAATGGCACATATAGATTCAAAACACTACCCTATGGATTAAAAGTAGCCCCACACTCGTTCCAAAGAATGATGACAATGGAATTTGCAGCCCTCAAACCATCTCAATCATTTCTCTATATGGATGATTTAGTTGTACTAGGGTTGTTCGGCCGGGGTGCGTCTGCTCCTGAGTCGGTCGGCGCACCGGGGTCGATCTCAGCGGGAATATGGCGTGTGGAAATAAAAATAAGAGAAGACGAGATTTCTCGCTATATTTGGATGTTTTATTAGATGAATATAAATGTTATACAATTTAACAATATTACCTTGTGAATAGTTGTATGAAGCGGCGGAGATCGCAGGCGGCAGGTGCGTGCAGGTTGGCTATTAGAATCCAAGAGGCCGGTTGTGTCGAAAACGACAACCGTTGACTCGCAAAATCCTCCGTTTTGGAGGGGAAAAGCACCCACACATCGACCCCGACATGCATATGCATGAGTGCTGACAAAATGCACCCATACACGTGCATGTACATGCACGCACATGCATATGGCGGTGATGGTGTGGGTGGTTATAAATTAAATCGAGTATCGAACTGCAGAGTTGTATTAGGGGGATCGCAATCGGATGCGGAAGAGTTGGGCATCCTGCCTAAACATGCCGCCCCCTTGCGATACGCAACATCGTTTACCACCACCGATCTCCGCTGAAACGAGAAAAATGAATATGAGACTTACAAACTAAACTTAATCTAGATAAGGAATTCGGCAGCGTCGCGGATTACAGCATGCCACCTAAACTAGGAAGAAAATTATCAGTTATGAAAAAATACAAGTGAATATTTCTTGCCATTTATTAACAATCCTTAACTATATAAATTCCATACGCAATATAAGTAGAATGTCGTTAGGGCTGGGCGAAGAGGCCGAGGTCTCCGTTCCAGCGTCTGACGTATCGGATCGCTCTCCGGGCGACTGCCTTACTTTTGTACGAGGAGGTGTGGCGGCTTATGGATGTGCCGGGGCGAGTGGCCGTGAGGTGGTTGGATGAGGCTCGTTCTCGCTACCATACATCTATATTATAAATTATGAATTATACTGTTAATTCGTGCTGTCGGAATGGACGTGATTTCGAGCAGCTGATGCATATTTAACACAATTAGTAGGATTTCGGTGTGTGGGAGGTTGGAACGGACGTGATTCCAAACCACCCACCCAAATCATTGCGTGTGTATTTAAGTTAGTCAGTAGATTTTTTTTATTTTTGCGTGGAGCAGACTTTTCTTTTCAGCGAAACGAAGTTGTGATTTGTGAAAAAAGTGTTATTGTATTAAAAAAAACCGAGCGTAAAGGAGCCAACGAAATTATGCACTTAACATTGTGCGAAAGCTCATAACGCATAGAACAAATCTTACTTAAATTCGAAGATCAACCATCTGCATCTGGAAATGTCTAGATGGTTTAACAGGCATATTAAATAAATTTGACCAAACAGAAGTGGGCTTTTAACCTTCCCTTGACATGTATTTCCAGACTTGCTTTTCACGAAGGGTTCTTTCTGCACGTACCATTATGCTAAATGTTACGTACCAATGTACCACCCTGTCGCATTTTTTTTTTTTTTTTGATAGAGCTGATGTGGTGAGTTTATAGCGTGTGAATTTATATACATTATGTATTTTGTCGTTAGAACTGACTAGTGCGGTAGAAAAAGTTTATTTTGTCTCATTTTGGGACTTGTTCATTTCGGGAGTCCAATTCTTGTCTTTTGTACCGAAGCCTTAAATCAGGAGTGTTCATGATGTTTGTTGTAGACAAACAACAATTCCTGCCTCCGGACCAAAAAGAAACGAGCCCATAAAACCATGGGAACCGAATGAAAAAAAAAGATTTTTTTTTTTTTTTGTAAGAGTATAATTTTTGTAATGTTGTATTGCTGACTTTATTGCGTGTATGGGACTGTATGAGGCGCTCGTATGGGCCAAAAAAGGCCGATCCCGATTTTGTATCTTGCAGGTTTTCCCGTACCCGCGTCCCCTTTTTATGCAGCAATAACTTGTGCAAAAAACAAGTTGACATACATACATACATATGTTGGTTACAAATATGCCAACGGTATAAGATAACAAAAAATTAACATTCATCCCCGTGTAGAGGGTGTATATTTCAAATGAATTGAAACAAACGGTAGATAAATCATTCGATTTATTTCGCCGTTTCTGCATTCATTTGATTTTACGCGTGGCTGGAGTATGCATTGACAAATGACAGGGTAAGTACATGGTCAAATTTTTACTTAACTTTATCACTAATAATTTTCTTTCTTTTTGTTTTAGGTGAACTGGGATAAAGTGTCATAGACGAAAATTATCAGGCAAAGAAAAAGCACACATTTCATGTACTTTATGTATGAAAGTTATTGAAGAAAGTGCTTAAATCCTAGAAATAACTAAATATAAAGGCAATGAGTGATGGCGTTTATCAATATTTGCCACTCAAGCAGCCAGTTGCAAAGTTTACGGCGCCAAAATTTCGCAAACTTTTATTCACCGGTATGGTGTCTAGAAATTCGATAGAGGATGAATTTCAGCAGTTATTAGCATTTGCATTGCATTGTTTCGGCGAGCCAAATGTTACTAGTGTGCCACCTGCAAAACGTGGCTGTGACATTGTCTATTGTCGGACTCGTGAAACTGCTGAACGTTTGGCATATGGATTTGCAAAGCAAGACGTTAACGGTACTTTTTATCATGCTGGTCTTAAAAACAGGTGAAAGAGTAATGGATGAATGGCGGGTAACCTGTGATATGTACCACTAATAGTTTTGGTATGGGCGGTTCTTTTGATTATGCTGCGAGCAATTTCTCGCCATATGAGCAAGCAAAGCTGGATAATACAATGGCAGCGTTGGATACTCAGTATTGGTTGTTGGACTTGTGATCGCATTCATGTTAGCATAGATATATTAATATGTGAAAAATGGTGTGCGTTTATAAAAAGGTAAATATAATATACATCCTAGCGACGTTCGATTTTGTTGATATCTACGCATCGGACTAGACCCAGTTGATGTCAATTAGTGCATCCGGGCTAATGTAATTGAAAGTTCCGGCTTGTGAAATTTTTTATAATACTTGTTAAATCCATTGCAATATTGCTCAAAGTGCCAAAGTCCGACCTTTTGATGTATGTAGTTAGCGGCTTCCAACATTTGATACCAAAAATCCATAAGTACATATAGTGGCAAATGTGTGCAGTAGGTTTGCAAGATTTTGTGTAGTTCTGATTCACCCTTTTCCATGACGAGAAAGAGACTTGATTCCCTTTGTTGAAGTTGGTAGTCGTATAGCGCTACGACACTGAAAAATAATTTTTGGGAAGGAAATTAATTTGCAATGGTAGAGTGTGCCTTTTGCGCTTGCGTGGAACACAGGTCTCGTTGTCGGTATTGCACGGAGAGGGGTCGTACTTGGGGTATGGCGAATAGTGTATCACCAGGTGGTCCAGTAGTGGATGCAGAAGCTTTAGCGGTATATTCTTCTGTATCTATTGCACTTTCTGTTTGCCGTAAAGGCGTATCTATGTCCAACCGCTTCGATTGTTGTTGCGATGTAGGATCGGAATCAAATCGTTGCAATGCTCCACCAGCTGTTGCGATGCCACTACTCAAACTTTCACTTTCACCGCCACTGTTATTGTTAGCTACTTGGTCCTCTTTTATGCTTTGCAGTGGGCCAGATGATATGGTGCGACTTGAATGTGTTTTCTTTTCTGTTCTAACAGCGTTTGGTTGATTGGTTTTGTTGAACATTGACAAAGATGACTCTTCTAAATACTTATCTACATTTTCTTCATCTTCAACATGATCACCTAATCTATCAAAATTGATTTTCATTAAGACGTGTTTTTTTTTTTTATTTTTATACTTCAACGGCGTGATAACTTGTCAGACGCTACGGAGAATGTATTCGAACACCCCAGTGAAAGTGTTAGTGCTAGTTTTGTGAAAACTTAAGCATCAAATGCACTTCGTTGTCGCCAGATAATGCTTTAATCCATAGTTCGATTTCCGTAGATGATGAATCAAATACTGATTTGTTGGTAATAACAATTAATTGCCATGCAACCTTATTATTAGAATTTGATAGTCAATTTGAAATGCACGATTTACGTTCGCATTATTTACCAATAATACGTTACGCGATGATGGTTTTGAAACATCTAAGATTTGTGGATTTAAGATTTTATAATGAAAGTGTACTCTCCTTAGTGTTACGCGGCAAAGTACCAACGAATAGTAAGCCAAGCTATGGTTTTTTTTTTTGTTGCTGTAAGTGATGAATTAAATGTGGATTCGACGGCCTTACTGGACTGAAATTGAAATATATTTTCATTGCGAATACTGAAGGAGACTTTTTTTTTGTTTTTTTTTTTTAAAGAAATATCTCTGCAAGGGTTTGGTTGCAAACAGAGATGAAGTGATAGTGGACTAGGGAAACAAAATGAAACAATCTTTCGCAGTAGTGATACGCGGTTTTTTAGTGAAGGTTTTAATAAGCTTTAAGTTAAACATATTTGTATCATACCACTTCGACAGTTGTATGTTGAACGCCCAAAATGGCAGAGTTAATGGAGTGTCATTAAAGGTATATCGTTTTTCTTTCTCGAAGCAACTGGCATTTTTATGTATTCTTCGGCTTCTTATCTAAGCATCTTACCATGCGTATTCTGTTTTCATTAAAGAAAAATTTCCCTTCAATAAAATCTGTCTCTCAGGATGTGAAATCGTTAAAGGTTTATGAAAAATAGATGGCTGAATGAAGAGCTTGGACTTTCACAGAAAACTGAGCCAGAAACGGGTTTGTTAATTATTACCTCAAGCAATGTATAATGAATATTATATCGAAAAATGCACATTGATGCGTCCAGCTATTTAATATGTAACAATGCTAATACTATAGTAATGTTCAAAATTTTACTAATAAACTTGAAAAAAAGAAAGTCAGTGTGGACCTGAGGGGCACTATATGAGTTGTATTGCGTCCTAGGGTCACACGTTTTTGTTCTGGGGCAAAACCATCTGCATTAGGTTTGCGATGGGCCTCGTTGCACGCCAACGAGTGCAAATGTTTTCAGTGGCAGAGCGGTTCGCCCTTCTGCGGTAGGCATTCTTATTAAGATTATATATATTTTTTTCATTTAAATTAGAGAGAGTATAAGTAAAAACAATAGTATATGCCTACTGATATATTTTTTATACTTAAATTAGTGAGAGGCACTCTTAAAAATACGAAATTTAGTATATTCAAGTGCACTTTGAAAAAGATATGTAGACACTACGTAGTTTTAGTGAATTTGATTTTAGTAGACATTTATCAAACTCTTATTATTTTCAAAATAAATGCAATCAAAATTGCAAATTAAAATCTTTAAATGAGTTGTCCGTCTTGGAAATGGCATTAACAACTTTTTTTTCAATTTTCTAACCTTTTAAAATCCAATTTCTAGAGCTCTTTCTTAGAAAATTCTTTGGAGATGCGAATAAAGTTTCGTAAACGTTCAAGCTTGTTCTGAGATTGAATGACCCATAAAAAGAGTAACTGTTTTTTGTGAAACAATGGGTACTTCCTCTCATGCGCTTAATGTGTAGTGCTATGGGAGGTCACCTTTAGAAGGAACTGTATATAAAATATACGTGAATATTTGTATGTATATGGATGTCGGGACAGTGCATCGGTTGCACTTAATAGTTGGGTTATGTTGGCCTCGTGCCTTTGGCCGAGTGCATATGCCATCTGTGGTAGACCGTGGGTCTGCGTTAAGGTTCTGGTGTCCACGCTCGGGGGAGCGAGTAAATTTGGGTTGACTTTTGAAAATTTGAAATATAATAGGCCGAGGGCGTTTATGTTCTGTGGCAGATATCGGATCTGCGTTAAGGCTTTTCTGGTATCCTCGTTATGGGATAACGAGTGAATGGGCTGGTTTCTGGTGTCCTCGCTCAGGGTGAGCGAGTGAATTTGGGTTGAATTTTGGAAATTTAAAATATAATGGGCCGAATGCCTTTATGTTCTGGTGGCAGATAGCGGACCTGCGTTAGGATTGTTGATTGCCCACGTTTCGGGTGAACGAGCGCTGGGGTTTGGTGGATTCCCGATAGGAAGGTGAAATTTGGAATGGAGGGAGAGAAACAGAGGGATTGTTAGGAGGAGCTCTTGGTCTTCTCGCAATCCATCTCCTCCGTTGGAAGAAGGATCAGTTTCACCAAAGGTCGTCTGACTTGACCCTTATCGGTTTTGAGGTCGACTATGCGTACTCGGTCATCTTCGCCGGGGTGTACGTTGACAACTCGACCTAACCTCCATTCGTTAGGAGATAAGTTTTCTTCTTTGAGGACACCAAGATCTCCCACTTTTATATTTTGTTTGGGATGCTTCCACTTCACTCGTTTTTGAAGTTCGGATAGATATTCCACCTTCCATCGTTTACAAAAAGTGTGATGTAGGGCTTTGAGTTTCTGCCACCGATTGGTCATCGAGGCAGAGCTCTCACTCGCATCTGGTTCCGGAAAGGCCAATAGGTGGCTGCCTGTGAGGAAGTGACCTGGCGTAAGCGGCTCTAGGTCCGTTGGGTCATTGGATGCCGTGCTGAGCGGCAGCGAGTTCAGGCATTCCTCGATGCGGCACAAGAGTATATGGAATTCCTCGAAGGTGAATTTGTGTGGTGAGGCTCTCTTTTTGAAGTGGCTTTTGAAGCTTTTCACTCCAGCCTCCCACAGCCCTCCCATATGGGGAGCGCCCGCGGGGATAAAATGCCAAGTGAGTGACTGGTGGCTGTATTTTGAGACAGCGTTCTCTCGCGCTTCTGAGATGAAAGTCTTGAATTCTGATAGTAAGGATCGTGACGCTCCGACAAAGTTCGTACCGTTATCGGAGTACACATTTTTTGGGCATCCGCGCCTAGATAAGAAACGGGCGAATTCCGCAAGAAATGATGGTGAGCTGAGGTCAGTAGTGGCCTCCAGATGAATTGCTCGTGTGGAAAAACACACGAAAAGGCAAAAATAGCCTTTGGATAGGCGACACCCCCTGCCACGGTAACTCTTGATATCGAAGGGTTCGGCAAAATCGACTCCAGTATTCGTGAATGCACGGCTGAATGTCGTGCGTTCGCGAGGGAGAATACCCATAAGCTGAGTCTGAGCCCGCTTTCAGTGTATAGTGCAAACCTTGCAATTGTGAATTGTTGCCCTAATCATGGTTTTGATGTTAGGTATCCAGTATTGGGTACGTATCAGACGTAACATGAGTGGGTTTTCCCCATGCAGACTTTGTTGATGAAACATTAAGACTGTCAGACGGGATAAACTGCAGTTGTATGGGAGGAGGATTGGGTGGCGTTCATTAAAAGCTAAGTCCTTTGACGCCCCGAGTCGCCCTCCTACTCGAGTGATGCCATCTTGGTCTATGTAGGGATTAAGTGAGCGTATTGCACTTTTCCCTTCAATTGGTTTTCCGGCCTTCAAATCTTTATATTCTGATCTGTAATGTTGTTTCTGATAGACTTTAATTAAAAGTCGTGTAGTGGCCTTAAATTCATCAGGGAATATTAAGTGCGACATGACATGGAATGAATTTTTTGTTTCGGGGTGAGTTCTTCGGTATAATCTCATCGCATAGGACAGCACTCGTAAAGCCCTTGGTTGGTCAGAAAAGCGTTGGAGAGCATCGGTAGTATGTACGGTTGTCGTTGCGCAGATCTTCGCCTTCTTTTCCTCTACGGAGATGATGTAGTCACTTTCTTGTTCTGGCCATTGGGATGTGTCTTATTGCAGCCAAGAAGGTCCCTGCCACCACAACCAATTGTTGACCAACTCAGACGCAGGTAATCCTCTACTGCCTACATCTGCTAGGTTTAACTCCGAGTTCACGTGAAGCTAGTCCTTGCTACCGACCATGTCGATGATCTTGGTGATCCGATGTGCGACGAAGGTTGACCAGGAACAGGGCGGCTTTATTTTCCATGCGAGTACGATAGTTGAATCCGTCCAAAGGTGGACTTTCGCTTGTCCTAATTTGAGGTTCCTGAAAATTGATTCGGTGATTTCCGCCAACAGCACGGCTCCCCAAATTTCCAAAGGTGGAAGAGAGAGAGTTTTCACTGGGGCTACTCGAGTTTTGGCTAGAAGCAGGTTTGTTTGGATGTCATCATCCGTTCTCACGCGAATGTAAACGGCAGCTGCATAAGCCTTTTCGAATGCGTCACAAAATCCATGGATCTCGATTTCGGTTCCTGGGGAAAAGTTTACCCATCTAGGTATCCTTATTTTATCGATCTCATGGTATTGGTCGGTGAAGGTTTTCCATTGTTCCAACATACTGGTCGCTACTGGATCGTCCCAAGCGGTGCCTTCTAACCAAATACTCTGCATGAGTATCTTTGCTACAATGACCATTGGCGCAAGCCAGCCCAAAGGGTCGAAAAGTTTGGCGATTGTTGATAATATCGCTCTCTTCGTAATGTTTTCCGGGTTGTCAAGCATCCCTGCTTTAAAATAAAATAAATCTGAGTGGCCATTCCATCGAATGCCTAATACTTCAACTGAACTGGTATTTTCAAATGTCAGGAAGTTTTCACTGAGCAGGTCTGCTTTGTAGATGTCCCTTAGAATGCCCTCTGAATTGCATGTCCATTAGCGAAGTGGAAAACCCGCTGAGTGTAGGACTTGACGAATTTCATCTCTGGCTTTAATGGTCGATGTTATCGTATGTCCTCTCGCTAACACGTCATCTACATACATGTATTCTCGCAGTATGCTAGCCGCTATAGGGTGTGAATTTGATACGTCGTCTGCCAGTCGTAGGAGCGTTCTTATCGCAAGATATGGAGCACAATTCACTCCGAAGGTAACCGTCTTTAATTCGTAGAGGCTAATAGGATCATTCAGAGAAGTGCGATACACAATGCGAAATTTGGTGTGATTTTCGTTCACCCAAATTTGACGATACATTTTTTCGATGTCGTTATTGAAGACAAAACGGTATAGTCTCCATCATAAGATTAATATGGGTAAGTCGGCTTGTAGAACTGGGTCTGGGAGTAGAATGTCGTTTAAGCTAGTGCCATTCGGGCTCGAGGCATTAAACACTACGCGTACCTTGGTGGCTGTACTTTCTGCTTTTACAACGGGGTGGTGGGGCAGGAAGTAATGATCCGAATCTTCGGATGGGATATTCTTTTTTAATTTTACCATATGTCCGAGCGTTTCATATTCCGACAACACTCGAACATACTCTCTACCTAACTCTGGGTTTTTTATTAGTCGTCCCTCATTACGAAAGAATTGAGAGCATGCTCGCTTCAGCGACGGTCGTCGATTAATAATGTTAGGGTAATACTGCCTGAATGGTAGTGACACGGTGTACCTTCCATTCTAACTTCGTTGCGTTGTTTCTTTAAATAGTTGTTCGCAGTACCTTTCATCTTCATTTAATATTTGGTTTTTGGGCACATTTTCTACCACCCAGAAAGCTTTCAATTGGTTGTCTAACGCAACCTCGTTATAGAATGACATGATGTTCTTCGTTGGACTCGATGCTTCGATTCGACCGGTTAGTATCCAACCGAACACTGTCTCTTGAGCCAAGAGTGAATTTAGTACTTTCTTTTTTATACCGCTTTTTATAATTTGGGGATATATGTTTCCGCCAAGTATAAGGTCTACGTCTTCATTGACGTAGAACCTCTTGTCCGCCAAAACCAAGTCTGGGAATGCCTGCATAGTCATCGCGTTGATATGGCAGGATGGAAGATTCCCAGTGAGTTTGGCTAGAACGAGAACGGGTGTAGTCAGGTTGAAGCAGGGATCCACTGGTGAACGTAATTCGATGTTGGATGCTTCCTTCACCTGAGCTGACACCGCATTTGTGATGCCTGAAACCTGGGCATGTATTTCCCTCGCTAGCAAATTGATTCTATGTTTTAGTCTTTCAGTTATAAAAGAACATTCAGACCCTGAATCAATTAGTGCCCGCGCGGAGAAGTCGGTACCATTATGGTGGATGTGTACGCGAGCAGTTCCTAATAGCACGCCTGCGCTGGAATTGTCATGGCAGGATTTGACATTTTGGTTCGTAGAGGAAGGTGGTTGGCCCGACTCCTGTCTTTTCCGTGCCTGTGCCGAAGTTGATGGGGTATTATCCGCATCTTTGAAAGGGTTGTGCACCGCCGGTTGCTGAAGTGTGTCCGCATGCAGGAGCGTGTGGTGACGAGAGTGGCATTTGGAATAGTTGTACGAACTGGTGCACCTCGTCACTGTGTGTCCTGGGGATAAACAGTTCAGGCAGCCATTTGTGGATTTAACGAATTTAATCCTTTCTACCGGGGTTAAATCGCAAAAGCGTGAAAAGTTGCGTAATCTGTGCTCAGTAGATTTGCACATTTTACACATTGATTTTGTTGTTTGCTTGGATACATTTGTTTGTAAAGCACCAAGTCTTTTCGTAGGGGCTTCTGTCGATTGTCGCGACGCGTTTGATTTTTGCACTTTAGAAGTGGCATTCCCTGTGAAACCAGACACTGTTTCAAGTGTCTGAAATCGATTAGATAGAAATTTGTCCATATCCTCCCACTTGGATATGTCCGTTTTGTGATCAATGCTCTTCTCCCATAGAGCCAACGTATTTTCAGGTAATTTCGTCGAGCATAAATAGGTGATAATCGCATCCCAATTTGAAACATCTATATGATGGGTTTTTTGGGATGCCAAACAATTATTTATGTCGCGCTGTAAAGTTTTAATTGAGTTTCCTCACTCGCTATCTATATTTTTCAGATTAAATAAAATTTGTAGTTGTGAGTTTAAGAGAATCCTTTTATCCTCGTATCTCTCACATAGGTTTTTCCAGGCTGTTTTGAAGCCTTCATTTGTCAAGGGACATTTCTTTACGATGTATTTTGCCTCACCTTGAGTTTTTTGATTAAGGTGGAACAATTTTTCTACTAGGCTTAGGCGACTGCTGTTTTTATAGATGGCTCTTTTTGCTGTATTGCTAGCGTATGTACTGTGTGCAGAGCCGTACTTATGTCATTAAAGTTGGCCTCGAATTCGATTATTCGATCGGCCAATCTGATGTACGATTCCATATTTCTGGGTGAAAAGTTGTGAGCGAATTAAGTGAGGAATATAACTTTGAATAAACCTGTGCGAATCACCCAACTTACAGCTATTAAATTACGCAAAACTTTAGTTATTAATTTTAATAATTTTTGTTTTGTTTTGTTTTTCACAAGGAATCTTAAATGACGTTAATGCGACGCGTTTGCACTTATTTTTCTTTTCGGCACTAAATTTTTTACACTTTTCGCGGTTAATTAGAAATCACTACGCGTGTGGCACATAGAATTAAGAGTTTTCTTTTTACACGGTTTTATTTATTTTGTTATAACCAAAAACCATGTGGCAAGAAATATTTCACTTACTGTGGACTTTTTTCGGCTATATGCTCGTTTGGCGTGGCAAGTAGCTTGTGGTGTTGCAGTGGCTTTAGCTGGCTGTCGCTTGCTCAGTGTTTTTGCACGCTGGTATTAAATAATAGCCGTTCTTAAACTTTTTGTGGTATCGCTGTTGATTGTGGCAGAAACTCTCCGGATAACATTTTACGTGAGGAATTCTGAAATTTTGGTGCGGTCAGCTATGATCTTATGTTGTGATGTAGACTGTATATAGGCGCTTTAATTCCTTTCCTTCCTTGAATATAAATGTTATACAAGTTAACAATATTACCTTGTGAATAGTTGTATGAAGTGGCGGAGATCGCTGGCGGTAGGTGCGTGCAGGTTGGCTGTTAGAATCCAAGAGGCCGGTTGTGTCGAAAGCGACAACCGTTGACTCGCAAAATCCTCCGTTTTGGAGGTGAAAAGCACCCACATATCGACTCCGACATGCATATGCATGAGTGCTGACAAAATGCACCCATACACGTGCATGCACATGCACGCACACGCATATGGCGGTGATGGTGTGGGTGGTTATAAATTAAATCGAGTATCGAACTGCAGAATTGCATTAGGGGGATCGCAATCAGATGCGGAAAAGTTAGGCATCCTGCCTAAACAAGGGTGTTCAGAAAAACACATGCTGAAAAATGTAAGAGATGTTTTCACCACTTGGAGGAAATACAACTTAAAATTACATCCAGATAAATGTCTATTTTTCAGCCAAGAAGTAACTTATTTAGGACATAAATGCACAAGCAAGGGAATACTACCCGACCCCAACAAATTTGAACCAGTTCAAAACTACGCAACACCAAAAACAGCAGATGAAGTTAAAAGATTCATAGCGTTCTGCAATTATTACAGAAAATTTTTACCGAATTTTGCAGAGTACTCAAGAAAATTTACTAGGCTTTGTAAAAAGAATGTTTCCTTCGACTGGACAGAAGAATGTAAAAAAGCTTTTGTCTACTTAAAGGAAGCATTAATTAGCCCAAAACTTTTACAATATCCCGACTTCAATAAAGAATTCTGCGTAACAACATACGCTGGTGGGTATGCTTGCGAAGCAGTCCTTAGCCAAGAACACGATGGCAAACAGTTACCAATTGCTTACGCTTCTAGATCCTTCACAAAAGGTAAAACTAACAAAGCTACAATAGAAAAAGAATTAGCAGCATTCTATTGGGCCATAACCTTCCTCAGACCATGCGTCTATGGCAGAAAATTCATAATTAAAACCGACCATCGCCCTTTAACATACCTTTTCTCGATGAAGAGCCCTCATCTAATTTAACACGAGTAATACTGTTTTCACACAGAAACTTAATGATCTCATTTCACCTTCTAATGAAATCGTAAATTTTTTGCTTTCACACAGAAGTAACTGCTCGATTAGTATGAAGGATGAAATGTCAAGTGAATAAAATGAGAATGCTATATGATAGACAATCATGGCGGAACGATACAAGGTGGCAGCATGGTGACATACCTACAAACAAAAAAAATTCCATGAACTTGTAAATTCGATGGACAAATGTCAAAATCGTACTGCGCCGGTAGTTTATGTATCAAATCAAATAAAAAAGGTTATAATCAGCTGTTCGATGCGGCCACCTTGTATCGTTCCGCCATGCAGACAATGACATTTACTTTGACAAATGACATTTTTAAGCACTGAACACACCAAAAACTAAGAAGCGGAAGGCTGCCAACAGAGTTGTATTGTGCTTTTGACTTCATTAGGCATTCGATTAGCTACTAATGAAATAATTATAGATTCGAATTTTGTAGGGAAGATTGAGCTCAATAAGCGTCTTAATGTAGAAAACTGCCTTTATTATTCAATAAGCCGTCTGTGTGAAAAGAGTATAAGACTCGATTTAGAGGAATATGATTTTGAAGTGGAGTACATTGCCGGAAAACCATGTCGCGGACGCATTGTCTCGCATTAACATAACACATTTAAAAGAAATGTCAGTGGAAGCATGCAAAATAATGAAAGTCACAACTAGATCAGCAGCTAAAGATATCAAAAATAATGTTAAAATTGAAGAAAGTCACACAGAGAACCCCAAAATATATGAAGCGCTAAATAAATTTGAAGTAAAAAGAGATGTCAGGCTCGTTTTCAATAGCCCGAAATTATATTTCAAAAAGGGAAAGAAAATTTGTAGCACTATAAATACAAGCAACCTAATTGTAGATGATAAAATTGACTAAGGACAATTCTTTATCAGGCTTGAAAAAGAAGCCGTCAATTTAGGACTTGAAAAAATACAGTTGTCCTTAGGGGAAAAATTGTTTAAAAGAAATTATACTGCAGTAGGAAAATTTATTGAAACAGGAAACATGGTTCTCAAAAAACTTACAATTGCATTAACCCCTGTGGTTATGTACGTGACTAATCCCGGGAAAATTAAAGAGATTCTGCATAAATATCATGACGATCCTATTAGTGGTGGCCACGCAGCAATAAATCGTATGATAAAGAAAATCAAGCAAAACTATAAAAATATTCGAGGTGACATAAAAATACGTAAATAAATGCATCCACTGCAAAAAGAATAAGGTTAATAAGCATATAAAAGAACCAATGACAATAACGGAGACACCTTCGAAGGCTTTTGATATAGTACAGATCGATACGGTCGGACCATTACCAAAATCAATAAATGGAAACGAATACGCAGTTACCATTATATGCGATCTCACCAAATATTTGGTAGCAATCCCAGTCCCGAGCAAACATGCGATAACAGTTGCTAAAGCTGTATTCGAGCACTTCATTCTGACTTATGGTTGCATGAAAACAATCCTAACAGACATGGGAACCGAATACAAAAATAGCTTATTCGAAGAACTATGCAAACTGCTAAAAATTGAGCATAAAATCTCAACAACATACCATCGTCAGACTTTGGGCACTGTAGAGCGTAGTCACAGAACGTTTAATGAATACGTACGTTCATACATATCCAGTGACAAAGACGATTGGGATGAATAGCTCAGGTATTTCGCGTACTCTTACAATACGACACCATCGACCGTACACGGGTATCTTCCTTACGAGCTTATATTAGCGAAAAACCCCCCGACCTACGAATTCCTAGATGAAAACAAAATAAGTCCATTGTATAATCACGAAGCTTATGACAAGGAAGTTAAATATAGACTTCAAATAGCACAACAAAGAGCTAGAAAATTAGTAAAAGAAGCTAAAGAAAAACAAAAATCTAATTATGATAAAAATAGCTACAGTAAGGAAATAAAAATAGGATACCTAGTGTTAGTTAGAGAAGCAGCAGTTCATAAGCTAGATAATAGATATAAAGGAAATTATAAAGTAAAAAGTATCGATAAAAATAATAATAACACATTAATACCTAATAGGATAGGAAATAGCGATAGTACAAACATATGAGGTGGGTTTTGTCTAAGGCTGGGATAACGCTCAGTCAATCCAGAGTCGAGTAAAAGTCCCACAAACCCCTACTGAATAAATACACGATATTTATGTGTTACGAACACACGCACACACGGATTGAGATATTAGGCGGGCATCAGCTTTCCGTCGCAAGATGGCGAGGGGGCGGAGCGGCGGCTAACGGTCGTTGGAGTAGAGGAGGTTCGGTAGGGCGGTCGAACGATCGGTTAACGGACGGACTGGTACGTCGGTACGGAAGCAGCGGCGGGATAGAAGCAGCGGCTTAACGGCGGTAGGATGGAAAGCGGCCAGTGGCTGGTGTTGCAGCGGCGGGACGGATTCCGCGGCTTAACGGCGGTCGGATGGCAGACGGCCAATGGTCGTCGTAGTAGCGGCGTGACGGATGCAGCAGCTTAACGGGGGTAGGACGGCGAACGACCACCAGTCGTCGTAGCAGCGGCGGCTGAATGGCGATAGGACGGCGAACGGCCAGTGGTTGGTGTGGCAGCGGCGGCACCAGCAAGGCGGGATGGGCACGGCGGTAGTATGTCGGACGGCCAACGGTCGGCGTAGCACCGGCGGGATGGAAGCAGCGGCGGTACCAGAGGGGCGACGATGCGACGGCAGCGGCGGTGGGCTACGGAGCGCATAATAGGGTCGTGGTGAGGGGGTAAGTAGGCTGGCGATGGGGAATTACCTGGACAGCGGCGGCTCGTTCCGGGAGGGGTCGGTTGACGGTATCGGCGGGATCGGATTGAACGGCAGTCTTCGGCAGAATCAATAGTAGGCCGGTCGGTCACCTGGGGAAGAGACTGCGAGGACTCGTTAGTGCTGGCTTCACCGCTGGACACCCCCGCCTCCCTACTTGCACGCTAATAGAAGGTGCGTAAGAGGGGCGGGGCTGTACCAGGCGATACACCGTGGATCGATCCGTGCGCGGAGGGGAAGTGCACCCTAACGGCACAGCGGTAGCCCCTTATGTGCACGCATCGGCTCACGGCCGAAGCCAGAGCTGAGGGGGAGGAGGGTATAGTCATTAAGGCGTCGGGCCGCTCAACGCCCAGGGGGGCGACGGGTGGCAATAGCACAAAGGCATCCGCCCCGCTCGTCCTTACCTGGGTGAAGGGTGACCCGCACCATGACAGCGCCCCTTCCACTCAGCTGGCCGAAGCCAGAGCTGTGGGGGAGGGGTGACATAGTCATCAAAGCGTCGGGCCGCTCAACACCCAGGGGGGCGACGGGTGGCAATAGCACAAAGGCATCCGCCCCGCTCGTCCTTACCTGGCTGAAGGGTGACCCGCACCATGACAGCGCCCCTTCCACTCAGCTGTCTAGCCGGAGTGGCAATTTAGTCTTTAAAAAGACAACCACTCCCGCTGGCTCACCTGCGAGGACTGAATTGCAAAAATGCAAATTCGATGTTTATATGGGTGGTGCCGCAAACTGGTTGAGAAGTCAACACACCATTATTGTGTTTTTCATTGGTTTGCTATGAATGGTTGTTGACTATGCTATAAAATAATAAGTCTTTAAAAAGACAACCACTCCCGCTGGCTCGCCTGCGAGGACTGAATTGCAAAAATGCAAATTCGATGTTTATATGGGTGGTGCCGCAAACTGGTTGAGAAGTCAACACACCATTATTGTGTTTTTAATTGGTTTGCTATGAGTGGTTGTTGACTGTGCTATAAAATAATAAGTACAAGTGGTTGTTGGCTATGCTATAGAAAAATAAGTACAGGGAGGGTCAGGTTTAAGTGAATAAGGGATTACAGGGAGTTACGTTATTGTAACGCTACGTTACAAACAAAATAAAAGAAATAGTAATCCATAAAAATAGGCCTAAACCAGTATAGAACGTTTGCTAGTAACCCAAGTGATTTGAAAAACAAAAAAAACTCAAAACAATCAGACTATAAACATTCCAATTTACTCGTCAATAAAAATGTAAACAAACAAAGAAAAAAAAAATATAAAAATAAAGTCATGTTGGCATCAAGTTATGGTTACTTAATAATAATTTGTAAACACAAGCCGATTTTTAAGTGAGTCGACGCCCTTAAAGACCGGCTGTGGAAAACACATTTAAAATTCTGATATGTAAAAACAAATGTCAATAACACTTGATGCAAAACGTTATTCATAATCATAAGTACACAACCATAGAAAATTAATACAAAAAAAAATATGTAAATAAGAAAGTCAGCACAATTCAAATAATATACGTCCCTCCCTCAAAAGCGAAAAAAAAATGTACAAGCTAGAGAACAAAAGAAAAAAAAAGGTCAGCACAAAATCACACATGTCAAGCAAATGTAAACGGATATAAAAATAAGAAAAAAAAAAAACCTTAACTCTCAATAGCAAGTTACCACAATGCAATAAATTACAATAGAAAACTAAAAAGCAATTAAAATTTTGTAAACTCTAAGTGGGTAATTAAGTCACTTTAAGGATCACATACAATTGTTCTCAAGTGTATGTGACCCTTCTTAAGGTGGATGGTGTGGCATTACCACACTACAAGGTATTTATATTTATGTAAATGCCAGAATGAGTCTAGCTTGTAATGCACAACCAAATGAATTTCACGCAAATAACTCAGCGGGAAGCCGTATCCGTTTACAGTTGTTTAACCCTTATGCGTCACACTGACCAGCTCACGTATCGATCAGCATGACTGATCGACAGCGTCGGTTTGTCAATGCGACTGCCCAAATATTATTACATAGTTAGGTAATAAGAATATTTTGCTGACTTGGTATATAGAAATAGAATTTAGTTATTCTAAGTGTGTAAGTATTGTATGTAAATATTTTAATAGTATTGTAAGTCATTTTACTATAAAAGAGAAAGTATTTCTGAATAAAGAACAATCTGATTTCTGCGCCGAACTTAAGCGCTCATCGAATATATTCTATTTTAATTACCGACAAACTTATTACACAGAGTAGCGTACTGATATCAGGACGATAGCCACTTGGACGGCAGGTGGCAGGGCGAATATAGACGTTTATTATTTCTAGGTCAACATCGCCTGACCGGATGGTTCTGCTTTGACTTTCTAACGTATTGTAACGAATTTGCTGAAATTTCTCTTATTTGCAACCTTCTACTAACGTTCGAATCACTAAACTTCACAATAACACTTCTACTGCTCAACAAATAGCGTGCTTAAATCAAACTGATTACTGATTCTCAGCTTTATCTCCTTTTATACTCTGTGATGTCTCGTTCGCATACTTCTAGGCGTTTCTATTTCTAGAATTTACTACACGTTTACCAGCTATAACTACAGATGCACGTTTATTATAGCTTCTCGCATAGCCCATGCGCGTGGATATGTGAGTGATACTTCCACAGATAATTGCCTACTTTTGGGAGTAACTCAGATATATGCATGTGTTTGTGCGTTGCTCTCCGTTCCTTGTATGGGCATATGTATAGACACAATGATTGATTTGTTGATGTGCATACAAGTCACTGCTTAGTATTGGCTTAGAGATGATAGCATCCCTTAATGTTGCTAATATTCGTCACACTGCCCTCCACCTACGTCTGATCGTCCCGATCAGACAAATACCTCGATTTAAACGCTGCTACCATTTCCAAATGAACCACCCTTCTATTTCGTGATTTCCCCATCACTGATCCCCTTCACAACTCCGCACGGGCCTTCCCAACTACACCGAAATTCGGATGGAACACCTTTCCGCCAGTGAGGGATGTATAGCAGTACCAAATCTCCCTCCAAGAAACCTTCCAAATTATTGTTCTTGTCGTACCTGTGTTTCATCCTACTACTCATTACTCTGGATCGTTCCCTCACACTCTGTTGTTTGGCCAATTAACTACTTCGCAGAGCTTGCTCTTGATGTATTGGCTTCACATAATCAGTATCGTTCCGACGTTTCCCAACAGTAGTGCGCCCTGGCTTGAAACCATCCTTGCATTCTGTCTAGGAAATTCTTTCGTTCTTTTTAGTGCGTCCATTAGCGGTTTTTAATGCCAGTGTTTCTCTCGCAGGTACCTTTGGTTTTGATTTGTTTGGCCCAATCGTTCCATCAACCTTTGCCCGATCTACTTCCCTTGACTTTTATGGTCTCTGTAGAATCTCCTCCACCAGAACTCGCTTACTGCTGAACCCTTTCTCTAAACTGAAGTTAAGTGGCACATCCTTGTTCTTATAGCGCATAATGATGTCATGGTCAACTAAGAAGTTCACTCCCAATATGACTTCATCAACGATTTTTGGCACAACGAATTTTGTAGAATCATGACATTCCCAATTAAGACTTCGCAGATCACTTCTCCGATAAATATTGATAAAGAAGCCAAAAGATATAACTATGACAAAAATAGAAAGCCAACGGCCACCGACACAATAATACACAATACCTCAAATCACCCCCAACAGCATAAAAATGCAGTGACCGTACGCAACCTTGCTTCAGGTAATGGCTTTACTCTCCTGTTGACCAGATCAGATCGAATCAAGGAATGAGATGCGCCCGTATCTACAGTCAGTACACGTTCTTTGCCATCCACATTTCCTTTGACGGTAAGACTGCTCGAGTTTCTTACATGTAAATTGTACTGCAGTACACACTCACGGAAAAAAGTATTGGTGCAAGTACTTTTTAAAGTTTTCACGTAGCTTTGCTTAAGCAGAATAGTCTTCACTATGTTTTTATAAAAATCTGAGCAAATATGTAATAAAATATATATAAATAAATGCAAGACGCGATAACTTCTGAAAAAATTTTAGGCCGCGCTTCTCTTTTTACGTCGTGCTCCTTTTAATTTGTCCTGCCAAGTGACGACCCCGCTTGGAAAAACTTGTTTCCAACTAAAAAAAACTATTTTCTAAATTTTCGATGTTACTTTGACCGGGAGTTGAACCCACGATCGGCACACTCAGAGAACGAACTGCTGGAAAATTTTTGTAATACGTAAGAAAAAAAAAAACACATAGGGCATATACCCCATAGCGCCAAGGCGAAAGGCAGTAAAGTGTAAAAAGTGAAATCAGAAAAATATCAAATGCGAGTTTGACGTTTGTTTTATCTAAATAAATATTTTTATAGTATATGACCTCCCAAAATTAATGAATATAACCTAAACTATTTTATGGTGAGCCATTTTCATCTTATCTGGTGCACTCAGAGAAGAAATCGTTATCAAACGAACGAAACAAGATACAAAATTAAGAACGTTCGTTGTCAAAATTCTGTTAAGTACGTTTTTTCTTAATTCGTGACAGATGGGCTTGTTTTCAGAACAGTTTTTCGAAGCATACCCTTCGTATTTTACAACCAGTTTGGTGTTGATGTGTCACCCTTCCGTGCTCATTTCAAGCACTATATGTGCTTGATTTAAGATTTTTCATCCTAAATTTTTTTTATTATTAAAATTTTTTTATTATTTATTTATTACGGCTTTCCTAAGCCTAACTTAAATCTATTTTATAGTGTTTATAATTGTCTTCTGGACTATGCAATCTAGAATAGTTACATCTATGTCCTACCGTAGAGTACTATGGATGGGGACTTCCAAATCATGCGAACAAAGTGTTGTGCTAGTGTAGTATGTAGGCATTTTACGCATGTTAGTAAAGCGCGAAGGCAACATCTGCACGGCGATGCACTGAATTAATCGAGTGATACGTTTCAGTATGTCCTTCGACAACCTTTTTTGTATGCATAAAAGAGATTGGAAATCTTGGCGCTACATAGCAGAATAGTTTCGCTGCACTTCTATCGATGCTATGGAAGCCCGACTGTCCAGCACTAAATTGGCAGTGTTCTACAATAATTGTACAATTTTTGTTTAAATTTATTGGAATGACATGATTTAATATCATTCGGTAGTTCATTAAAGGATATAAGACCTTTATAATACAGATTACATTTGTCTGTTCAGTTTTATAAGCCGGCAGTTTAAAATCACTTTTATTACGAGTATTTACAGAGTGCATATCTTTACATATTGTGACGAATATGAGTGACACTAAGTGATACTCACATCCCTAGTCTGATGCTAAGTAAATGAAGTCACAACAACAATAAAGCAGACAGTCACTTGTATCTACATAAACGAATCAATCATCAGTTTGGTTATTAAGCAAGCTAATTGCAAAGTATAAGTGTTATTGTGAAGTACTTTAATAAATGCCATTTTTTCATTATTCAATATTGGAGTTATTTATTCAATAGTTTAGTGATTCAAACTTAGCAGAGGGGCAAATAAGAGGATTTGCAGTAAATTCGTTACAATATTCTATATTGGTCCTCAAATACGCAGGCAAAGTTCCTTCTATTATGTCTTTAATAAATTTCATGGTATAAAAAAAAGTTTCTGTCTAATGCTAAGCCAATTAAGAGAGCATAGCATGTCTCTGATAGGTGTGTCATGCCGTTTTTTGAGAATGAATCTCATAGCTCGGTTCTGTTGCTTTTGTAGCCTGTAGTTCTGACTATCTCGCAAGATGAAAAATATAGTTGGGCAATAAATAAAATGAGGTTCGATTATAGATCCGTAGACGATGATTTTATACCTTCTATTTAAATATTTGCAGGTTCGTTGTGTAAAATATAACTTTTTCGCTATTTTTCCTACCGTATAATCCACGCGCTCGTTGAAATTCAGCTTATCATCTATTTTTATTCCCAAGTATTTTATGGTGCTGACGTTTTCAATTAGTTCGTTATTTACATTTAAGTTTTGTAGCTCACTGTTTTGAAAATTGCGTCTAGATATAACCATACATTTCGTTTTATTGACATTCAGTTTCAGTCTGTTTACGCATAACTAACTATATACGCTGTTAAGATCTTCTTGCAGCTTAGCATATATTTCAGTAATATTTTCCCAATTATCATCAGCAATGTATCATCAGCATGTAAATAGAATGTCAATAACAGAGTTATTTGAATTGTGTAATTCTAATTAATGTGTTAATGTTTGTTTTGTTTTATGTTATATTTTATGTTAAATATACAGTCTCCCTGATGAAGATGGATAAATTTCATCAAAACGTGTAGGAGGAAAAGAAAAACTATCTATTTTTTTCTTCATATTTTAGGCCGAAAAATTCGAAATAATTAATTTTCTTCTTAATATTTCGTGAATTGATAAAGTGTTATGTTTGGTCATTCTTTCAGAAACTCACTATCTGGGCATAAGTTCAATGCATTTTGACATAAAAGGGAGTTAATGAAAAGAATTCAGAGATAAGGCGTCCTTCAACCTAATTCTGGTATTGGGCATTTTTGTGAAAAAATCCTGAAATGGGAAGTTTTTTAAAAATATTTTAAGATAGGACGATTTAAAACTGGCAGCCGACATGGGGTAATTCGTTACTCAGTAGGCGCAATGTACTGAAAAAATTAAAAGAAAATGGCTTATTGTCTTAAAACTTTATAATCGGGCCTTGACTTTGACAGGAGCTTTTGCGGGTTCCTGCTGCACATTGAGGATTTAACTTTTTGGTAACGTTTTACAAGACGGTGCACCATCTAATTTTTATCAAAAATTACACTGGTTTACAGCCAAAATGCACCAGAGACGCCATTATGAAATTCCCATTATGAAAATCATGGTTATTTTTAATTATATGGTAACGTTTTTGAGATATTTACGAATAACCGTTTTATTCAAAAAAAAAAAAAAAACAAATGGGTCCACTTAATCACATATATCTCAAGAACGAATTGAGCAATTCCAAAACGGTTTGAAGCTTTTAAAAGGTAATAAAATTTGCTATAAACTGTGCATACTTTTTGCTAGGCCCTGCAGATTCAAAGATAACGAACAATCATTACGAATTTTTTTTTTTTGTAAAAATATAAAAAAAATTGTAATTTGCGAGGAAGGATATCGAAAACTTTTTATTTTTTTGCAGATTTTTTCCTTTCTCTCGAAGTTCTATTTTGTTTGATAAATATGTTCCACTAAAGGAAGTCAAAACTGAAAGCAGGAAACAGCCATGGTTCACGAATCAAGTGTTTTCGGCAGGTGCGTATTCAGGGGGTGTTTTGGGGGTTCAAACCCCCCCCCCCCCCCCGAAATTTCCGAAAATTTAAAAATATTCGTCTGTACTAGAATAATTACTCTATTCACTTTTAAAACCCCTGTTAAGAAAATAGCATTAATAGCAATAATGAAAATGCGAAAGAATAAAATTAAATAATATTTCACACTGAGAGAAGTTATTGGTAGTCGCTAATTAATTATCAGAGCAAGTCTGAGAGGTCACAACTAAACTCCTGCAACGGTTCACTCATGTTCTTATGAGTGTTGTTATTTTCATCGCCACAGGGCTGCACGACAATCAATCACAAAAGCCGTTGTAGCCATATTAAACCTAATTCTACTTTGGGGAAGCGACAGTGAGTGGCGTCCTTTTTATTTTGTCAATAAAAACTAAAATAGAAGTAAATAACAGATAATAAAAGCTAAAATCATTATTTTGGGCGTTTTTTAACATAATTAACATTTTTTTCTAAATTTTTCGCTACTGTTTGCTGTAACTTACATTGGTGGCTGCCACTTTCAAAGTAATCAAGAAGCCAATGCTTGGCTACGGTTTGTCCTCAAACTTTGCTTTATTGTGGTTGTGGTCTGTAGACGCCGTATTGAATGTGATCAGCACTATTCGCGCAAAACTATCCGACTTGCTCTGCATAAGATCAACTTAACATCTCAACTACATAGAATGTTAACAACAGCAAGAGTGATTCGAACGCAAGTCTGTTGAAATTCAAATTAACTGCTTTTCGAGTTATGAATACAGCGTGGAAAAATCGTAAAAATGAGTCTCTGTCGTTATTGTAGTTTATTGTGACTCATTCTTGCTGTTGTTACGAATGAGCCGCAAGTTTTTCGTATTAGTTCGCTCACGATTCGAAAGGCAATAAAAGTTTGGAGCGCAACGCTCAAAAGAGAAGAGCGCGCTGTATTTCCTCTCAGCTCTTGCTAACATTTAATGCCGAATGAATCAAATCGCTTATTAACCAACTCAAACCTCACGTGTGGGTGAATCTAACAGTTAGATTCTAACTAATTATTTGAGTAGAGTTAAAAAAATATGAGTTGCACATGTAGTGTTTGTTTGACGGCCATTCTATTGTTCCGTCATGACTTACATTATTCATTTTTAGTGAGTGTGTAGCTCTTGACGAGTGTATTTAGTTAATATAACGTATGCGATAATGGATATTCGTAATTTTTTTGCGAAAAGAACTAGATTAGAAAATGAAGAAGTACAAATTTTAATTAATCTCATATTGAATAATACAAGTAACGGGTGTAAAAATATATAATTTAATATAATTCCCAACAATCTGATAAGCAGCGATTGGAGTAACCAGATACAGCAAATTTACCCCAGCCCAAACTTGTACAGAACAAAGATTTATCGTTGTTTCGGTAAGTTCATTCAGGAAAATTTCGTTTTGCTCTCTCAATGGAATAAGTCTCTGCCTGGAAGACGGTGCAAAAGTCAGGAAGTTGATTGAATTGAAAATGATTCGAGTACAGTACAGCCCCGGTTCCCTTTTCCATTTTTGAGCCGTCTGTGTTGGCTCTAATGTCTCTACCGTTGTCTAGGCCTCCCTCCTTTTCCACCCTCGTAGGAAACCTTATGTTCTTAACCTGGAAATCAACAACTGTCGGGATATAGTCTGTGTCTTCTCACCGGGCATATCAGGAATACCCGGGCCTGAGGGTTTTCCCCCTTTCCTCCTCCCTCTCGTAAGGCCTGTGTAGGCATCTTGTAATAATGCCACGCAGACGACGAATGAGTTTGTCGCCGGCGGCTTGTATCATAGCCGGTATCATTCCGTCCGGTCCCGCCGATTTCAACGTTTGGAATGACTTAATGGCCCATAATATCTTATCCGGGTCTAGGATGCTTGTGGTATCAGTCTGCGAGGAATAAACGGGACCATCTTCCATTATAATAAAATCCCAGATGGAAATTCTACTTTTAATCAAAATTGTTGCAGTTTTCTCCGAAAGACGTAGCAACCTACTGCCGGAAAAACCTCAACAACAATGAAAAATATGAACTTCTTGTTAATACGTGGGTCCCAGATGAAACTTTCAAGTTCCCAATTTCAAGCTATCGAAATTTAAAATTTCAATTGTCATGGCTGCGATCTTTTCAATGGATGACTTACTCGGCTGAAGAAGATGGAGTTTATTGTAAATATTGTGTTTTATTCGCAATCAAATCTGCTGGGAAACGAAATCATCACATCTTGAAAACTTTTGTGGGGGCACCGTTTAGAAACTGGAAAAAGCCCTAGAAACTTTTAGAGAGCATCAAGAAAAACGGTATCACAAGGATGCCTTTATCGATGCACAGAATTTTCAGTCTACTTTTGAAAACAAAAAAGACGACATTTTGAACGAGATCGACACGAGTCGAAAGAAAATCAACTCGAAAATAGACGGAAATTGACTTCAATTATCCGAACTGTCCTTCTATGTGGCAGACAGGGGATCGCACTGAGAGGTCATCGTGATTGCGGTCCAATATCCACGACAGCGTTTTGCTTTAGAAACAGATCTACAAAGACATTTGGACACTGCTCCTGCCTACGCCACTTATACGAGTCCATCTATTCAAAATCAAATAATAAATGCTGCTTGGAAAACGATAACAGAAAAACTTGTGGAGCGCGTTAACAAGTCAAAATGTTTCGTGGCAATCGCTGATGAAACCATGGACGTCAGCGGAATTGAACAATTTTCAATCTGTGTACGGTACATCGAAAATTCAGAAGAGGAATATCGGCTTCAAGAAGATTTTTTGTGTTTTACACCAGTAAAACATGTAACCGGGAAAGGTCTTGGCAATGCACTTCTTGCGACTCTAAAAGAGCTGAAAATTGGGTCTTCTTACATGGCTGGACAAGGTGAATATCAATAATGAGTAGAAGTAGAAGAACTTTAATTAGTACATTGTAGAGAAAGCAGAAATATTAATTTTGGAATTCGAGTTTTATCAAGATTTTTTTTAGTTAACCTTCGATTTCTCTATACATATATGTATAAGTGTACCAAAATTTTTATTCACAAGGTGCAATGAGTGGATTAGTTAAAGGGTGCGCCGTTGAAGTTCAAAAATCCCATCCACAAGCCATTTACCTTCATTGTGCCAATCATAGTTTAAATTTGGTCATCACACATGCATGCGACGTTCCACCAATCAGAAATTTTATCGGGACAATCAAAGCAATTGTTAATTTTTTCCGTCAATCAAGTAGAGCTGGGGTCACGTTGGAGACTCTTATTAAGACCCACGTTTCCGATGCAAGGCGCACTCGTTTGCTAAAACTTTGTGAAACCCGATGGATCGAGCATCTTGATTCTTTGCAATTGTTTCACGATGTTTATGAATATGTTTGTCTGGCCCTAGAAAAACTTGATGAAACTGTCACAAAAGTTGAAGGAGTTCAACCCAATGCACTCCTTACATCCATACAAAAACCTCAGTTTATAATTGCTCTGACAGTTTTGGAATCTATTTTTCGATTAACAAAAAATCTCAGTTTGAGTTTACAAAAGAAAGACTGCATTCTGAGTATTTGTGTAAAATATGCAGAAAACTTGTTGGAGGAGGTTCAGGATATGATAAGAAATGCAAACGTCACATTTGAAGAAATTTTTCAGCAGCAACGGAAACTGCTACAAAAGTAGGAGTTTCATTAAGTATTCCTCGTGTTGTTGGACGACAGGCAAATAGAGACAACTATACTGGTACCCCACAAGAATACTACCGACGGTCTATTTGCATCCCATTTTTGGAACACTATTGCAAAGAATTGGAGACTAGATTTATCAAACACCGTGAACTCCTTTCAAAACTTCAAACCATATTGCCATCAAAATGTAAGGAACTGGATTCCGATTAGATCAAGTCAACGGTAGGATGTTTTGAGACTCAATCGCCAAATACACACTCTTCGACCGAAGAATTTCTAGCTGAAATGAAAATGTGGCAAAGGTAATTAAGTTTCATATTTTCCGACAGCACAATTATCCTTTTAAAATATCGAATTTTGCATTATTTTCATGCTCAGTCATATCATTTTCGTATGTTTCACCTGAGTAAAGCCACGTCAAAACCGCCAATGTAATTTCATTGATCTCTGGGATTTCAACAAAGACTGCAAAGATATGTAGGAAATGTCGATACAAAAATACACTTGAGCGATTTTTCGAGATTCCACTTCGCTTGCAAGATACAGTGTTTCAAAAAAAAATAATAATAATAAGGAATATATTAATGAAAAGTTAATAATTCACAGGCTTTTTGCAATAAATCTATGAATTTTTTTTGAGAGTAGGCAAATATTTTGTCTACAAAAAGAAAATACAGGCAAGTTATTAACATTTCACTAAAATGTTCCATTAAAAGAAAAATGTTTTCTCGCAAACGAAGAGGAATCTCAAAAAGTGTAATTTTGTATCGACATTACCTATACATTTTTGCTTCGCTGTTGAAATTCTAGAGATCAATTAAAAAAACATGTGCGGTTTTGACACTGCTTTACCAACCTCTCAATTAAAATGCAATGAAAGAAATCTCTCATCAAGTAAATTAAATGAAAATATGATCAAGAATATTTTTTTGTATTATGCCATAATAAAAAACTTAGCAAAACTTTTTCAGGCATTGTTTGACAATCCCAAAGGAGGAGTGACCAAGCACGTTCATTGATGCATTAAATAATTGTTCCGTGTCTTTTTTCCCTACGGTACATCGATATATAAAAATTGCTGCGACGCTTCCAGTTTCCGTTGCTCCTAGCGAACGCTCTTTCTCTTCCCTTCGAAGGTTAAAAACTTATCTAAGAAGTACAATTAGACAGGAGAGGATGAATGGGCTGGCTCTACTCAACATCCACTCTATTATTGAAGTAACTAATGAAGAAATCCTAAACAAAATGGCAAAACAAACAAGAAAAATAAATATTGTTTTGTAGAAAGAAAGAAAAATTTCAAATAAGTAAAAGTATAAATATGTAATATGTAAAAATATATATATGTGTATATTTACATGTAATTATTATTTACTGACACTTTGGCCAAAGCCCCCCCTCCCCCCCGAAATTTTTTTCTGGCTACGCGCCTGGTTGTCGGCTATTAGAGCACGCAATAATTTATATAGTCGTTGGGAGTTTTATCGCCAAGCCAGAAATAATGCTACACTGCTAATTAAGACTTCTAAAAGAGAATTTTATAAAACGAAGCTTGATACTGATTTGCCGGTTAAAAATCTGTGGAAAAATTTAAGATCCCTAGGAATGGGGTCAAAAGTTAATTCATGATGCGATTTAAATCCAGATGATATGAACAATTTCTTTCCACAGTCATGCAAAACAAAAAATTACGGGAACTTCAAGATTGATGAAAATTTACTTCATACACCAGAAAATGAATTTCAGTTCAATGCAGTAACAGAGGTCGATGTCATGAGAAGTATGATTGCAATTAAATCGAATGCAGTTGGTGAGGATGGTGTTAGTCTTACGTTTTTGAAACTGATAATGCAATATATAGTGCCAACTCTGACTCACATAATACATTTTTAAATTACAACGTCAACCTTTGCCGATGCTTGGAAAATAGCAAAAGTCATTCCTGTTGCTAAAAAACCGTCGGCTGCTGTCTCAACAGATTATCGTCCCATAAGTATATTGCCAGTCTTGTCAAAAGTCTGGGAGAAACTAGCGGCTGCCCAAATTACAGAATATCTTAATACAATCAGGCTCTTGAGTGAATTTCAGTCTGCTTACAGACCCTTCCGCAGTCGTAATACCGCCATTCTCAAAATGATCGAAGATATCCGCCCTGCCTATGACACAGAGGTGAATAAACTGTGCTGGCGCTTTTGGATTTTTCCAAAGCTTTCGACACAGTGGATAACTCTATTCTTTTACTAAAATTAAGCAAATACTACGGATTCTCTGATAGTTCCGTAAGATTGCTTGAAAGTTATCTTAGAGGTCGCTTACAGAAAGTAGTGGTTGGATCTAGCTGCTCGGAGATGAAACGCCTGATTCAGGGGTGCCACAGGGATCCATTCTCGGTCCAATACTATTTTCTATTTTTATTAATGATATGACCTATATTTCCAAGAGCGTATCGATACATCTGTATGCTGATGATGCTCAGGTATATCTTTCTCGTCCGATTGGCCTATCTGATGATCTGGTGTGCAGAATGAATGAAGACCTTCAGCACACATCTTCATGGGCAAATGACAACAAATTAAATCTAAATGCTTCTAAGACCAAGGCTATGTGTTTGGCGTATTCCCGACAGCTCGTTACGACATTGCCTACTTTATCCTTGCAAGGCCTTGATATTAATTATGAGTCTGTGGTTACGAGCCTTGGATTTAAGTTGAACTCATACCTTGGATGCAAGGACCATGTAAACTATACCTTAAGCAAAATATACTACGTCCTAAGAAAGTTGTGACATTCAGCAGACCTAATTCCAATTAATGTGAAATTGAAATTGGTGAGAAATCTTATAGTTCCAATGATATCCTTTGGGGGATCGTTTTCGGCAATATTGACAGTGAGTCACTGAAAAAGCTGCAGCTAGCTTTAAACAGCTGCGCTCGATATATATTTTCTAGGCGGAAATTTGATCATATATCACAGTTTTCCTCCAAGATACTTAATTGCAGTCCCGTTAGCTTCCTGAATTATCGCAATTTGGGCGATTTAATCCATAAAAGGCAACCGGAATACCTCTTTAGAAATTTGGGGTTTTCAAAATCTGACAGAACTGGCAACCTTATTATGCTATAAGTGTCTTACATCTTCCAGAATATTCTTTGTCAGTGCTATAAAACTATGGAACTCACTACCAAATGACATTAAAAATGAACGCAATAACAGGCGCTTTAAATTGGCTTTATCAGAATTTTTGCAAAATATACATGCATAATATCTTTTTTATTTAATTTTTCTGAATCAGACTCATTCTTTTATTTTTGTTTCTTATTTTGTTTTATTTTTGTGCATTCATAAATATATACACACATAGAATAGTTGATAGTGTTAAGATTTAATTCTACGATTAGTTTTAATAAACTACTTATTTAACATAATATATATTACAAATAAATTTAGAAATTCGAAATATTGTATAAGATCCGAATATTGATGTACGTTAAGGGACAATAGTCTCACCTGTACAAATTTATTAATAAACTATATTGAATATTGAAAAAAAAAAAAAACCTAATACAAAAGTTATAAGCATTGAAATAAATATATCCATATAGTAAAACTTAAGTACCCCACAAATAAAAGCATATGTACATATGATTCTGTCTTAACTCTATGATCTTATTTTATAAATGAAAAAGTTATGTGTCTTGTTTTGACGCTTATTTAGATTAGGATTGGGTTCTCTTATGAGAAACCAACAGTAGCCACCCATCATAGCGACATCCCCGAATCCTTGATACCTACTTTCAATCATTTTCATTTGCTATTGAAACATTTCGCCAGTCACTTTTGTCGCCAATATTTTGCGGGAAAAATTTAAATGGGAGTGTAGAAAATGAATTTTTAAAGACGTATTTACTCCTGAAAGAAAATAAGAAAGTATATTAGATAAACACATAAGTGACACATTAGTATATTGTAACGAATTTTGTGAAATTCCGCCTATTTGCAACCTTCTGCTAACGCTCGTATCGCTTAATTGTTGAATAAATAACGCTAATATTCATTAATGCAAAATGGTATTTATTACAATAACACTTATACTTCGCAACTGACAGCGTGCTTAAATCAAATTGATACGGACTACTCAGATTCTGTTGCTTTTATACTCTCTGGCCAAATGTCTAGACGTTTCTTCTTCTAGAATCCTCTACCTGTTCACCAGCCATACGCGCGTGTATTTGTAGTGTGTAACCATATGCGTGTCTATACGTGAGCGAAATAGTAGCTGATGATGACATTAGTATCTCTCTGCTGCTTATATGTATGTGTGTACATGATGATTAACTTGTTTACGTAAATACAAGTCTGCTAGCTTACTTTATTGTTGTTGTGGCTTTATTTTCTTAGTATCAGATTAGTGATGTGGATATCACTTAATGTTACTAATATTCGTCACACTGCCCTCCACCTAAGTCTGGTCGTCCCGATCAGAAAAATCTCTCGATCTAACCGCTGCTAGCCTCTCCAAATTAACCACCCTTCTATTTCGTGGTTTCCCAATTGTTCACAACTCTGCACGAGCCTTCCCAACTGCACCAAAATTTGGATGGAACACCTTTCCGCCAGTGAGGGTTGTATATAGTTACCAAATCTCCCTCCAAGAAACCTTCCGAATTATTGTTCTTGTCGTACCTGTGTTTCATCCTACTACTCATTATCCTGGACTGTTCCCTCACACTCTGTTGTATGGCCAATGAACTACTTTGTAGGGCTTGATATAGACGGATTGGCTTTGCATAATAAGTATCGTGTTGACGTTTCACAACAGTAGTGCGCGCTGGCTTGAAACCACCCTTGCACTCTTTCTGGAAAATTCTTTCGTTCGTTTTAGTGCGTCCATTAGGGTTTTTCAATTCCAATGTTATTCTCGCAAGTACCTTCGGTTCTAATTTGTTTGGCCCATTCGTTCCATCAACTCCTGCCCGATCTGCTGCTTTTGACTTTTGTGATTTTTGTCGAATCTCTTTCACCAGCACTCGCTTACTCCTGAACCCTTTCTCAAAACTGAACTTAAGTGGCACATCCTTGTTTTTATACTGCATAATCCTTCTCTGCATATCGATCCTGATGTCATAGTCAACTAAGAAATCCACTCTCAATATTACTTCATCAACAATCTCTGCCACAAGGAATTTGTGTAGAACAATGACCTCCCCAATCAAGACTTCACATACCACTTCTCCCTGGACTTGGCTATACTCGCCAGTAATCGTACGCAATCTTGCTCTCCTGTTGACCAAATCAGATCGGATTAAAGAATAACACGCGCCTGTATCTACAGTCAGTACAGGCTCCTTGCCATCCACATTTCCTTTGACGGTAAGACAGCTTGATTTCCTTCTAATTTGCGATATAGGTATCACAGGACATTCAATAGCTGGGGCAAGTTTTCGATCTTTACATCTGACTCGCTTTTGCTTATCTCCTCCAGCTTTGCGTTTACGACCAGCCAAGTTGGAACTACCAGGACCGGTGCTGCAATGACGTGCAATGTGACCTGGGTTACCGCACTTGAAACATTTCATAACTCCGGCATTTTTCTGTTGTGATCCCTTCAGTGCTTCCAAAATTTTGTCTACCCAGTCTGAGCTTTCTTCTTCCACGCGATGAGCTTTGTAAGCGGGCTTACTCAAAAGTGACGCTGTTTCCTGGGTCAGTGCATGGGATACCGTTTCAGCAAATGTGGGTTTTGGGTTTGCATATGTCGCTCGCTTCGCCTCCACGTCCCGTATGCCTTTTATAAAACTCTGGATTTTTACCCTTTCGGTGTATTCCACGGGTGCGTCCGCATTTGCCAAATGAGCCAACCTTTCAACATAGGAAGCCAACTCTTGCAAAGTCTCATTAGCTTTTTGGTAACGGTTTTGCAAATCTATTTGATACATCTGTTTCTACAGCGGCCATCAATGCTTAAAACTGTTACGTTCGTACTATGGGATGGTCTGTAAGATCTCAGCAGCTGGTCCTTTTAAAGCCCCGAACAATGCAGCAACTTTATCTTCTGCATTCCAGTTGTTCGGTGCTGACGTCTTCTCAAATTGGAGCTTTAATACCTTGAGAGGAACAGAACCGTCAAACGTTGGGGATTTTACCTTCAGAGTAGACGTTGAAGTGTTTGGACGGTTCAATTGTAACTCCTGAAGAAAGCATTTATCTCGGCCTCCATTTTATCTTGTCGACCACTGAACCCTTCCTGAAACTGCTTTAGTTTCTCTTCCATAAGCGCTTCCCGTTGTGCAGAGCTGTGCGATGATACCTGTGCTGAAATTTGCGCCGACATTTCTCATATACATGACTCTTGTGCTTCAATTTTAGATGTTATTTCTGACGACATTGTTTTGGCTTTTGGTTGCCAATATGCAATAATATGGCCTTTAAACTTAATTTATTGCCGTCTATGAACAATCGCCACTCTTTTGAATCATATGGTTCACCAAACTGTTTTTAATAGACCAGCAATGTCTTTGCAGTAACAAACACTGTCCGTATAGTACCTACTTGGAAAATTGTTCGCGACGAGTTCTGTAATATGTTACCTTAACATCGTATGAAACAAATTTAAATTGTTGCATACGAGAAGCGTTTAGTTCGGCCTTTTCCTTTGACAATTCCAAATCCCTTATCCAATCATTGAGTTGTGCTTGTGACAAAGAGTTTTTTTCGTTTTCAGCTTGAAATCTTTATCTTTATTCTTTAATCACACCCAACAACCAATTGTTATATTTACAGTGCATGATATCTTACACATTAACATTTTAAATAAAAACTTATAATATTGAAACCAATTCATGTATGCCTTCATATCGGGTTACCTGGTTAATAAGTGATAATTTTACACAACACATACAAAAACTTAAAAATAAAATAATCCTTAACCAGTTAAGTGGATAACTAAGCTGAATATAACTAGAGAATATTTGAAGAAAAACAATATTCGGAGTACTTAGAATAGATGAAAAACATATACAATGAAGCAATAGAGAGAGAGGTATACAAATAATTTGGCAAAGTGTTGCATAACTTCGTGTTTGAACCGGGTTGTGTTTTTCAAACCTCTAATAGCTATTGGTAGATTATTCCAAAGGCGAACTGTGACAACAAAAAACTGTCGCTCGGTAACCGAGCAAATATATTTCATGCTACAGATAGCGAGTGATCGAGAGGATCTCATGAAACTAAAACGCTCCTTCAAATAATCTGGCTCATGTGTAACTATGACTTTATATAACAATGTTAAGCATCTGAGTTTTAAGAGATTTTCAAATGAGATGGAAAATATTTTTAGAGCAAACATTGAGATGTGATCATATAGTTAGTTTGTAAATAGCGAACACTTTTTTATAGAAAAATCACCAGTATTCAAATTAGTGAAGGAAGAAAGACTGCGGAAGGGCTCAATTAATTACAAATTGGCTCTACATTGTTTCAGGAAAAGAGGTGTAAAATGTATAGTTGGACCAGAAAGAACATTACCGAATCGTCACTAATTTGATCATAAAAATGACTCCAAGCATCTCTCTATGACATTAAAGGCTATAATAAGTTTCACCGGATTAGTATAAGCGGGTACATTATACAAGGAGTCCCAATTACACAGCCCGTTACCGTTCTACGCTCCGCTTTAAACGAAGTTGGGTATTCTGCATTACGACGGAATTGTAACGAGAAGAGGAAGACCAATGATTTTTCGAAATCAGACATCCAAGTTTTGTTAAAACGGATTCCTGCACGAATATAGTTGACATTTTCTGAACTTTATGGATGCTAATTTCATTGCACTGGCCTAAAATAATTTATAAAGATTTATTGATTCTTTCCGCAAGGATTGTTTACGTTTTCGCTTCACCTTCCTCTACTCCGGTAGCTTGCTTTGGCATATAGCTGGACCCAACGAACAGACACAAATTATAGCTGTCTATTATAATGGAATCAATAGCCGTGGCATTATTTGTGGAGTTGGAAAGCAACGCATACGAAAATGGCCAGGCGAGAATGGAAATGCAAATATTGCGAGATTTGCCTAATCCATTTGAGATGAGTGACGAGTTGTAAGAAATCCAACTTAAAAGTGGTAAAGTTTAATGACTTATTTTCTTATTTAGGGTCAAAAAAAAACTTTCGGCTTAATAAGGATGCTTTCAAGTATGTGTTAGATACTTTTGCGGGGCAAATTCGGCATCGAAATCTGCCCTTAATATTTTAGTAGCTGCTATGGGATTTTTTGCAGAAGGCAGTTACCAGCATGGAATAGGGGCGGATTATAATGTACGAATGGGAGAGTCAACAGTGTCAAAGTCACTGTCTACGTTTCTGGATATAATGCAACCAAAATTATGCCCTCAGTGGATAACATTTGAACAAAGTTAAGAGGAGAAAATACATGCGAAGCAAGAATTTAATGCGAAGGCTGGCTTCCCAGGAGTCATCATATCCCGCTTTGTTGCCATTAAATTGGCCAACCTCTCATACTGCACTTGTGATGGAAACATATAAAAAAACAATCACCATCAAGCCTTTTACGTTTCTCAACAAGTTTTACTTACATGTTTGTTATAAATTAATAAAAAAATAAAAAGAAAATATTTTTCCGCCACCAAATTTGCAACATAGAAAAACCGAACTAAGATCGAGATGCAGAATACACAAAATCGAATGATTCGAAGTTGGATCGAAAGAGATTGGAACACAGAGTACCAAAGTTGCCAAACCGAAAAAATTCCAATCCAAGTCGAAATGCAGAATAGGGAAGACAATCTCTTAGGGGAAAAAGCAAAAGTAGTTTTTGAATTGATTCTAACCTATCTGCATAAAATTGATAACGCGGATTCCTTTCTATCGATGCACATTCTATTATCGGTCTAAGCACTGCTGAAAAAGGGTTTTTGTAACATAAGGATCGCTAAATTCTTTTGACCATTGCGTTACGAATGCTACAACACCTCTAGCCTTATTGACAGTTGCATTAATATGAAGGCTAAAACTAAGCTTCCCTTCAAAAAACGCGATTACTCCATAAATAGTGTAAGGAATACTCCTTTAGGAGTATAGGAGTGTTCCAAAACTAATCTGTATTTATACAAAAAATATGCTCCAATTAACATTGCGATGTCCTAGGAGAGGAGTAGGTGACTCAACTCTCCCTTTGTTTGTGAGTATTTCATAGAGTACATACGTGAGAGTACTTTCCAAAGTACTTTCACTGTAGTACTCCATGGAGCACCCACAGAGGATCATATGCCAAAGTACTCCTGCGCGAGCTTTAAATATCTGCAATTTTGGTGGTTGATTTTCCATTGTTTAACTATATTTATGTCTGTCTTCGGGTGTAGGTAGTATGTATTTGTATTTTATTTAGTAGATATATGTAAATATTATGTTATAGTATTATATTTTTGAATTAAATTGGAATTAAAACAATTTGGTTTTAAAATGGAATATTTCTCTATACTATAGTATGTATACATAAAACCAGGTGCGCGGTTGCATTTTATCAGAGTTACCATAGTAAAATTTTATTATCAGTTATTTGTATGCAATATTTTACTTTTGGAAACTCTGTTCGATCCTCATCGTGTCGTACTCACGGTCGTTAAAACACGAGCAATGATCGGCTGATGGTGTTCCGCAAACGCATTGCAAAGGGGTATTGTTAAAGTACTCCTGAACAAATGCATGGTGGCAACGGCGCGCACCCACGTATTTGTTAGAGGTTCATTAAGGCGAGAAACAGGGAAGAAAGTAAAAACACCAAAAAGGTTTCGTGGTAATAAAAAGGTAATCCACAGTGTGTTTTTATTGATATAAATACAACAAGTGTTAAGAAAAGTTTTAACAGGTGTTGTGAAAATGAAAATATTAAATATATTTTAGGAAATTTTCAACTTACGTGAACGTGGGATAACGTGTACCTTTGCTGGCTGCTGGATCAAAAGAGGACGAGACTGTTTGCTACATGAGCCGATGAACCCACGATACATCTCCTTCGTTGGGTTTCCCGGCAACAAAGTTGCTGTACCGCGAGCTAACAGCGGTAAAAATCTAAGATACATACGTACTACCACTCACACATGCCTGTGTGCATTAGTCATCACAAGCATATGTGGGTGGTAGTAAACGAAGGAAAATAACTAAGAAAATTATTTTACGAGGGAGGGGAGATATATTTAGGCCTGTGGCCTAAACATACCGGCCCCCTTGCTAAGCAACAACGAAAAAATTAAAAAAAAGGGATGCCACGTGATCGCACGTCCAGTAAGGCGCTGTAACGAAAGAAGGCAGTGCAGATGCGGACTGCAAGCACTGCATGCCAGATGGTTGACCTCATGTTTCGCTCTCCTGTGGAAAAAGAAAAGAAGTTATTAGATATACGTACGTGGTTTTAAATTCCGTGCTGTAATTACTTATTTTTATGAAAAAACTCCTATTTTTGGCAGGCTCCTGAGACTACCAGCCCGAATACGGTCGGTTGGGTCAGGAGACCGCCAACTGTTGTTGCTGGCGTTCAGCTCACCATCATTTCGGCGTATATATCTGCGCCGAGTGTAAGCCGAATTGGCGATGAGCGGTAGAAATGTGGGTCGGCCAGCCGCATGAATTAGAATGGATTGGCAATCTTTTGATCTACATTTGATGGCGGACTCAACCGATAGTGGCTTGCAACTATGCTGGCTTGAGTGGTCAAGTGTGTGGATGACCCGAATTTCCCGCGAAGGATTATTGTGCATTGTCCTGATCCTTGACGCTCTAACTGTAGGTCGCGAACCAGCTCTGCATCGACAATTGTGCTTGTGGCGCAGGGATCGACTATAGCTCGAACCAAATGCAAGTGGCCCCGCGATTCGATCCGTACGACGGCAGTCGGTGCGATGGGCACAAATGTCCGCATGATGGGTGATGGGGCCGTTGTCTGGGATAGGCGTCCCGTTCGGAAACCGGCTGGTACGGCGTGTAATAGCGCTCGTCTACTGTCGACTTTGCTCGCGTTACTTTGATATGGCGCGGTTTTGTTTCGATTTTGTCTCGTTACGCGTTTAGTTGCTCTGGGCCGACCATTGGCAGCGCTTCCCTTCGATGATGTGGTATGGAGTTCGGTGTCCTGCTGCCGCCAATTGTCTTGTCCTTGTCGTTCTTTCTTGAACTTCTCCGCCTTCCGTTCATGCTGTAGCAGCGGCCGAAAACTACGCTTCCCAAGATTGCTGGTTGAGGGGTTTTGTTCGGCTCTAGCCATTTCTTCTTCCAACTCTGCCTCCTCGACTTGTTGGGCCCAAGACTTAGTTGGTCCCGATAAGTGGATCGACAACTCGTCGTCCGATTGGTTGTCGTCGCCGACGACAATGGTTTCTGCGCGTGCAGGACGTTGGTCCTCGAGGTGAAGCGTAGTATGGTGCTTCTCGTTACACCTTTTGCATCGATATTTGCTTTTGCAGTTGTCAACGCGATGAAACGGCGACAAACAATTCGGGCAGTATTTATGTAGTAGAACAGCCCGTAACCTTTCTTCAGGCGACTTGCTTCTGTACTCAGCGCAGAGCCTCATACTATGATTTCTACCACAGAGCTGGCAGGCGACGTCGAAGCGCTTGGCGCTTCCCTCTGACTTCGCCAATAGAGTTTCGAAACGGGTCATGATCTGCAAAGAATATCGGTAACATTGATCATGACCACATTAATTGGGTGGGTTCTGTTTGGGTGGCACAAGGTAGCGGAAAAGCAAAAAAGGGGAAAAATCGTATGTGATTTCAATAACCGTACATGTAAATGATGCCTTAGGGCGGCGTCAGTTAGCAGTTTACCCCAAACTTCAGCCCTGAATTTAACGTCAAACCCAATTTGTGACCCTTGAAGAAACAAAATAAAATACGACCTTTGTCAAAGTTGGAGTCGTACGCAATGCTAAATTCTATCTGACGCCGACTTTTAGGACTAGTTTATTTAGAATTTAATTTTGGTCGGTAGATGTCGCCGAAAGTAGTCCTAAAAATTTATTTTTGATTTGTGGTGAACTTTGTTTTCACAACAAGTGGCCTGCCACCACACGGAACGGTTCGAAACCTGGCTGAAAAGGTATTACAGAGTTGTCCACCATTCAACATTATTTTTGACGTGTATTGTCGATAATGTTGAGATTCGTGGAATTAGGTATTTTAAATCTCGACCACATGAATGATTGATCGAGATATGTAATACGCGACATGTGTGGCGTGTTGTGCGCGATATTTCGTGCGGCATGTAGTGCGTGACGTGTAGCGCGGCATGTAGTGCGTGACGTGTAGTGCGCATGTAGTGCGTGACGTGTAGTGCGCGAGATTCTTGCGCATGAGGCCTAACGTTTGTATTGCAATAATCATTGACAGTCAGACATTAAATGTAGAGATTTTGACATCTGCTACGCTTTCCATTTCCTGAATGAGAAAAAAAAAATGTCATTGATACAAAACACGCGGTGGTGAGTATATAGCTCGTAAACTGTTGTAGTATTTTTCATTAATTAATTTCTTCTTTTCTTTTCAGAATAAAAAGGATGTCGATCTCAACCGTCTTAAAGCACGTATTTCCTCAAAATATGGTTTGGGAAAGCTTGTCACGTTTGGTTGACGTCATTGCGGCGTGCAAATTATTAATTTTAGTGCAGTACGTGCAAGTTACGGCATTCAATGGTACACGACCGCATTCATCATCCCTTGCCCACCAGTTCAAAGATTTTTCTTTTTACATTAGCATTTGGCACACATTCTTTACGGCATTTATAAATAACGTTTTAAATAATCTGCATCAGGATCTTTTTGCTGACAGTATACACCGTTGCATTGCTGGCATTCTAGCGGGTATGAATCCACGACTCAGCGATAAAACACCATTTCAAGAAGCACGTCGCATTGTCATAGTCGGACTTCAACACATCATGCACACTGAATACAGGCCAGCTGTAATGGGCACACTTCAAATGCAAAGATTTCGGTTAGCTCGGGAGCAAAAGGCTACGCACAATTACATTTGAAATTATAAATATTTTCTAAATGATTCCGGTGTTCATTTCTCACCGAGCTACGATAATTTGTGGTATAGCAGTTAAAAATTTCAGCACCTATTTCAATATTCTTCAGCTAATGCATACAAACTTTTTTCAGAAAATTTATGACGCATCGTGGGAGCACAGGCATGATCACAAATGCTTAGATATGGTGCATTTACAGCGCAAACTTCTGAACAAAAAACATGTAAAAAAAGGAAACCACGTCGTAGATGAAATGGTTTTGTCCATAATTCGGGTAGTAAGAGCAATCCTGTGAAATTACTTGAGGATGGTTATAAATCGTGCAAGTTGGTATAATGGAAATAGAGGTATGTGCATTGACTATAAATTGTCCAATATATCCAATACGACGTTCTATACAGTCAGTTTGATGAACATTAAGGTTTGCTTTGCGACATTTAATGAGCAATAAATAACTCGACCATTGCATCCCTTACAGGGTAAAGGTATTATTAGCATTGAATCGCTTTGCTCACACATACGATAGGCAACTACGGGTACCAGACTAAGAGTTTCACTAAATATGACTTCGCCAGATTTGACTGGTCTAGCAGCTATCATATATCGGCCACTTCTAGCATCGTTCGAATCAGTGATTTCTGTAGCTTCTATATTTGGCACATCAAGTTCCTTTTCTTTTTCGGTTCTGTTGACTTTGGTTTTTTCTTCGTTGAGTAAACCCTCAACCTGTTTTCAATTATTCTACCCGTTGGGTAAAATTTCATTTACACTACTACCCTCCACTTTTGTCAAATATGATGTAAATTTTGCATTATCCTTTAAATTCAGTGCACAAAATGCCTGCCGAGTTTGAACTTTATGCAACACGCGTTGTGGATATTTGTTTGTTTCTAGCGCACAACAACAATCATACGCCTGCTGATAGTATTGCCATTCTTGCAATAACCTAGCCCAATTGCATAAGCCAAAGCTAACGCTTCCGTTTATGCCGGGGCTGCGGATATGGCTTGAGAATACCGTTGGCCTACCTTGATTAGATTCGTTTATTTAGTGCCACTTTGACCTATATAATGCGTTCCCTCCTTCCCGCTAGGTTACTGCTAGCTTTCAATGAGGGTGTGCTTGTTCCCACAAAAAGGGTGGTGCGTATCACTTTGGCAAAGTATACCGCCGCTTGTTTGCAGCATGCTCGTAATCATTGATAAATGCACAAACCCATTAATACATAATCGAAACGGTTCCTTGTTGGTAATTCAAAAGTGTGGTAGAGTTTAAGTTAATGTCAGGCAATAAGCCCTGAAATAGTTCTAACTCACGGGAAATGTCGATTCGCAGTAACCTACATGTTGCTGTGTTGCACTTCTTAACAGTACTACATCGCCACTCAACAACTGTACGTGTTTAAAATTTTGCCAGTTGTATATTTATCTGTTATTTGAAGATGATTCATAAAAATGTCTGACAAATACGCGGTACCGAATAAGTTACCTGGCAAAACTGTGTCGATCCTAGCGCATCGCAAGCGCCGTATACGTGCTGACAAAGCTACACTTGAACAACGGAAGTTTTATCAAAGCTATATAGTTTAAGAGCTGTACAATTAAATGCCACCAATGCGCAACAAAAAAAAATTCTTTTAGCTGTAAGAAGCGCAGATCATGTTGAAGCGCAATATGATTTGCCGGAAGAAATTTAGCGATTACAAGATAATTAACCGCTTGAAATACCCAAGCCAGAATCAAAACCATTCTTGCTTTCCAATCGGACACTATCCACGCTTTCAAGTAATAAACCAAGGGATATTTACATTCTTAGCCGTTTTCTGACACGTACATATGAATGATTTTTACGTTGTTAAATGTGAGTAGAGATCAGTTACGATAAAAAAGTGAAGAATATGAATGATACGAGTTAAACCCCGGTATTTTGCCATATTACGCTAAGGACACCTCCCTGCTATTCGGTTAAATAGTTAATTTTGAAACCAGAGCTTTAAAAGTGTGAAATCATTTGAAATCTTGAATCAACGATTTAAGAACTCTGTTTCTTCATTCAATCACTCCTTAGGAAAGGAAGGAATGTGGCTTACTTTTAATTAAAGTCAATTCAAGATATCAACACAAAAATTTAGTATTGTCTGTGATGACCCGCCTCTTCATTATTTAAATAGTAATAATCCACAAAGAAGTTAACTGGAAAAGGATTTTCTATTGAAATTTGCCTAAAAATTGAATAATAAAGAAGCAAATGAGAAATATTTCAACATTCCTCTTCTGAAAATTGTCATCGTTCTAAATAGGTGTTGCCAATGTACCATATAAAGGGACTGCATGAGAAGGTACTAACCTACATTCTATCGTCCTCAATTGGTGATTAAACAATTAGGGAAAAGGCAATTCATTATAAAGCTCTTAATACAAGTTCCATCATATACTCTTCTTGGCGGTATATGGTGGTGGCCGGATGGAACACGGTATCTGTACTGGTCTGAGGGTAGGCAGTCGCAAGAGTAATATAATATTTTTCTATATTTTCTATGAAAAAATACTCTTCTAAACATAATAGTTTGTAATTACAGTCAATTAACGTAGGCCCTATGGGTAGTTTTAGCTTTCTTGATAGCAAAGAAAATTGAGTACAAATCTGGAAATAGACATAATTTTTCGGAATTATGAAGCTCCAACCAAATCGCCGATAGACCTATGTACTTTGATGTATTTAAATTCAAATAGCTCAAGGCTCTAGTATCTGTTTTCGTTCTGTCGACCAAAATACCCACAATTTGCTCTCTTTGGTCAATGCGCAATGTGTTCATTCGCAAAGTCCATTTTACAATAATAGCGAAATAAGTAGGACATATAGAAGAAAGCGATAGATTGTGTTATGTTTGGACACCATGAAGATGATTTAAGGCTTTCTATTATAACAAACTACTTGAATAACTGGAAGGCTATTATTTCAATTGACCAGCTTAAAACCTTTTTTACAATTTGAATCTAAACTTAGCCTTCGAGGTAGAAAGGTAGTTGGAAATTGTATTATTATTATTTTTTTTTTTTTTTTTCGGAAATAGTGTAAAGTAATATGTAAGGTTGTAGTCCTGCCAAATCGTTGCAATTGCTAATTCAATTGTATTCTGTGGCAGGTAGTTTATCTGCGTTAGGGTGTGTTGGCCTCGTTCGGGGTGAACGAGAGCTGGGTTTTTTGGGATAAAGGAATATGCATTATTAAGGTTCATTTTCGTTGTCGTTGGGCGGAAGTAGTACCAGTTTCGGAATTGGTCTGCTAATTTGTCCCTTAATTGTATTGACGTCAACAACACGTACACGGTTATCGGAACCTGGATGTGTGTTGACGACTGTCCCCATTCTCCACTCGTTTGGTTGTAGGTTATCCTCTTTTATGACGACTAGGTCCCCGGGTTTTAAGTTGGATTGTGGATGTTTCCATTTATACCTTTTCTGGATCTCGATTCCGATTTCCATCTTTTGCAAAAGCTCTGATGAAGGGCTTTCATCTTTTGCCATCGGTTTACAATGGAGGCAGGGTTTTCACTACAGTCGAGTTCAGGTGGAGCTAAAAGATGCTCACCTACGAGAAAATGGCCGGGAGTAAGCGGCTCTAGGTCGGAAGGGTCGTTGGATGAGGGAATTAGAGGCCTCGAGTTGAGGCAGGCCTCAATTCGACATAAGAGGGTTGTAAACTCTTCGAGAGTATATTTATGATCTGACGCGATCTTTTTAAAGTGGGTCTTAAAACTTTTTACCCCCGCTTCCCACAAACCTCCCATGTGAGGAGCGCTTGGCGGTATAAAATGCCATTCTGTAATGTGATGGCTATATTTAGTCAACGTTCCGTCCCTTGCTTCACGCAGAAATGCTTTAAACTCGGATCGCAAAGATCGAGAAGCTCCGACAAAGTTAGTACCATTGTCGGAGTAAACGTTTTTCGGACAGCCTCGTCTGGATACAAATCTGGCGAAGGCAGCTAGGAACGACCCGGTACTAAGGTCGTTTGTCGCTTCGAGATGGATGGCGTTCGTCGAAAATCAGACAAACAGGCAAACATATCCTTTTGAAATTCGACATCCCCTCCCTCGGTAGGATTTTATATCGAATGGTCCCGCGAAATCTACCCCAGTGTTGGTGAAGGCCCTAGTAAAGGTGGTGCGCTCTTTCGGAAGGATCCCCATAAGTTGCATTTGCGTCCACTTCCTGTAAATAGTACAGACCTTACAGTTGTGGATAACCGACCTTATCATGACTTTAACGCGTGGGATCCAGTACTGAGTGCGGATATGACGTAGCATCAGCTGATCAGAGGATTGAACTATAAGTCTGGATAACCTGCAAGTACAAGGAAGAATAATGGCATGACTTTCTTTATGGGACATGTCTTTGGATGCCCCAGTCCGCCCCCAGCTCGAATGATGCCTTCGTCATCTATATATGGGTTCAGGGGTAAAATCTCACTCTTCCCATTTATTAGTTTTCCTGACTTCAAATTTGCGTACTCTTCTTGATAATGTTCCCTCTGGCATATTTTTATCAATCTTCGTGTTGTTTTTTCTATTTCGTCAGGAGCTATCGAATCAGAATCCCTTTTAAAAGAGGCTTTAGTTGTTGGGTGCGTATTCTGGAAAAACCGAAGAATATAGGATATAACCCGCAAAGCCCTCGGTAGATCGGAAAACCTATCCAGAATATCAAAGTTATTTTTTACCGAAGTTGTATGAACTTTCACCCTCTTTTCCTCCATATTCGTATTGTAATCTTCTTCTTGTGTTGGCCAATTTTCGTTGTCTTCATGTAACCAAGAAGGTCCCTGCCACCACAAAGAATTGTTGATTAGGTCCGAAGCGTAGAGGCCTCTGCTCGCCAAATCTGCAGGATTTGACGCGGAGTCTACGTGCCGCAATACTTTGTCTCCTACTTTATCGATGATTTTAGTTATTCGATGTGCCACGAACGTTGACCACGAACGTGGTGGTTTTCGGATCCATGCCAGTACTATAGTCGAATCTGTCCAAAGGGTTACTTTAATGTTTGAAAGTTGCATACTTTCTATGGCCGACTCTATAATTTCTGCAAGTAGGACTGCGCCGCATAGTTCCAGTCGTGGCAATGATATGGTTTTGACCGGGGCTACTCTCGTTTTGGCCATCAACAGGTTGGTGAATACTTGATCCTTTGTTTGTACCCTCAGGAAAACAGTGGCGGCATATGCTTTTTCCGAGGCATCGGTGAATCCATGTATTTCGACGCTGTCCTTTGGGGTAAAATGAACCCATCGCGATATGCGGATATCGTTGATTTTTCCGTATTCTTGCATAAATGCGGTCCAACGATCTAGAGTAGTTTGTGATACTTCTTCGTCCCAACCCGTGCCTTCCAACCAAATATTTTGCATTATAATCTTGGCTACAATTACCACTGGTGCCAGCCAGCCAAGAGGGTCGAACAGCTTTGCAATCGCAGAAAGTATAGCCCTTTTTGTGATGGCATCGCTGTTTTCAAAAGGTTTAGCAGTAAAATAGAATAAGTCAGAATGCGCGTTCCACTTAATGCCGAGTGCTTTTACCATGCTGGTGTCTTCAAACTCAAGAAAATCTTCGCTTAATAAGTGTTGCTTCGGTATACCCTGTAAAATTTTCTTGCAGTTGGACGTCCATTTTCGCAATGGGAAACCTGCCGATTGCAATGCCGATGAAATTTCATCCCTAGCCTTTATTGCAATTTCAATGCTGTGTCCACCGGCGAGTACATCATCAACGTACATGCAATTCCGCAGGATATCTGCTGCCATTGGATGCGATGTCTCCACGTCATCAGCCAGTTGGTGTAGTGTCCGAATCGCAAGATACGGAGCACAATTAACCCCAAAGGTTACCGTTTTCAATTCATAAATGTTAATTGGGTTTTTGGGGCATTTGCGAAATATGATTCGCTGATATTTTGTTTGGTCTTCATTGACCCATATTTGGCGATACATTTTTTCTATGTCGCTGTTAAATACGTATTTGAACAGCCGCCAACGTAGTATAAGAATTGGCAGGTCGGATTGAAGAATCGGACCTGGATATAAGGCATCATTTAGACTTTTGCCATTAGTGGTAGGACAAGATGCATTAAATACGACTCTGACTTTTGTCGTTGTACTTCCCTCCTTTATAACAGCATGGTGAGGTAGGAAGTAACAGTCATTTGAGTTTGGCGAAATATTGCCTATTTGTTTCATGTGCCCTAAGGTTTCATATTCGGATACAACTCTATTGTATTCCGTTTGAAGGACTGGGTTTTTCGCAAGTCGTGTCTCGTTGCGATAGAATTGAGAACACGCACTTCTTAATGAGGGGCCTAAGTTAAACTCTTTCCTAAAGGGTAAGGAGACTACGTATTTGCCATCGTTGTTCCGAACTGTTGTAGATTTGTATAGCTCCTCGCAGTAAGTATCCTCTTTATTGATGCTCCTCTTCTTTGGAATTTCCTCTATCTCCCAGAAAGCCGCCAGTTGTTTGTCTAAAGTGACCTCGTTGAAATATGAAACTAGGGTTTTATTTGTATCAACTGCATCTGTCCGGCCTGTCAGAATTCAGCCGAACACCGTTTCCTGTGCTATTAATCTGTTTAGCACATCTTTCCTAATGCCGCCTAACATAATTTGGGGGTATATGTCTCCGCCCAGAATTAGATCGACTGGCTCATTGAAAAAGAATCGTTTGTCAGCCAGTACTAAGTCAGGGAATGCTTGCCTAGTCATTGCGTTTATTTGGCAAGTTGGAAGATTCCCTGTCAATTGTGGTAAAACCAGCATGATCGTATTGATCTTGATTAATGGGTCGGTTGGTGACCGCAGTTGTATGTTGCACGCCTCTTTTACTTGTGCAGACATTGTATTATTGATGTCCGAAACTTGGGCATGCAGGTGTTTGGATGGCAGGTTAATTCTGCGCTTTAGTTTCTCGGTAATGAATGAACATTCAGATCCCGAGTCTATTAGGGCTCTCGCCGAATAGTCAACACCATTAAAATGAATATTAACCCGAGCTGTCCCTAGTAATACCCCTTTATTTGTATTTGCGAAACATGAGTTCACATTATTAATCGGAGCATTTTCCCTTTCAGCATTGCGTCGTATTTGAGCTTCCCGTGAGGTAGATGCTCCGATAGTATCTGAAGTATTGGTTGGTTTTGGCTGATTCGAAATATGAAGCAGCGTATGATGTCTTAAATGACATGTGGCACAGTTCATTTGACTGGTGCACTTTGTTACCGAATGGCCAGCAGAAAGGCAGTTTATACACCCATGGCTGCTCTTAATTTGTTCAAACCGTTTATTGGGTGTTAAACGTAAGAACTTTTCACACTTTGAAATTCGATGTGCAGGACTTTTGCACATCTTACACGTAGGTTTGGCTACACTTGCACTTGCCTGATAGGACCCTAATTTTTTAGCAGATGTATCTGTTGTCGAACGAGATACTTGTGGCTTCGAGGTTTTGGAAACTTAGATCAGTCACGGTTTCTAGGGTTTGGAAACGATTGGATAAGAATCTATCCATATCAGCCCATTTTGAAATTTCCGTTTTGTTTTCAATTGTTTGTTCCCAGAGTGCCAGTGTGGTTTCTGGCAGTTTTGTGGAACATAGATATGTTATAATTGCATCCCAATTTGATATGTCTATATGATAACATTGGAGCGCCGAGATGCAATTATTTATTTCACGTTGCAGTTTCTTTATAGAGCTACCGCATTCACTCTCAACTGCTTTCAAACTAAAAAGAATTTTTAATTGGGCGTTTACTAAGATACGTTTATTTTCGTATCTATCACAAATATTTTTCCACGCTGTTTCGAAACCGTCTTTCGTTAAAGGACATCGCCCAACTATCTCTTTGGCCTCACCTTGAGTCTTTTGGTTTAAATAATATAATTTTTCTACTGCTTCGAGGTTTTTGTTACGTATATATATAGCAGTGAACATGTCTCTAAATAAAGGCCAAGAAAGGTAATCTCTTTTGAAAACGTCCGTATCACACGGTGGCAGGCGCACGCGATATTCCGTCTCCTGAGCTTTCTTCTTTCTTTTCAGCTTTCTCAAGTTTTTCCGAAAGTTCAGCCATCGCTGCCTGGCACTTGAGAAAGCTGAAGTATGCAATTTTGTGCTTCTTTTTGATGGCCGACAGCTCTTTTGCCTCCAGTTCTGAGGAGCTCAAGAGTTCTTCATATGTCTGCTTCGCCTTCTCCCATAGCGATTTCAACTCCTCCTTTTGGACTAAGAGGGTGTGTTTTGTATGGTCTGAAGGGGACATATCATGATAGTCATTTTCAAACTCAGTCACTGCCTCTGCTTGGCGTATATAGGTATCCATTATATTAAATGAAAATTTATTGCAATATTAATTAATTAATTGCCTTTGCGGAGAGTACTGATTGAAAATGAACTGGAATGATGGAATGTATTCGAGAGAGATTTCTCGGTGAAGTGGCCCCGAAGCTTGCAAGAAAGCTAGTAGTTTGAGGGAATGTCCAATTGCGTGGTGGCAACGGCGCGCACCCACGTAATTGTTAAAAGAAAGTGCTAATGCAGCTGTGTTAACGAATTGTGTAAGCCAATAAGTACTGGCTAGTGAAAAAGTGGTGTTAGTGAAAAAATATATATAAACGCTCGTTATGGACTTTTAGAGAGCCTAACCAAGGACTGTATTAAGACTTTTACGTGATTAGTGTCTTTATATCACCAAAAATAGATCAGTCAAAACTGATTTGTGTATTGCCGCAAGTGAGAAAAATGAATTCTTCAATTTTTTTTTTTTTTTATTAAAAAAATGTATGAGAACTAAGCCTATTGTCCACCCAAACAATAAAATCGTACGTGTTTTATAGTCAACGTGCTTTGTACCACAACAACAACAAAAAACGCAATTACAGTGTATCTAGTGGAATTGAGCAAAAGTGATTTTGAACTTGGTAACGATATGTTTTTTTTGTATGGAATACAAATTTCCTATAAAATATACCACGTTATTTAACGCTAATTTCTAGTCAATTTAGCTTGAGAACAAAAAATTTTTTGTGATGTGACAGTGAACTTTGAGTTGAAATTGAAATTTGTGGTTATGTTAACCGGTACAGTGCAGTGTCGTACTACCTTGAGCTGTGTCCGGACAATCTTACCGCTGGTGGGGGATTGTTCCAGATAGTCACAAGGTGAAGGTGTACAAACTTTAACTAACTGCCTGTCTTTTGTGGAGATAAGTGTGTGCACGAGAAAGGGCACGAATTAAAAAAAATGTTCACTGCTAATATGCACTCAAATGTAAATAAAAATATACCAATTTCAAATTCACTTACGCGTCACTAAAATCTTCAAAGTTATATTTTAACACTTCGAATTTTTATTAAAAAATTTTTGTTTTTTTTTTTTTTTTTTTTTTACATCTATTCCCTATGCACGGAATATATTAAACCACGTACCTTGGAATATGGAATTTCGTTGAAGTGAAATCTGGATGCTGATGTGATGATTGTGTGTTTGTTGTTGTTTGGATATTAAATGTTTGGATGTTGTTAATGTCGCTCAAGAATGATAGGATGTTGTGGGCCAAAACTTTGTGTATATTAATATCGTTCCTTGCTAAAACGTGGAGTGGACTGTATGATAAATATATCTGGTTCTCTTAGTTCGGCGTAGATGGACCATGAACAAATGCGTGGTGGCAACGGCGAGCACCCACGTATTTGTTAGAGGTTGATTAAGGCGAAAAACAGGGAAGAAAGTAAAAACACCAAAAAGGTTTCGTGTTAATAAAAAGGGAATCCACAGTGTGTTTTTATTTATATAAATACAACAAGTGTTAAGAAAAGTTTTAACAGGTGTTGTGAAAATGAAAATATTAAATATATTTTAGGAAATTTTCAACTTACGTGAACGTGGGATAACGTGTACCTTTGCTGGCTGCTGGATCAAAAGAGGACGAGACTCTTTGCTACATGAGCCGATTAACCCACGATACAGCTCCTTCGTTGGGTTTCCCGGCAACAAAGTTGCTGTACCGCGGGCTCACAGCGGTAAAAATCTAAGATACATACGTACTACCCCTCACACATGCCTGTGTGTATTAGTGATCACAAGCATATGTGGGTGGTAGTAAACGAAGGAAAATAACTAAGAAAATTATGTTACAAGGGAGGGGAGATATATTTAGGCCTGTGGCCTAAACAACTCCAACATTAAAAAAATGGAACACGTAATCCAACAATTTTTGTAGGGTTGTTATCCATCAGCTACTTGCTCCAGGTTGTGATTGTTAATCGAATAGGAAGCTGGATTAATAGGTCTACGTTAAAAACACATGTATGTATTAACATTCCTTTAAACTGTAACGTAGGGTTACAATACTTCGACCCCCACTGCAATCCTTTTTCACCAGCGCCTGAAAATATACTACATATAGTACATAAACAGGCAGCCAAAAACAACTATTACATAGCAATGCAGTAGAATGCCAAATTAAATGTTATTTTATTAACTCATCATAAAGACCGTGACACAATGACATCTTTCATATAGATGCGTTTAACAAAAGCTTATGCGTGACAGTAGCAGCGCCACAATCAATGATGCAAGATGGCGTAAACAAAAGTCAGCTGATGTTTATTTTCGCCAAATGTGTAAGTTTGTTTATCTAAAAAAGCGTAACGCTTTTGCGATGCGAGCAGGCAACAATTTTCACAAAATAACGAAATTATACTTCTTTCATACATATATATTATCATTATAATTAAATTATACGCTTTCATCAACTTCAAAAAGGGAAAATGGGGAGATTACAAAACGTTCACAGACAATCGCTTCGCTGCCATCGCAATCCCGACTGATACCCATCAAGGGGAACGTGCATTCCGTAAGGTCGTCGAATTCGCGTCGACTCGTTTTATTCCCGCCGGAAGAATCGCGGAAATCTGGCCACACTTTCCAGCGGATGCCGCAACTCTAGTGAGAGAAATAACAGACATTAACAAACGCATCAGACAGCATGCGAATAACCACAAGCGGGCGAAATGGGAGGAGCACCTAAAGCATTGTAATCTCTCTACCGGTGTGGGTAAGCTATGGTCTACCGTAAGGTCCCTATTGAACCCAACAAAGCACAAGGACAAAATATCCATCACATTCGGCGATAAAGTGCTGTTAGGTTCGAAAAAATGCGCAAACGACTACCTCCCTGATCGCTCCAGTTTTTTCGCCTCGCAAAACCTGGCATTTTCGCCGACTAAATCCTCTGCGACCTTATTTTCAACATTGACGTCACAAATGTCGACCATTTTGAACATCCACGTCGATGGCACTACACTACCGACTGTCCTACACCCCAAAATCTTGGGTGTGACGTTTGATCAGGATCTACATAAATTTGTGTGAGCATGCAGCCGAAATTGTACCGAAAATCCAGAGCCGTAATAAAATCCTCAAATCTCTTGCTGGCAGTACTTGGGGAGAAGATAAACGCTCATTACTACTTACAAAGCAATTGGCCAGCCGATTGCATGCTACGCGTTCCCTATATGGTCGCCAAGCCTAAAAACTACTCACTGGAAGAAGCTACAGGCCTGCCAAAATACTGCTCTCAGAACCGCCACGGGCTGTCTTCTTATGTCCCCAGAACACCACCTACATAATGAGGCGATAATAATCCCCATCAGGGGGAGAAATGATATGCTAACCAAACAGTTCCTGTTGAATACCTAGAAACCTGGGCATCCCAACAGACATCTGATTGATGAGCCAACACCGCCCAGGGGCTTCAGCATTATGAGGACACCATCAGCTAAACCAAACCTAATGGTGAGTCTTTAAATTTAAGACAGGTTCTGTAAAAATCTTCATTTTACTCGATATTTATTATTTACATAAAATTAGCACCTTTTTTATACATATTTTTATTCGGCAAATTCATTAAGTAATTATCAGTCCAGTAGTGTGAAAAAGCTGCCTTCTAATTCAAAATCTTTTTCGATTCTGTGCGGGGCTTTAAGCCATAACGTTCTTCAAAAAACTTAAATATTTGTTGCTTGCTCGTAAAATTGTTTTACTCCAAGCTCAGCTTCCTTTTCATATGACTGCTCCACATAAATGTAAGATGATGATGAAAACATTGAATATGTATGTGATTACCAGCACGTGTGGCTAGACACATTCCATCGATGTTTCGGCTTTCCCGCAGGGTTCGTAAAAAGTGTAGGATTTGAAAGTAAACCTCGTGCTGCCATTACACCATCAGCCTGTGTTTGTGCATGGAAATTTTTAGCGTCTTGTCAGGTGCGTATACAGAGTCATTCCACTTATATCTAACAGAGTTTACGTTTTTAATTCATTTGAAAGAATAACTACATTTCATGGTTCTTAAAACTAACAGAGTATATTTCATACACTTCATTATAATACATAATATTCTTCTTCTTCGTTTCCATCTTCCTCGGGTTGTGATTTCATCATGGCTATCAGGTATTCTGTAACATGTTGCCCGAAAAAAATAGGTCCCCTTCGTGTTTTTGTTCGGTTGGCTGGCCACTGGTACTGCTCCCTCCGTTTGCCCCCGCTCTGACGTCTTTTTATTTCGCCGCAGTTTATGCCTGCTGCAGATGCTTTTTTACTCTATTTTCTACCATGCTTGGCGGCTTCCTCTTACATGGTTTGATGGCATCCTGGATGTGTTGTTGTCGGTGGATTTGTTGGTCGAAGGGCATAGGCAGTCCCTGCAGAGGATGTTGTCTTGTCCACACGTGGAGCAGAACATTCTCCAGCGGCCCCTGCATTGGAAGCGGCGGTGTCCGCGTTCCTTGCAGCGCCAGCAGCACTCCTTGCTATCGTACTCCTTTTGAAGATGATACAGGCTGTGGATCGCCTCTTTGACCTGCTTCGCTTCCTCGCTTTTTAGCAGCTCATATTCCTCCGTTATTTCCAGGAGCTCATCGATCGTCTTAAACTCGCTGCGCTTGACGAAGAGGCGGTATTGAACGCGTGGGCCATCGTACATTCGCTCGAGGTGATTTTCCTTGCACATTGTCGGATGCTGGCGGATCAGCGTTTCCAATGCGAGGACGTAGTCCTTGGCGTTTTCTCGGCCTTGTTGCCTGAGTTTTCGAATGGCCTCTTCTAAATGTTGAAGATGACGCTTAGGCAGAAAAAAAATTTTCACCTCCCTTCAAAAATCGCTCCAGTGGTTGATTTGTTGCTTACGGATACGGTACCACTGGAGTGCTTTGCCACGCAGCAGTTCCGGCAGCGTTAGGAGGAGCCGGTCGACGGGGATGCGGTAACATTCGGCGAGCTCCTCTATTCTCTCCAGAAATTCGTGCAGCGACTCTCCCGAAAAATGCAGATCCCAATGGCGGACGGTATTCATTAGCTCACCGGTGCTCATTTCGACTCGTTTCGGTGGTGCGCGTTCTCTTTCATGCGCATGCGGCTGGGGACTATGAATCGGGATGGTGGGGATTGACTTGGTCGGTGGTGTGAGGGAGATGTTTAGTGTCGGTGATGGTAGTTTAACTGGTTTTCCTTCGTCCTCTTCTACCTCCTTCTCCAACTCCTTCAGTAGGTCTTCACTTGATTTCCTCGTGCGTTTTGCTTGCACGTACGTGCTCAGTGCGCGTCGTAGATCGGCTACGGTTTGGCCTTCCACGGGAATGCTATGCTTCTTACACTCCTCTATCAGCCTCTCCCTTTTCAGTAAGTAGATCCAATTGAGTGAGTCGGTATTCAGCATCGTAGCTTCGGGGGCCGTTGTGTTTGTTGTTTCTAGCGGTGTGTTCGTTGAACCCGCCCCGGCAGTGTTGGTGGTGGTTGTAGTTGTTTTTCCACGGTCATCTGCGGAGGAGGGTCCCTGCTCGGGCGCCATTTATGAGGTGGGTTTTGTCTAAGGCTGGGGTAACGCTCAGTCAATCCAGAGTCAAGTAAAGGTCCCACAAACCCCTACTGAATAAATACACGATATTTATGTGTTACGAACACACGCACACACGGCTTGAGATATTAGGCGGGCAGCAGCTTTCCGTCGCAAAGTGGCGAGGGGGCGGAGCGGCGGCTAACCGTTGGAGTAGAGGAGGTTTGGTAGGGCGGTTGAACGGTCGGGTAACGGACGGACTGGTACGTCGGTACGGAAGCAGCGGCGGGATAGAAGCAGCGGCTTAACGGAGGTAGGATGGCAAGCAGCCAGTGGCTGGTGTAGCAGCGGCGGGACGGATGCCGCGGCTTAACGGCGGTCGGATGGCAGACGGCCAATGGTCGTCGTAGCAGCGGCGTGACGGATGCAGCAGCTTAACGGCGGTAGGACGACGAACGAGCACCGGTCGTTGTAGCAGCAGCGGCTGAATGGCGATACGACGGCGAACGGCCAGTGGTTGGTGTGGCAGCGGCGGCACCAGCAAGGCGGGATGTGCACGGCGGTAGTATGGCGGATGGCCAACGGTCGGCGTAGCACCGGCGGGATGGAAGCAGCGGCGGCACCAGAGGGGTGACGATGCGACGGCAGCGGCGGTGGGCTACGGAGCGCGTACCAGGGCCGTGGTGAGAGGGGAAGTGGACTGGCGATGGGGTTAACCTGGACAGCGGCAGCTCGTTCCTGGCGGGGTCGGTTGACGGTATCGGCGGGATCGGATTCATCGGCAGTCTTCGGCAAAATCGATAGTAGACCGGTCGGTCACCTGGGGAAGAGACTGCGAGGACTCGTTTAGTGCTGGTTTCACCGCTGGACACCCCCGCCTCCCTACTTGCACGTTAATAAAAGGTGCGTAAGGGGGGCGGGGATGTACCAGCCGTCACGCCGGGACCTTACGGTAGACCATAGCTTACCCACACCGGTAGAGAGATTACAATGCTTTAGGTGCTCCTCCCATTTCGCCCGCTTGTGGTTATTCGCATGCTGTCTGATGCGTTGGTTAATGTCTGTTATTTCTCTCACTAGAGTTGCGGCATCCGCTGGAAAGTGTGGCCTGATTTCCGCGATTCTTCCGGCGGGAATAAAACGAGTCGACGCGAATTCGACGACCTTACGAAATGCACGTTCCCCTTGATGGGTATTAGTCGGGATTGCGATGGCAGCGAAGCGATTGTCTGTGAACGTTTTGTAATCTCCCCATTTTCCCTTTTTGAAGTTGATGAAAGCGTATAATTTAATTATAATGATAATATATATGTATGAAAGAAGTATAGTTTCGTTATTTTGTGAAAATTGTTGCCTGCTCGCATCGCAAAAGCGTTACGCTTTTTTAGATAAACAAACTTACACATTTGGCGAAAATAAACATCAGCTGACTTTTGTTTACGCCATCTTGCATCATTGATTGTGGCGCTGCTACTGTCACGCATAAGCTTTTGTTAAACGCATCTATATGAAAGATGTCATTGTGTCACGGTCTTTATGATGAGTTAATAAAATAACATTTAATTTGGCATTCTACTGCATTGCTATGTAATAGTTGTTTTTGGCTGCCTGTTTATGTACTATATGTAGTATATTTTCAGGCGCTGGTGAAAAAGGATTGCAGTGGGGGTCGAAGTATTGTAACGCTACGTTACAGTTTAAAGGAATGTTAATACATACATGTGTTTTAAACGTAGACCTATTAATCCAGCTTCCTATTCGATTAACAATCACAACCTGGAGCAAGTAGCTGATGGATAACAACCCTACAAAAATTGTTGGATTACGTGTTCCATTTTTTTCATGTTGGAGTTGTTTAGGCCACAGGCCTAAATATATCTCCCCTCCCTTGTAACATAATTTTCTTAGTTATTTTCCTTCGTTTACTACCACCCACATATGCTTGTGATCACTAATACACACAGGCATGTGTGAGGGGTAGTACGTATGTATCTTAGATTTTTACCGCTGTGAGCCCGCGGTACAGCAACTTTGTTGCCGGGAAACCCAACGAAGGAGCTGTATCGTGGGTTAATCGGCTCATGTAGCAAAGAGTCTCCAGGGCCGTGGTGAGAGGGGAAGTGGACTGGCGATGGGGTTAACCTGGACAGCGGCAGCTCGTTCCTGGCGGGGTCGGTTGACGGTATCGGCGGGATCGGATTCATCGGCAGTCTTCGGCAGAATCGATAGTAGACCGGTCGGTCACCTGGGGAAGAGACTGCGAGGACTCGTTTAGTGCTGGTTTCACCGCTGGACACCCCCGCCTCCCTACTTGCACGCTAATAAAAGGTGCGTAAGGGGGGCGGGGATGTACCAGCCGAGACACCGTGGGTCGAACCGTGCGCGGAGGGGAAGTGCACCTTAACGGCACAGCGATAGCCCCTGTGCGCACGCATCGACTCACGGCTGAAACCAGAGCTATGGAGAGGGGTCGTACGGTCGTTCTGGCAGCGGGTCATTGCTTACCAGATCAGGGCGACGGAGGGAAAAGTAGCCCGAAGACACCACTCTCGTTGTCCTGGTGCACCAAGGGTTGACTCACGCCACTGCCGCACCCTCTTCTCCCTAGCTAACTAGTGGGAGTGGTCCCACCGTTCCGGCCAGCCTATTAAACCAGATCTGTGGGGAGGGGTGCTTTGGGTCATTGAGGCAGCGGGCCGCTCAACACCAGGGTGGGCGACGGAGGGAAAAGTAGTCCGAAGACACCGCTCTCGTCGTCCAGCCCTGGTGGAGGGTGACCCGCGCCATGACGGCGCCCCCTCCCACGCAACCCGAGCTGAGGGGGAAGGGGGCATGTGGTCATTGAGGCAGCAGGCCGCTCAAGCACCAGGGTGGGCGACGGAGGGAAAAATAGTCCGAAGACACCGCTCTCGTCGTCCAGCCCTGGTGGAGGGCGACCCGCGCAATGACGGCGCCCCTGCCACTCAACCCGAGCTGAAGGGGAAGGGGGTATGTGGTCATTGAGGCAGCGGGCCACTGAAGCACCAAGGTTGGCGACGGAGGGAAAAATCGTCCAAAGACACCGCTCTCGTCGTCCAGCCCTGGTGGAGGGTGACCCGCGCCATGACGGCGCCCCTGCCACACAACCCGAGCTGAGGGGAAAGGGGGTATGAGGTCATTGGGGCAGCGGGCCGCTCAAGCACCAAGGTGGGCGACGGAGGGAAAAATAGTCCGAAGACACCGCTTTCGTCGTCCAGCCCTGGTGGAGGGTGACCCGCGCAATGACAGCGCCCCTTCCACTCCGCTGGCTAGCCGGAGTGGTTAGTTTGTCTTTAACAAGACAACCACTCCCGCTGGCTCACCTGCGAGGACTGAATTGCAAAAATGCAAATTCGATGTTTATATGGGTGGTGCCACAAACTGGTTGAGAAGTCAACGCACCATTATTGTGCTTTTTCATTGGTTTGCTATTAGTGGTTGTTGACTATGCTATACAAGCATAAGTACAAGGAGGTCCAGGTTTAAGTGAATAAGGAAATACAGGGGGTGGTTACGTTATTGTAACGCTACGTTACAAAAGAAAGTGAAACACCTAGATCTTGATCAAGAAGTAATTCCAACAGAAGAAATTTTAAATAATATTTGTTGGTATAATGAGAAATTTAAAAATTATGCTCTTGGATGCATTCAACCATGCAATTTTAATAAAAATAATAACGGTAATTGGAACAAAATTAAAATTAAAACGGTGACGGATATTGGAAATATTCCTAAACAAACTCGTCGCCTATTCATTTTCGATAAATTTAATAAATTAAATTTCGTCATTACCGGTAGAGTAGTATCTGTAATTACATTTTCTAAATTCCCCTCTTATAAGCGCCATTCAGATCTTAAACTATCAGCTGCTCACGGTTCTTCTATCGAAACATTCTAAACAAAATTTTTCAAAATTGATTTAGGTATAGGAAGAGATTTCGAGTTTCAGTTTATCATCGCAAATATTTGGTATAATTGTTAATATTAAAAATAGAGAAATTATAGATTATACTACCAAATTAAAAGTTTCAGGAAAATCCGGTTTTTGCGATATTTTCTCTCTCAAAATTCCAATAACTGAAAACAAATTTACAAAATTATTAAACGAATTTCTTTCTATTAAATGTGAACCGGACTATACAAAAGAAGTTAAACATCATGCGGTTCAGAGGATTGAAGCAAAAGGAGTTTTTCCGCGACTCAAAATTGCAAAAACTGAATTCGAATATGAAGACCTTCAAGTTCTCTCCAATTTCATCTCCTCTTCACCTCATTTTTACAGTCACTACAGTTACGCAACGAAAGTTTTTAGTTCTTGTGGTTAACGTTGATTGTTACACAGCTCATTGGATGATATGTTAGGACGAGAAGGTTAGAAAGTCCCTAGCAGTTTTCGTAAAGTAACGGTATTTAATAAAAGAAATAGTGTTTTCCTTCAGAAAAAAGTTAATCCGCCCAATTCTAAACAAAAATTCCTTCCGAGTTTTTTCCCTTCTCCCATTGCTCGTATTCTAAATAAAAATTCCTTGTGAGTTTTTAACTTCTCTCTTTCCTCTTATTCTGAACTACATATGTTCAAAAAAGGGGAAATCGGTTATGGGAGAAGAGTAGGTATTATGAATGTGAGTAAGTGAGAGATTTGTTTGCCATTTTAAAAGAAATTGTTCACTTGATAAGCTGAAAGGCGCTCCAAAAAAATGTGAAGTAAAGGAGATTAAATCGTGATTTCTATTTTGAGTTGCCTGCTCTTCTGCGGAGTTTACTTCTGTCAAATCTGTGTATGCATTGAAATGTGTGCATGTGTTGTGCAGCGCACAGCACACGTTTACAATTTTTGCTGCGTTTACAATTTTTCCTGTTTTTCTAGGAGTGTAATTCAATTCCCTTGCTCCAAGGAGACACCTTCACCTTTTCATCACGCCATTGGTTCTTTCAATAATGTTGCGACACTTCGAATGGGCTTCATTAAATTTCATCTGTATAGAACCTTCGTCGGGGCTCCGATGTGGTGTCATAAGCCATGACACGTTGCAAATATTGGTCTTCAAGGTGAGTTCTCAATTCCCTCACATTCCAAATAAAGGAGTCATGCGAGGCACCGCCATAGGAATTTTCAGCTCATCGTCACACATCTATAAAAATACAGTACCATAGTCAAATATATTTCAATTAAACTACTATAAATTCACTGTCTTACATCAGAATGAGAGAAGTCTAAGGCGGAATTTCCACTCCTTAGTTTGTAATCTTGAATCTATTAGTAACCTTCCGGATATATTATTTGTTTCTGAAATTTGGATCTTTTCTTACCAAGTAACTGACTACATCATTCCTAATTATAATTTTTTTTCTAATACCAATGACCCGTACTCCGCTGGCGGTGTTGGAGTTTTTATACGTGATTATTACGATAGTGAAGTTATATGCCTTAGTTTAGCGCTGATATAATAAAAGTTTCATTGAAAATATGCAATGTATCTTATTCTTTTGTGTGTCTGTACATATTTCATTGTCATCATTTCAAAGCTTTCCATGAAGAGTTTTTTTTTGAAATAGTGAAAAAGCGTCAAATATTTTTATTTTGGGAGACTTTAGTTTTGACTTATTAGGAACTTACGCTTTATTAGATAGCTATCTTGCGCTTCTAGCAGACTATGGTTTAGTTTATTTCATTCAAGAGACAACACGCCCAGACTCAGGGACCGATATTGGTCATCTATATGTTAGAGGGTATAATATGGATGATAATATGTATATTGGAATAAACCTTGATCTTGGAATTTCCGATCATTGCATGTCTGGTGTTCAGCAAAGAAATCTTAATGTAAGTAGGCGTGCTAACAATAATATATTATCAGCCACAAGAAAAATAAATTTTAATGTCCTAAATGAATATCTTCGCCATGAAACTTGGTGAGCTGTTTATGTTGAAAGCAACGCAAGCCGGGCTTACAATCTGTTCACAAAAACACTCACCATATAAACTATGCAAGTATTTAATTTTTTCCTAACCGAAATATTCCACCTCTCAAACCTTGGATAAGTTGTACCTTATTAAAAAAGATTAAACTGAAAAATATATTAAGGAAAAAAGCAATAAGCATCCGATGAACACTAAGCTCAGGAAACGTATGCGTCGCTTGGCATATAGATTAAATAAAGATATACGCAAAAGTCGCGATGAATATTTTCAACGTAGAGTATTTGCAGCAAATGGCAACTCAAAGAAGTAAGGAAGGCTAAGTTCGGGCGTAACCGAACATTACATACTCAGCTGCCAAATTACAGCTTGCAAAACTTTTAAATTACATTTTTTTTTAAAAGTGGGCGGTGCTACGCCCATTGTCCAAAATTTTACTAATTTTCTATTCTGCGTGATAAGGTCAACCCACCTACCAAGTTTCATCGCTTTATTTGTCTTTGGTAATGAATTATAGCACTTTTTCGGCTTTTCGAAATTTTCGATATCGCAAAAGTGGGCGCGATTATAGTCCGATTTCGTTCATTTTAAATAGCGAACTGAGATGAGTGCCCAGGAACTTACATACCAAATTTCATTAAGATACCTCAAAATTTACTCAAGTTATCGTGTTTACGGGCAGACAGACGGACGGACATGGCTAAATGAATTTCTTTTTTTTGCCCAGATCATTTTGATATATAGAAGTCCATACCTTGTGTCAGTAAATGCTTTAAGATTGAAGTTGTCTCAAATTTCAAATATTTAGGAGTTATAATTGACCAAAATCTAAGTTTGTCATTGCATATACCTGCTATGAAGGTTTATATGTTGTCAGCCGTACGCTCCTTTTATAACCTAAAAAGATTGTGCTCAAATAGAGTTTTGGCAATGGTTTATTATGGACTAATCCACTATAAATTACAATACGGTTTTAATTCTACAAAAATGTCTTATCAGAAGAATGTGCAACGTTGGTCGTCTAAGGCATTCTGTAGATCTTTTTAAAACGCTGAACATTCTTCCCATTTATGCAATTACAAAGTTCTTAAAATTTTTTTATAAGGAACGGGTATACACAAAGTCCGATATACAACTTTCACAATCTAAGAAGTGCAATGCTGCCTCTAGTCACAGTTCCTAGATTTCGCACAACACTTCGTAACTTCTACACCATTGCCTTGTGTAAACTATACAATAACCTACCTGCTGGGGATACAGCGTTTCTGAGGGAAGTGAAGAAGTGGCTTTTTGGTTTCAATCATGAGGAGATAGAAATGTTTCGTCCCATTTCATAATTCTTTGCTTTTTATTAAGATCTGATGTATTTTCTAGTAAAAAATTACTTTGTATCTAATTATTGTTTGTATTTATAATAGTTGCATCACTGAATTCTTTATTCATGTTTATCATATAATTCTACCTTTTTACTATAATGCGCCTCACAAGCATTTTAAAAATAGCGAATGCCCAATGGAGGAAATGACATTTCCATTGCTCATAAAATGAGTATTTAATGTCATTATCTATTTCCTTATTTAATTATTAATTTACATTTTAATACTGCATAATTATTAATTTTTATAAGAAAATAAAGAAAACAAACAGACACACAAAAAGCTTACCAACATAAAAAATTTTAGCTGTAGCGTCCCTCCCCATTGTAGTATAGATGGTTCTTTTCTGCGGGTGCGATGGTACGGACATGAGTTCCATCAATGCAGCCGATAACACTGGGAATCCTATGCTTCACGTAAAATGCACGCGAAATTCTCCTTCTTTCGTCGCTGCTCATTGGCGCACTTATCCATCTTTCGCACAGGTCACTTTTAAAGGTCTCAACGACTTCGTCCAGAACTTTGCTGAAGGTAGGTTGCGCTAAAGAAACGTCCACATCTTTTCCGATTTCAGTTTTATACCCAGCTCCAGCAAGGAAACTTAAAACTGCACTCAGTTTCACAAGCGGCGATATCACAAATTGTTTTTTGCAATGCTGTGTGTTTGATATGAGAAATTCCAACAAATACCGAAATGCAGGTTTGTTAATCCTATAATACTTTTGTAATGTGGAAATTCCAGAAAGTTAATAGAATATAAAAAAAAATCAAAACAAAAGATGTTTTAATGCTAACAATGATTGTGGCAACTCCAACATATTTGTACTATCGCGCAACCTTCTTATTATAGTCCTCTGTTGGTGTTGCTGGGAATCTTCTTCATCAATCATTTTGTCCACAACCATACGAAATGCAATACTATTCATTTTTTATGTATATTTTTCTTACGATAAATTCGCTGACTTCGAAATTCGAAATTCCTATTCCCCAATAATTCTTCTCCCTAGGAGAAAACAATTGAAGGCATTTTTCCGCGGGAATAAAAAAATCCGCGAGAATATTTAGAATTGGTCTGATTATAATTGTCTACAAACTGCAAATGGCTTCGATTCATACAAAATACAGGAACATTGAGTCAAAACTGCGTTATGGTAACAGTTGAGGTTTATCCGTATTTAATGCTGTGGTATGCAATAAAAAACTTGGGAATTGCTTAGATTTGTTTATAGAGAGTTACGCCAAATTCACCGCCTGTATTGGCTGCATTAAAGACGACCTTTCATTAAGTATTGTGGGGCTAATCGGGCACAGTTATCTTGTTGTGAACCCATATTTTTGTATTTTTGGGGCTAACCACGCATTACAAGTCTTAATTAAAAATATTTATTTTGCGCTAATCATAGAATATGACTCGTCACCAGTCGTTCCGACATCTTTTTTCGCAGTAACAGCGTGGCGGGGGGACAATTTTTTAAGGTAAGAAGCTGGTTTTATTTTAGCCAGGGACCTATGTTAAATTTTTCTTCAAGGATAAAACTTTTAGTTTTATGAAATATAGTTAGGATAGGTTAGGTTGAACTTGACAGCTGTATCACTCCTAATAGCTGGAGTCTTAGCCTGGAAAGCGCAGGGCAAGAGCACAGAACGTGCTCGATCGTTTCCTCCTCTAACCCGCACTTCATGAAATATAGTTGCTTCAACGAAAACTGTTGGGGACTTTCCCGCCTTAAGATGCCACCAAATCAGTTAAGGAACTATCCACATTAATCACAATAATTAAAAAGTTTCGTTTCTTAGCTGTAGTGACAATATAAACGCCGTAATCGGGAATAAATTTGTGTCGGCTTTTTTTACCGTAAGTGTATCATCAAATTCCTATGGCAGAAGAAGACATACACAAAAGAGCCATAACTAGCCCTTTTGAAAAGTCAGTTCGTTCGCATGCCATTTGGTTTACGGAATAGTGCTCAAACATTTCAACGCTTTATTAATATAGTATTTTTAGATTTTGACTCTCCATTTACATAAATTGACGACATCTGAATTCCTAGTGATAACGAAAACCAATACTTAGCAAACTTTAAAATATTGAAATGACTTGAAGAGTACAATTTTAATATTAAATCCTCTAAATGTATTTTTGGTATAAATAAATTAGATATTTTATGCTACGAAATATCGTGTGAAGGTATTTAACCCTCTTTAATAGAAGTGAAGTAATAACAAATTTTGAAAAACCCACCTCAATTAATAAATTACAAAAGTTGTTGGGTATATTTATGTTTGTATTAAAAAAACAATGTTCAATGTGTTTAATTTATACTTATTATTTAAGAATTCATGAGCTTTACACCGGCTTATAATAATTGAATTTTCAATTATTATATTTTTCTAAGATAAACTGAAAAGAAAGAAAGAACCATTTATTGGCATATTGCGATGGTACCATTTCGAAAACCGCCACGTAGCCATCATCAGGCAATTTCGTAATGTTATCAAAGGTTTCGCCGAGATTCGAACCGCGAATCACACGGTGAAACTGCAGTTGCCTTAACCACTAGGCTATCCTGCTGGTATTTGTTTCCTTGCTTAATTCAGTTTATCACATTTCTTCACTAACAACACAATTGAGACATTCTGCCTCTATGTTAATTTGTGTGTTATGTAGATTTGTATTTGTAAAGTTTCTTTTTCGTTGCGAATGAGAAGCTTAGTAAACTCGGGCTCAGTTTTATATATTTATGTTTGTTTGTTTAATGGTGTGTTCAATTTATTCATTGCACAACAATTGAGTCATTGCACATCGCAGACAAATCAATTACTGTATTATCAGTTGTATTTATTGTTGATGTAGCAATGTTATCAAAGATTTCACCGAGATTCGAACCGCGATTCACACGGTGAAACTGCAGTTGCCTTAAACACTAGGCTATCCTGCTTGTATTTGTTTCCTTGCTTAATTCAGTTTATCACATTTCTACACTGTGTGTTATGTAGATTTGTTTTTGTAAAGTTTCTTTTTCGTTGCGAATGAGAAGCTTAGTAAACTCGGGCTCAGTTTTACATATTTATGTTTGTTTGTTTAATGGTGTGTTCAATTTATACTTATTATTTAAGAATTCATGAGCTTAACACCGGGTTATAATAATTTAATATTCTATTATTATGTTTTTCTAAGATAAACTGAAAAGAAAAAAAAAAACATTTGCTGGCATATTGCGATGGTACCATTTCGAAAACCGCCACGTAATCATCATTAGGCAATTTCGTAATTTAATTTAATTTAATTTATTTGGATTAAAGTCGACACAGACACAATGCGGTCGACTACTAAGATATATAAAATATAAAATTGTGGTTACAATTAAAAATAATTAAATTCAACCATACATATGAAAGAAAGTACAAAATATCAGGCCAGACGTGACAATATTGAATTATGTAGTTCGGAAAACGAACATTCAAAACTGATTCAGTTATACAAGTTGTTGTAGTGCGAACACCAGCTTCGCAGTGGATTATTTTTGGCAAAATTTTGCCGGCAAAGTGGTAAATAAAAAGGCACAAAGTGCCTGGACGTTCTACCAGGAACAGCAAAATTTAGTCGACTAACAAGATCAGATGAGTCGATCTCGCCCATAATGAGCTTGTGAATGAACATTACCCCGAGTAAAGTTCTTCGATTTTCTAAAGTTGGCAGATTTATAAGGAGAAGCCTATTTCTATATGGTGGCAAATGCACACTAGAATCCCAGTTAAGACCTCGTAGTGCAAATATAATGAATCGCATCTGTACTGACTCAATACGCTTTATAAAGTTTTGATACCCTGGGCACCAGACACACGAACAATACTCTAAGATTGGTCGTACCAACGATGTGTAGAGGGTCTTAGTCAGATACGGATCATTAAACTCCTTAGCCCATCGCTTCACAAAACCAAGTATACCCGTTGATTTGCTTACCATTGATGAAATATACGTATTAAAAGTCAGTTTAGGATCAAAAAGAACGCCTAGATCACTTACGACAGATATACGCTCCAAAGGCGTGCTGTTTAACGTATACGATGTCAAACTTGGCTTCACTCGGTGAAATGTCATTAGTTTGCACTTCGAGCAATTCAAAACTAGTAAATTTGCAGTACACCAGCATTGAAATGAGTCCAAGTCTGCCTGAAGAAACTCCACACGGGAAGACTCCGAAGGCAAGTATGAGTAACAAAGTTTAACATCATCCGCATACATAAGAGTTCGGGAATGTATGAGAGTTTGTGGTAAGTAATTTATAAACAACGTAAAAAGTAACGGACCCAAATGACTACCCTGAGGCACACCAGACGTTACATCAAACAACCTAGAAAGACTGTTTTTAAACAAAACTTGTTGAGTCCGATTCGCGAGATAGCTTTCGAGCCATGCAAGTAAATGCTTCGAAAATCCAAGTAAATCAAGTTTGTAAACTAAAAGATCATGATTGACAGAGTCAAACGCTTTACTGAAGTCGGTATAAATCACATCCGTTTGCATATTGTTTAAAAATCCATCCATTACAAAAGAAGTAAACACTAGCAAGTTGGTAGTAGTTGATCTACGCGGCACAAAACCATGCTGGCAGGGCGATAATATGGAGCTACACATGTGTTGAAGTTGACATGTAATTATTCGCTCAAATGTTTTGGGAATAGCTGAAAGCTTAGCTATACCTCTATAGTTCTCGATACTAGACTTACTACCTTTTTTGTGCAAAGGTATAATAAATGATTTCTTCCATATCAATGGAAAAGTGGCAGATTCCACAGATAATTGGAATAATTTATGTATCGGCTCAGATAAGTTAACTGCACAGTATTTGAGTACACAACTAGGCACACCATCTGGACCCGGAGAAAAAATCGGTTTCAAACCGAGAAGGCTCTGAAGAACAGTATTCTTATCAATTACTGCATTAGGAATGCAAATAAAACTTTCCAAGTTGAAGGAGTGAGTGTTGACCGGGTTGAAAACGTTTAGATGAGTAGGTCGACTTGAAGAATTCTGCAAATAATTCCGCAATATCATTATCAGAACTAGCATTCTTGCAACCAAAAGAAAAGGTAGCTGGAAAACCAGATGTTTTCCTCTTGGAGTTAACAAAACTGTAAAATCTTTTCGGATTGTTGAAAAATTGAAATTTACAACTTCTTAAGTACAACTTATAACATTGTTGGTTTAGACAATGAAAGTTGCAACGAGCAACCGAATATTTAGAAAAATCGGCAGAAGATCCTGATCTCTTGAAACGTTTATAAAGCCTAGATTTAACATTATTGAGTCTTATAAGTTGTATTGTGAACCAAGGTGGTTTACTTGTTCCAGCACTAACACATCGAATGGGAACACAGCTTTCAAAGAAGCTATCGAGAATACCGTAAAATAATGAAGTCGCTGAGTCGACGTCATTACTCGAATAGAGATCTGACCAGTCATGTGTAGCAATCAATTCGTTGAGCTTTATGAAGTCCGCCTTATAAAAACATCTTGAGCGGGAACGAAATTTTAATTTTGTAAAGCACAGCTCCTTAGGAGACTGAACAATATCAATTGCTATTTCAAGCGTAGGATGTAAGGGATATTCTGGAAAAGATAAAGGAGAAATACGATTGAGAGCAATACCCACTGATTCATCCACAAATACCAGGTCAAGAATCTTGTTTTTACAATTTAAAACATTGTTGATCTGTACAAGAGATGTATGTAAAATGTTCTTAACGAAATCATGCTGACAGGTGGGAGTCAAAGTGTTTGAGTCGCTCGAGCTAATCCAATTTACAGATGGTAAGTTGAAATCACCAAGAACGACTAAGCGATCTTTGTCTCGCAACTGAGAGTACAAGTTTCGAATAGCTAAATTATGGCAATTGTAAACATACATATCCGACCGGGGCGGAATATATGAGCAGCAAATATATAAGCTAAAACATCGCAGTGAAATCTTTACTGCAATAAACTCAATATCAAATGCGTTGTCCGACAACAGCAACTCGGATGAAAGGCAATAAGAACACCGCCTGCTCTAGATATACGATCACGCCGGTAAACGACGTAGTTACTTGAAAAGAGCTCAGCGTTAAAATTGTCAGGTTTTAACCAGGTCTCGGTGAAAGCAACAACCTGCGCTGTAAAAGCGAAACTGTTAAGAAAAAAGGTATTTAATTTAGATCGTAAACCACGAACATTTTGGTAATGAACGACTATAGAGAGTGAGTCGGTGACTACTTTTTTGCTGTACCCACGGTGAAGGTCATAGAGTTTTTTGGCACCACAGAATGCTCCGGCCAAAAAGAACTGTCAAGAACACTATCAACACAAAGGTGTGGCACAGTTATTTTAAAAGATGAAATTTCCCTTTCATATTTAAAGTTAAATTTGAAAACTTCTACAGTAGAATTCTTAATATTAAGTTTAGAGCAGATATAATTTGAAATATCGTCGACAGTCAATGAAGCATGCAACCGAGAAACAAAAATTGCTCTGCGAGGCGGAACGGCAGTCACCTCCCTAGGACCAACAGGTTGCACTACGGAAACTGTCGAAGCAGAAATAGATGTTGATGTAGATGCAGAAGTTGACGTAGATGCAGGTAATGAGTCCACAGTCGAAGCATAAATTGATGTTGAAGTTGATGTAGATGCAGAAGTTGACGTAGATGCAGGTGATGAGCCCACTGTCGAAGCACAAATTGATGTTGAAGTTGATGTAAATGCAGAAGTTGACGTAGATGCAGCTGACGAACCCACTGTGGTCGACTTCTTACGACGTTTGCTAACACCTGTACGTTTGCCTTTATTACCCTCATCAACATACTGTGACTCAACAGCATACTTTGTGTAATTGGTTTTTGATGTAGTATTGTTTGTGGTTTTGTTGTGCGTGTCATTGTTATTATTATTTTTAACTAAACAAGAAGAATAGGTACTGGCTTTAGCGCGACCAATGCTGTTGATCACCGCTTTAACACAGGAGCAGAATTTATCTCATTAATTCTTAGTGATGTTCTATTTATGTTAGAAGGTGTTGATGAAGCGCTATGAAGATGAGTGTCAGACAAAGAGCGAAAACGAAAGCTGTTCAAAGGCAAAGGCTGTTTAACATAAAACTTCGCAAAATCTTCTCTCAAGACTTTCACATCACAGCAGTGCTGTTGTCACAAAGGTGTTTAAAATCAGAGCGAAGCTTTGCTTGCCAATCGCTAATTTGAGCACGCAAACGATGGCCTTCATCGAGTGATAACTTCAGCGCGGTTATGAGCTCTGCATTCTTAGCCTAGCAGGTTAATTTCACTCACTACAGATACTAGTATATGTTCAATATTAACATTATTAACAACACTTCACTCATTTTCATTGTTTACAGTATCGACAATTGAGTCATTGCACAGCGCAGACAAATCAATTACTGTATTATCAGTTGTATTTATTGTTGATGTAGCAATGTTATCAAAGGTTTCAACGAGATTCGAACCGCGATTCACACGGTGAAACTGCAGTTGCCTTAACCACTAGGCTATCCTGCTTGTATTTGTTTCCTTGCTTAATTCAGTTTATCACATTTCTACACTAACAACACAATTGAGACATTCTGCCTCTATGTTAATTTGTGTGTTATGTAGATTTGTTATTGTAAAGTTTATTTTTCGTTGCGAAGGAGAAGCTTTGTCAACTCAGGCTCAGTTTTACATATGTATTTATGTTTGTTTGTTTAATGGTGTGTTCAATTTATACTTATTATTAAGAATTCATGACCTTAACACCGGCTTATAATAATTGAATATTAAATTACTATGTTTTCTCTAAGAGAAACGGAAAAGAAGGAAAGAACCATTTATTGGCATATTGCGATGGTACCATTTCGAAAACCGCCACGTAGCCATCATCAGGCAATTTCGTAATGTTATCAAAGGTTTCACCGAGATTCGAACCGCGAATCACACGGTGAAACTGCAGTTGCCTTAACCACTAGGCTATCCTGCTTGTATTTGTTTCCTTGCTTAATTCAGTTTATCACATTACTACACTAACAACACAATTGAGACATTCTGCCTCTATGTTAATTTGTGTGTTATGTAGATTTGTTATTTTAAAGTTTATTTTTCGTTGCGAATGAGAAGCTTTGTCAACTCAGGCTCAGTTTTACATATGTATTTATGTTTGTTTGTTTAATGGTGTGTTCAATTTATACTTATTATTAAGAATTCATGACCTTAACACCGGCTTATAATAATTGAATATTAAATTACTATGTTTTCTCTAAGAGAAACGGAAAAGAAGGAAAGAACCATTTATTGGCATATTGCGATGGTACCATTTCTAAAACCGCCGCGTAATCATCATCAGGCAATTTCGTAATGTTATCAAAGGTTTCACCGAGATTCGAACCGCGAATCACACGGTATTTGTTTCCTTGCTTAATTCAGTTTATCTCATTTCTACACTAACAACCCAATTGAGATATTCTGCCTCTATATTAATTTGTGTGTTATCTAGATTTGGTTTTGTAAAGTTTCTTTTTCGTTGCGAAAGAGAAGATTTGTAAACTCGGGCTCAGTTTTACATATTTAAAAATAAATAAATAAATGTAAGGCGCGATAACCTCCGAAGAGATTTAAGCCGAGCTTCTCTTCCAATTTGCGTCGTGCTCCTTTTAAATTTTTCCTACAAATTGGCGGGACGGGACCTACTTGCTTTATGCAAGGCAGATAAGTTTTCGCTGAGAGCTTTTCATGGCAGAAATACACTCGGAGTGCTTGCGGGGCGACCCCGCTTAGAAAAAATGTCTTCTAATTGAAAAACCTTATTTCTAAAATTTTGATATTGCTTTGCCCGGAGCGCGAACCCAGGATCTTCGGTGTGGTAGGCGGAGCACGCTACCATCACACTACGGTGGCCGCCATTCACATATTTATGTTTGTTTAATGGTGTGTTCCATTTACACTTATTATTTAAGAATTCACAAGCTTAAATTTAATTATTCAAATAATAATCCACAAATTTAGTAAATAATCTCTGAAAAAATTAATATTCCCCATTATTAATTAAAGTTCGATATTTGTGTATTTCCCAATAGGATTTATAGATACATATTGTTACGAATATAAGCCACACTAAGGGGTGCTGCCATCTCTAAGCCGATGCTAAGTAGCGCCTTGTATGCACATCCATAAATCAATCATTATGTATCTACAAAAACGAATCAATCATTATGTCTACACATATGTAGGTACACGCAGTTGAGAGCAACGCAGAACCACATGCATATATCTGAGATACTCCCGAAAGTATGCACTGAGAGAAGCTATGAAATCGTGCAATTGTAGCTACAGCTGAGAAATTTGATAGCTGATGGCCAACTAGTAGATTCTGGAAATGGAAGCGCCTAGAAGATGCGAACGAAGAAATCAGAGAGTATAAAAGGCAGCAAATGTAAAGGCGCTGGAATTCAGTTTGGATTAAGCACGCAATCTGTTATGCAATAGTAGAGTTATTTATTGTGAAGTACTTTAATAAAGGTCATTTTTCCATTATTCAATATTGGAGTTATTTTATTCAACAGTTTAGTGATTCGAACCTTAGTAAAAGATTTGAAATAAGCGGAATTGCAGTAAATTCGTTACAATTGGTGTCAGAAGAGGAATTGTTGAAAAAATTCCGAAGATTGGGAATACAACTTGGACATGGCAAAGTTGAGTGAATTGAGGTTCCAGCAACTGAAAAAGGAGTTGGAGAACAGTGGATTGAATACAACCGACAATAAGATCGAACTTCAAGCACGGCTACGAGAGGTAATGGACTCGCAAGGAATTGATGTGGATGAGTATGTATTTTATCCTGATGGGGACGAGACAACAACAAAAATTTAAGAGAAGAACGGAAGTCCGAGTCCAGTCGCAAGCGGCGAGAATAATGCGATATTGGCTTTGTTATCACAGATATTGGCAAAATGGAAACCCAGGAAACACGCATAACAGAAATGTCCTCACAAATATCCACAAATATGGCATCCCGACTGGAATCGCAAGAGATATGCATAACATCAAAGATTGAAGCACAGGAAACACAAATTTCATCACAACTGTGTAACGTAGCGTTACAATAACGTAACCCCCCCCCCCCTGTATTTAATTATTCACTTAAACCTGAACCTCCTTGTACTTATTTTTCTATAGCATAGCCACCTGAACCTCCCTGTACTTATTCTTCTATAGCATAGTCAACAACCACTTGTACTTATTCTTCTATAGCATACTCAACAACCACTGATAGCAAACCAATGAAAATCACAATAATGGTGTGTTGATTTCTCAACCAGTTTGCGGCACCACCCATATAAACAGCGAATTTGCATTTTTGCAATTCAGTCCTCGCAGGTGAGCCAGCGTGAGTGGTTGTCTTTTTAAAGAAAAAATTGCCACTCCGGCTAGCCAGCTGAGTGGAAGGGGCGCTGTCAGAGCGCGGGTCAGGACGAGCGGGCGGATGCCTTTGTGCTATTGCCACCCGTCGCCCCCCGGGTGTTGAGCGGCCCGACGCCTTAATGAATATACCCCCCTCCCTCTCAGCTCTGGTTTCGGCCGTGAGCCGATGCGTGCGCATAAGGGGCTAACGCTGTGCCGTTAGGGTGCACTTCCCCTCCGCGCACGGATCGACCCACGGTGTATCGGCTGGTACAGCCCCGCCCCTCTTACGCACCTTCTATTAGCGTGCAACTATGGAGGCGGGGGTGTCCAGCGGTGAAACCAGCACTAACGAGTCCTCGCAGTTTCTCCCGCAGGTAACTGACCCCGCCGACTACCAAGGCTACCGAAAAAGAGCGATTAGCCCGATCCTGTTGAAGCCGGCCGACCAATACCAGCCCGTTGGTACGCCCATCCTACCCCGCCCGGAACACGCAGCCGCTGTCCAGGTAAACCCCGTCGCCAGCCTATTTGCCCTCTCACCCGGCCCTGGTACGCGCTCCGTAGCCCACTGATGTTGCATCCGTCACGCCGCTGCTACGACGACCGCTGGCCGTCTGCCATCCTACCGCCGTTAAGCCGCTGCATCCGTCACGCCGCTGCTACGACGACAGTTGGCCGTCTGTCATCCTACCGCCGTTAAGCCGCTGCACCCGTTACTCCGCTGCACCCGTTACTCCGCTGCTACGACGACCCTTGGCCGTCCGCCACCCTGCCGACTTTAAGCCGCTGCTTCCGTACCAACGTACCAATCCGCATGTTACCCGACCGTTCAACCGTCCTACCTAACCTCCTATGCTCCAACGGCCGTTAGCCGCCGCTCCGCCCCCTCACCTTCTTGCGACGGAAAGCTGCTGCCCGTCTAATATCTCCAGCCGTTTGTGCGTGTGTTCGTAACACATAAATATTGTGTATTTATTCAGTTTGTTTGGGGTTTGGGGTTTGTGGGACCTTTACTCGACTCTGGATTGACTGAGCGTTACCCCAGCCTTAGACAAAATCCACCTCATAAATGGCGCCCGAGCAAGAACCCTCCTCCGCAGATGACCGTGGAGAAACAACTACAGCCACCACCAACACTGCCACGAACACACCGGTTCCGTAAGGCACGCTGCTGAACACCGACTCGCTCAATTGGATCTACCTACTGAGGAGGGAGAGGCTGATCGAGGAGTGTAAGGAACACCGAATTGACGTGGAAGGCCAAACCGTAGCAGAGGTGCGTCGCGCACTGAGTAGTTACGTGCGAGCGAAACGCGCCAGAAAATCTAGTGAAGACCTGCTGAAAGAGCTGGAACGAGAAGTGAGCGAGGAAGAGGGGAAGTCCGCTATGCTACCTCAGCCAACAACAAAGCCGCTCCCTTCAAGCCAGATCCACAGCCCACAGCCGCACGGAGGCAGGAGAGAGAACGCATCACCGAAACGAATTTCTTGAGAGGATAGAGGAGATCGCCGAATGCTACCGCATCCCCGTCGACCGGCTCCTCCCAACGCTGCCGGAGCTTCTGCGCGGGAAAGCACTGCAATGGTACCGCGTCCGTAAGCAACACATACACCGCTGGAGCGATCAGCGGAGGGAGGTGCAACATGTTTTTCTACCGAAGCGACACATACGACATTTGGAAGAGGCCTTCCGACAACGCAAACAGCAAGGCCGTGAGAAGGCCAAGGACTACATCGTCGCACTGGAAACGCTGATCCGCCAACACCCGACGATGTGCGAAGAGAATCACCTCGAACGGATCTACGATGGTCTACGCGTAGAATACCGCCTTTTCGTCAAGCGCAGCGAGTTTGGGACGATCGAGAAGCTCCTGGAGCTAACGGAAGAGTTCGAGCTGTTAAGAGACGAGGAAGCAAAACAGGGAAAATGGTGGTCCACAGCCTATACCACCTACCCATGGAATACGACAGCAAGGAGTGCTGTTGGCGCTGCAGGGAACGCGGACACCACCGCTTCCAATGTAAGGGCCCCTGGAGAAAGTTCTGCTCCCGGTGTGGCCAAGACAACATCCTCTCCAGGGACTGCCCATGCCCTCCGACTAGCCCAATTACAGAGAACGCATCCCGGACGCCGCCCAACGCTATTAAAGGAAGCCGCCAAGCACCGTACGTCCAACCAGAGAAGCCGAGGGAAACACCCGCCGGCAAATCAGCAAAAACACTAGTAAATGGCCGATTCTACATACCAGTGGTCATTGGGGGCATGAGCATGCGCGCACAAGTGGACACCGGCGCCACCCTATCCTACGTAGATGACACCGTACGGAAACACCTAGAAAAGAACAACATTAAGGCGCGCCCCAACAAGCGAAGCATCCAGCTGGCAGACCAGACGTGTGTCTTTACCCCGAACTTCTTCCCGGCAAGGTATGTGTATCAAGGAAGAGCCAAAGACGCGATGCTGTCCGTCATCCCAAACTTGGCCGAACAGGTAATCCTCGGAATGGACTTCCTAAGAAAAAGGGGAATCATCCTCACGCTGGATGGTCAGCCGCTGGAGGCCACCGTGACCAAGAGAGCACCCGAACTGGACGCGCTATGTACATTGAATGGCCGAGAAAACCTGAGCTAGACCAAAATACGGAACTGGGAAACTTCCTGGCACATCACCAAAGCGGTTTGGCGAAATCATCGGACCAAGCACTGCAGCCGAGCATACGATTCGTCTCAAACACAACCGACCGCTGAAGCAACGATACAACCCCCGCAACCCGGCCATGCAACAAGTCATCAACGAAGAGGCAGACGAGTTATTAGCAGGAGGAAGAATAGAAGCACCACGAAGCGCGTACAGCACGCCAATCGTGCTAGTCCGCAAAAAACAGGGCACTTGGAGGATGTGCATAGATTACCGTCAGCTCAACGCCGCCAGCGAACCAGACGCTTACCCGTTGCCGCAAATTGCAGCCATTCTCGACCAGCTGAAAGAGGCGAAATTCATCTCTACTATCGACTTGAAGAACGGCTACTGGCAGATCCCGCTCGCCAGAGCATCTCGCATTTACAGTTTCTGGCAGGGGATTGTTCCAGTGGAAATTCATGCCATTTGGCCTACACTCTGCTCCGGCTACATTTCAACGCGCTCTGGATTCGATACTTGGGCCCGAACTCCAACCAAAAGTTTTCGCCTACCTGGACGATATCATCGTATTGGGAGATACCTTCGAAGAACACTTGGCGATCTTGAGGGAAGTGTTCGAGCGCCTACAACGACACAAGATGCAAGTAAACTTCGAAAAGTGCAGCTTCGTCCAGCAACAACTCCATTACCTAGGACACATCATCAGTTCGAAAGGAATTCACACCGATCCAGAAAAAGTGTCCGCTGTACAGGAGATGCCCGCACCGAGCTCCGCAGTTTTCTTGGACTCGCATCCTGGTACCACCGCTTCGTGGCAGACTTCTCTACGCTCGCCGCGCCGCTTAACCAACTGCTGAACAAGGGACAAGTCTGGAAATGGGAGGCGCAACAAAATCACGCTTTCAAAGCACTCAAGGATAAGCTTTCCAGCGCGCCAATACTTTGTTGTCCAGACTTCTCTCGACCGTTTTTTCTCCAGACCGACGCGAGCGGAGAGGGCCTGGGCGTCGTGCTCTATCAACGCCATTCCGACCACGAAAATGTAGTAGCTTACGCCAGCCGAAGCCTAACCCAGCTGGAAAAGCGATACTCGGCCACCGAAAAGGAATGCCTCGCCGTGCTATGGGGCATCCGTAAGATGAGACCGTATCTGGAGGGGGATCCGTCAACCGACCCTTCCGCCACATTTCCCCGAGAAATCAACTTTCGCGGTCACCGCAATGGAAGCTGTGCATCCCAGCCGACCGACGAAAGGACGTACTACAGGCAAATTCGCCCAGAAGCTAGCACCAAAATTTTCCGGCCCGTGCTTGGTGATGGAATATGTTTCCGCGAACACGGTGAAATTAGGCCACCCGGAGCAACCAAAGCGACAACACGCACACGCGCACTTGCAAGACTTAAAGCCGTACGAATCATAAACAACCCGTTTATCTCTTCATTGCAGGAACCAAACCGTCCAACATGAGTCGAAAACACCGGCAACCCATACCACCGGACTCACCGAAACCAATACGGCCGTGGCACCCATCGTTTGAGGCAACATTATGGCCGGCGAACAAACCAAAAATTCAAAAAATACAGATTTTTCACGGCCCACCAATCTACGACCACCTAATGGCCATCAGGGAACAGGAGTTGGCACCAGAGAGAGAAAAGGTCGACCCGCACGCAAAACAGGTGCCCGCAGAAAAGGCTATAAATGAACGACCGGACCCAGCGGAATTTATTAAAGAAATTACGTTAAAGCAACAGGAACGGGGCCACACCGAACACAACCACACGAAGAAAACGACATATGAAGAGGGTGACCCTGATCCCGAACAGTTCTTCAGGGAACTGAAACTAAAGCGCACGAACCACAAGGACAGAAAGAGCTACATGTTCCGCTGGAAAACCAAGCGGGTCAAGGTAAAAATGATGGGCGAAACACAGGCGACAGTTTCACTGACGGGGGTAAAAAGAGTGGTACCAGTTGAATGAGACACCAAGAGAGGAGGCCGAAATACATCTTTTTTTTCTTTTATACAATTTACAAAAACTTGTTAGACTTAAGACAGAAATGAAATGTGAATTATTTTTCAAATTACAAAAAAAAAAGAACAAAAAAAAAATATACATAAAAAAAAATATATATATATACATATATATATATAACATTATAAAGGGAACAAGAGAAGTACGACAACGGATACAGTTTAGTACGACTCCACCCCCGACAAAAAAAAATATTTTTTTAGAACAATACTTTTTTGCGATTGAACCTGAAATGTTAACATTAACTCTGTTAGATATAAGTGGAATGACTCTGTATATTTTTGGAAAAAATAATTTTTTTTAAATAAAGTGCTTCGCCCACACGCACACCGGCATAATACCTAGGCCATGCCTGGAGATCCATCTTTCCCCACCGCAGCTTTCCGTCAACCGAAGTGGGAGGGGGACTGTAACGTAGCGTTACAATAACGTAACCCCCCCCCCCCCCCCCCGTGTATATCCTTACTCACTTAAACCTGAAGCTCCCTGTACTTATTTTTCTATAGCATAGCCACCTGAACCTCCCTGTACTTATTCTTCTATAGCATAGTCAACAACCACTTGTACTTATTCTACTATAGCATACTCAACAACCACTGATAGCAAAGCAATGAAAATCACAATAATGGTGTGTTGATTTCTCAACCAGTTTGCGGCACCACCCATATAAACAGCGAATTTGCATTTTTGCAATTCAGTCCTCACAGGTAAGCCAGCGGGAGTGGTTGTCTTTTTAAAGACAAAATTGCCACTCCGGCTAGCCAGCTGAGTGGAAGGGGCGCTGTCATGGCGCGGGTCACCCTTCACCCAGGCGAACGTCAAGCTGTGAAGTTGTATTTTGATTTCTACTGTGCCTTATTTTGTCTTAAATCAATAAATTTGTTTGTTTAAATAATTATTGTGCTAAAAATAAGTGTAAACACGTTGTGTACTGCATTCAGCAATTTAAAGTTCTGCTTTTCTTTACTAAAATAAATTGTATCTTAAAAATAATTGATAAAGTGTGTATATCCATACATACATACATATTTGCCGAGTCACTTTGCATGTTTGTTGTTGCATTTGATTGGCATTTATTTATTTTCAGTTTTCAATTGTTATTTGCTCGTGCACATTTACATCATTTTCTTTTCACTGCCACAGCTGTTTGCATTGTGTGTTGTTAAACGTTAGTTAATAGCGATCTTAAACAGCTCATACAGTGATCTTCAAACTGCTCAAACAGTGATTTTCTTACTGTGATCTCCAAACTATTTTCACTGCCTCCGTCTGTTTAATCAATTTTACTTTAACTTATAATGTCTTGCAATTTTGTTAACTGCCAATTGAAAGGCGATACCGAGCCTTTCGTGTCGTCCTGGCTTTGTGATGAGCTTGCTCATATGAAGTGCGCTAGTTTGACAGCAAGGGTGTGTGATGCGATCAACGATAACAAGGGTGTGCGTTGGTCGTGCTTGAAATGCAGATCCACGGAAGTGGATCTTTTTAATCTTTTCAAACATACCCGAAACGCATTCTCCGAAATCGGTAAGGAACTTTCTACATTAGGGGATAAATTCAAGTATTATGAAAACTTGTTTAAAACTTTCAAATGTATTACCGATTCAGCTGCTAATGCTAACAGCGACAGTCGTGACAGCAAACGGAAACGAACTGATGTCTCGGGTGGCGTACTGACCCTAGACCCCGTTCAAAACATCCAGAACCCAATCGTTCCTACACCCAGCACGATAGAATTAATAAACATAGCATCTCCAAGTCCTCTTACAGTAGAGCCTTCAACATCAAAGGCACCTCCAACAAAACTAGCAGCTAGAAAAAATATTGAACCTGCAAACCGTTCTCAGGCGACTGAGCCTGGAACTAGGAAGTTGGTTGTAGTCCCTCCTAGAAAATCGATATTCGTGTCAAGATTCGAGAGGGACACTACTGAGGAGGATCTGAAATCGTATATCTTCTCAAAAAGGAAAACCCATGACGTAACAATTCGGAAATTTCATTTTAGTTATGAAAGAAACGTATCTTCCTTTAGATTAGATGTACCTATTGACCATTTTGACACTATCTTGAGTAACGATTTTTGGCCCTCTGGGGCACTTGTGCGGGAATTTGAATATAGGCGGAATAAGAGTGTTCCAAACTTAGCAAAGATCCCTGTTAATAACACTGAGTCAGAAAACTGAACGAAAAATCTGCTTTAGATATATTTTACCAAAAGAGGCTTAAACACCAAGTTAACAGAACTGTTTTTAAAATCATTTAGCTCAAGCTACGATATAATTGCTTTAACCGAAACCTGGCTGAAACCTCATGTTTTTAACTCAGAGATCCTCTGTAATGACTACCAAATATATCGAAATGACCACCTGAGCAGGGTTGGAGGTGGAGTTCTGCTTGCTGTACACTCTTCAATACCATCTGAAGAGATTTGCGTAACCGCCACCGATACAACTGAGTTCTTGTGCATACGCACACAACTAGCAAATATCCACATTTATTTGGCCATCTGTTATATCCCGCCATCTTCTGAACTGTCCGTTTATATGCATCACATTTCCTTGCTAAGAACTGTTAATTCGATGCTAAAGCCTTCCGATTCCATTATTGTCTTGGGTGACTTCAATATGCCACGCATATCATGGTGCATCTCTGACTTTAATATCGTACCAGTTTCGTCAAAGTCTTCCAACAATGAATTTCTAGACGGAATGTCTGAGCTGTACCTTCAACAAATCAACATCCAATCGAATAAATTCGAAAGACTGTTAGATTTAGCCTTTGTCGATGCGAACCCATTATTGAACCTGAAGATGCTTACCACCCTTCCCTCAAAATAGTTTACGAAGTTGTAAATTATGCTTGTAACAGCGGAAATAAACGATACAACTCCAGTTATCGCTTCGACTTTGCGAAGGCCAATTTTAAAAAATTAAATCGTGATCTATCTCGAATAGTGTGGCCAATAATTAATGCTGATGTGGAGCAAAGCGTTTCTCACTTTTACAATACCATTTACTGTCTTTTTGAAAAATACGTACCTAAGCGGATTTGTGTACATTCCGATACAAGCCAAGTATGGTTCACTAAAGAGCTGAAAATTTTAAAGAATAAAAAGTCTCGATCTTTCAAGTTGTTCAAAAAGACGGGTTTACATAACCATTACTTACAGTACTCGATTCTACGCTGTAAGTATTTTCAATTGAACAACAAGTGTTACAAAGCTTATCTTTGTAAAATGAAAAGAAATATAACTTGCAACCCGAAGGCATTTTACGGATTCGTAAACTCTAAACGCAGGGTGAAAAGGTTTCCATCATCCATGAAATTCCAAGATAATATTTCCAGCGATGATCAAGAGATCGCCGACTTCTTTGCGGAATTTTTCAAATCAAATTACTCTATTGAGACCAACGTTTCACCTAATGAATACCCATACCATACTGATTCGTGTTATTCAATCAGAGCTCCATTTATATCTTCAGAAGATGTATTATCTTATTTAAAAACTTTAACACACTTTCTTAAAAAATGTGCTGCAAACATCTATCAGCCGCTAGCAGATTTATTTAATTTATCATTAATTTATGGCGTTTTCCCAACAATATGGAAGGACTCTTTTCTTATTCCGCTTCATAAAAATGGAAGCAGGTCTTCAATAGAAAACTACCGGGGCATAGCAAAGTTATCCGCTATCCCAAAGTTATTTGAGTCTATTGTTACCCACCACCTAACATTCTCTATTTCCCCCATAATTGCAAGCTCGCAGCATGGGTTCTGTAAGGGCAAATCACCTATCACCAATTTACTAGAATTTACACCGATTTCAGTAAAGCTTTCGACAAAGTATCACACCCATTACTTATTCATAAGCTCAGTCAACTCGGTTTTCAACCCCTTCTTATATGTTGGATTTCTTCGTATCTTGGTTATCGTACGCAAAAAGTAATCTTTAAAAATACACTTTCTGGGGTCATCAATGTTTCTTCTGGTGTTCCTCAGGGCAGCCATCTTGGGTCGATTCTGTTCTTGTTGTTCATAAACGATATATCTGGTACAATTAAATACTCAAAAATCTTGATGTACGCAGACGATGTAAAACTTTTCAAATCATGTGCCTCGGTTGAGGAACATTCCTTGCTTCAAATGGATTTAAATCACTTGGTTACCTGGTGCATGTAAATTATATGCCGCTCAATCTCAAAAAATGTAAATTCTTGTGTTTTTCTCGGAGAGTTTCGCCACCAGCTTCATATACAATTAACAACTATAGTCTAGAAACTGTAAATAATTTTATTGACTTGGGAGTCATGATGGATTCCAAACTTAGTTTCAATCTTCATATTAATGCTACAGTGAATAAAGGCAAAGGTGTTTGTGCATTTGTTAAACGGTGGTCAAAAGAATTTAACGACCCTTACATAACTAAAGCACTTTTTACAACATAAGTTAGGCCAATATTAGAATACGGCTCGATAATTTGGAATCCGCGTTATCAAGTCCATGCAGACAGTCTCGAATCAATACAAAAACAATTTTTACTATTTGCCTTAAGAAATTTCCAATGGGACTCTTTAACTAATCTTCCACCTTATACTAATCGATTAAAGCTTATCAATCTTCCAACTCTTGCTAGTCGAAGGGAAATGCTTGGTGTAATATTTATGACAAAACTTTTAAATTGATCAATTTCGAGCCCATTCCTTCTGAATGAAGGGAACTTTTGCGTTCCCTCTCGGACATCGAGACACTTCAAACCTCTTCTGCTGAAACAATGTAGAACGAATTTCGAACAAAATGAACCTTTTCGGCGTTTATGCCAAGATTATAACTCTCACTCAAACACATTTGATAGCTCGGACTCCCTTTTTTCTATAAAAAAGATTGTTCTCACCTCTCTAAATTAATATATAATACGTTGCTTCTGTTCTCTTTAAGTATTACGCTTGGCTGATGAAATTTCTTCTGTAGCTGGGCAGTCTCAGATCGTGATGCTTGACAAACCGCTGCCCATCAAAGACTCAGCAAAATAAAAAAAAAAAGTTATTATATATATATATAAATCGATCGCGTGAACAGGATTAGCCTGGTTTCATTGGGCCACTTGAGGGCAGCGCGCTGCCACAACGTCCACTAAAAAAAAAAAAAAAAAAAAAGGACGAGTGGGCGGATGCCTTTGTGCTATTGCCACCCGTCGCCCCCCTGGGTGTTGAGCGGCCCGACGCCTTAATGTCTATACCCCCTCCCTCTCAGCTCTGGTTTCGGCCGTGAGCCGATGCGTGCGCATAAGGGGCTACCGCTGTGCCGTTAGGGTGCACTTCCCCTCCGCGCACGGATCGACCCACGGTGTATCGGCTGGTACAGCCCCGCCCCTCTTACGCACCTTCTATTAGCGTGCAACTATGGAGGCGGGGGTGGCCAGCGGTGAAACCAGCACTAACGAGTCCTCGCAGTTTCTCCCGCAGGTAACTGACCCCGCCGACTACCAAGGCTACCGAAGAAGAGCGATTAGCCCGATCCTGTTGAAGCCGACCGACCAATACCAGCCCGTTGGTACGCCCATCCTACCCCGCCCGGAACACGCAGCCGCTGTCCAGGTAAACCCGGTCGCCAGCCTATTTCCCCTCTCACCCGGCCCTGTGTATTTATGTGTATTTATTCAGTTGGGGTTTGTGGGACTTTTACTCGACTCTGGATTGACTGAGCGTGACCCCAGCCTTAGACAAAACCCACCACATAACTGTAAGAACAGAAGACGTATATGGTATCCCAATTGGAATCGCAGGAAACCCGTATAACATCACAATTGGAAGAACAGAAGACATATTTGGCATCTCAACTGGAAGCGCAAGAGGCACGTATATCTGAAATGTCGGCACAAATTTCGGAACAGGTATCATCGCGGCTCTTTATGAAACTGGAAGAGCGGGATGCAAAAATTTTACAACTCGGGCAAACTGATGCCGAGATAGAAGCGTTAAAAGGTCGTATTGAGCGGTTACAACTAAACCGCCCAGCTGTTTCAGCGAGTAATCCAAAGGTAAAAACACCATCCTTTGACGGTTCTGTTCCTTTCCAGGTGTTAAAGCTACAGTTTGAGAAGACCGCAGCAGTGAACAACTGGAATGCTGAAGATAAAGTTGCTGCACTGTTCATGGCATTGAAAGGGCCTGCAGCTGAGATTTTACAAACCATTCCAGAGGGCGAACGGAACTGTTATGAAGCACTGATTGGCGCTCTAGAGAGACGATACGGAACTGATCATAGGAGACAGATGTACCAAATGGAATTACTGAATCGCTTCCAGAGGCCTGGTGAAACATTGCAAGAGTTTGCGTCGGATGCTGAAAGGTTGGCACATCTTGCAAATGAGGACGCACCCGTGGAATACACTGAAAGGATAAAGATTCAGAGCTTTATAAATGGCATACGGGACGTTGAAACAAAGCGAGCTACATACGCAAACCCAAAGCCAATATTCGCAGAAACGGTGCCACAAGCTCTGATTCAGGAAACAGCGTTGCTTCTGTGTAAGCCAGTTTTCAAAGCGCGCCGTGTGGAAGTAGAAAGGCCAGAGTGGGTAGACGCAATATTGGAGGCGCTGAAAGGATCGCAAAAGCGGAGTGAAAGAGTTACCAAATGCTTCAAATGCGGGAAGACCGATCACATTGCACGTCATTGCGAACTTGGTCCTAATAGTTCCAACAATGTGGGTGGCCGTAAACGCAAAGTTGGAGGAGATGAGCAAGAGCGTGTCAGATGTAAAGAGCGAAAACTTGCTCCAGCTATTGAATATCCTGTGATATCTGTGACGCAAATTGGAGAAAATCCAGCAGACTTGCCGTCGAAGGAAAGCTGGATGGCAAGGAACGTGTACTGACTGTAGATACGGGCGCATCTCATTCCTTAATCCGATCTGACTAGGTCAACAGGAGAGTAAAACCGTTACCTGGAGCAAGGTTGCGTACGGTCACTAGCGAGTATAACCAAGTCCAGGGAGAAGTGGTATGTGAAGTCTTGATTGGAAAGGCCACAGTTCTACACAAATTCGTTGTGGCGGAGATCGTTGATGAAGTCATATTGGGAGTGGACTTCTTGGTTGACCATGACATCAAGATCGATATGCAGAGAAGGGTGATGCGTTATAAGAACCAGGATATACCACTTAACTTCAGTTTGCAGAAAGGGCTCAGTAGTAATCGAGTACTGCTGGAAAAGACTCGACAAGGACCACGTAATTCAAAGGCAAAGGTTGATAAATCGAATGGGCCAAATAAAGCAAAATCAAAAGTACTTGCGAGAGAAACACTGGCATTGACAAAACCTAATGGACGCACAAAAAGGAAGCAACGAATTTCCCAGAAAGAATGCGAGGGTAGTTTCAAGCCTGAGTGCACTACTGTTGTGAAACGTGGGAACGATACTGATTATGCGAAGCCAATCCGTCAAGCGCAAGTTCTACGAAGTAGTTCATTGGCCAAACAACAGAGTGTGAGGGAACGACCCATGGTAATGAGTAGTAAGATCAGACACTGGCATTACAAGAACTTTAATTCGGAAGGTTTCTTGGAGGGAGTTTTGGTACTGCTATACAACCCTCACCGGCGGAAAGGTGTTCCATCCAAATATCGGTCCAGTTGCGAAGGCCCGTAAAGAGTTGTGAAGAGGATCAGTGATGTCATCTACCGCATACAAATAATTGGGAAACCACGAAATAGAAGGGTGGTTCATTTGGAGAGGCTAGCAGCGGTTAGATCGAGAGATTTGTCTGATCGGGACAATCAGATTTAGGTGGAGGGCAGTGTTACGAATATTAGCAACACTAAGGGGTGCTGCCATCTCTAAGCCGATGCTAAGCAGAGCCTTGTATGCATATCCATAAATTAATCATTATGTGTCTACATAAACGAATCAATCATTATGTCTACATATATGTAGGTACACGCAGCTGAGAGCAACGCACAACCACATGCATATATCTGAGATACTCACGAAAGTATTCAATGAGATAAGCTATAAAATCGTGCAATTGTAGTTACAGCTGAGAAATTTGATAGCTGATGGCCAACTAGTAGATTCTGGAAATTGAAGCGTCTAGAAGATGCGAACGAGGAAATCAGAGAGTATAAAAGGCAGCAAATGTAGAGGCGCTGGAATTCAGTTTTGACTAAGCACGCAATCTGTCGGGCAATAGTAGAGTTATTTATTGTGAAGTACTTTAATAAAGGTCATTTTTCCATTATTCAATATTGCAGTTATTTTATTCAACAGTTTCGTGATTCGAACCTTAGTAGAAGATTTGAAATAAGCGGAAATGCAGTAAGTTCGTTACAATATTTATCCCCAATAATTTTGTAGTCATAAATTTTCAAATTTCTTAAATATATAAGTCCCGTATAGCAAAAATAAAAGGCAGTTCACCCCCAAACCAGTGCATTTCCAGTATACATATTAGTTTCTCATCATTCGTATGTATGTGTGTGCATAAGGAGTAAGCAACTGGGAGACATGGCGCGAAAATTAAATAGCGTGATCAAATTCTCATCACAAATATTCACAAATATTGATTTACACCAACCAAATAAAAAAAAAATTCCTCAAATATACAAGAATTTTATATGCAATTGGAAATTTTTATTTTTTTGTTGGTTTTACTCATATATAGATATATACTAGGGTGGGCCAAAAAAAATCGATTTTCGTTTTTTTCAAAGGGTACACAGATTTTCGAATTCCTGACCATAAATGGAGTATAATGACCAAATATGAGTTTTCTATGTTAATGGGAAAGCGTGCCACATCTAGGTTTTTTGTTTTCGTGAAAAGCTTTTATGTAAATGAATATATCTTCTCACCCAAAAATCGTACAGCCACCTTTTACCCCTGTTTTTGCAGGGAATTGAACGCACTACAAAAAAGGTCGAGGTCGAAAATTGACTAATTTCTGAAACCCATAAGGTTTTGTTAAAAGTTGTGTAGCTCAAAAACAGCAAAATATTAAGTAACGAATTTTAGATATTTAAATAGGAAATTTCACGGTCTACAAAAAAGGTAAAATGCATTTTTTTCATTTACCAAACCATAAAAGAGATATTAACGGTTAACAACGGAACATTTAAAATCGGCATTAAAATTGCAGAATTTGGATGCTAACATTTTGTAGTTGCCTACATTGCTGCCCATATCTGGTTTTCAATAACAACAAGAACCGAAAATAACCAGTTTTGCAAGTGTACTAGAGAAGATTTAATGTATTTAATATTATAATGTATTTACGCCTGCCTGAGATTCTTTACGAATACATAAATGTGCCACCTCACATGCATACATTCATACACGTACCTAACGCTTATTAACAGTGATTCAAGAAGATCTTTTTAAAGAAAGGATTAGGTATATATTTAAATCTTTTAGCCCACTATCAGGTAGCTACAGCATTTCTTTTCACTTTATACAACACAAAAGAAAAAAGATGCACATCATATTTATTTTAACTTTCTAGTTAATTATTGAGCACGGAACCCAAAAACATCATATTTAAAACAAAAAAAATTCTTAAGTAAGTAGTCGTTATCAATCTGTTAACCGTATAAGATGAAAAACGAAATTACTTTCATAGGCATCCCAATGCCGAAAATTCTCGAGCTGAAATTGCCAACCATGAAAGAAGTTAGGTACGTATTTTTTACCAGTTAAATAATCTTAAAGCTTCTGTCTCAAAAAGTGCTAAAAATGCAGCAGCTCAGGTTATAGAGCTTTGGAAAAAATATGGTATTCCTACTACCAAACGTCAAAATATAGAGAGAAGAATTGTTCGATGTTATTACAAGTGGCGATGTATAACAAAAAATTATAAACGCAAGAAATCACCATCCCAGAAGAAGAAAGAATTGTCACTTCAAAAAGTTTTAAAATTTAATTCGATGTTGTTGATAGGAAGTCCTTAAAATCGTTTAATAACAGCATTAAGGACTTGTATTTGAATCAGAAAAGCGGCAAACGTAAATCATTTATCCATCACAACGTAATTTCTCCTAACATAAGTGCAAATTTGATGGCAGCAGAACAAATCGGTAAGAATTTATTTTTAATCAATAACTAGCAAAATGATTTGTGGTCTTTTAAATTTCCGAACTTGTCATTATTTCGTTTCCCAAAACAATATTCTTTTTTTTTGTCTAGATCTAAGTCAGCCATGGTCATCCTGGAGTAGGATTAGTGACAGTGAAATATCGGATCCCATATCTTTATTCAGTCCAACTACACATTTTGGTTCGGATTTTACTTATGAACAGCCAATAAAGAAAAAAATCAACCAAATTTAATGTTCTAACCCCAGAACTCATCTCTGTTCTTGACAGAGCTAATGTCAGTAGTAGAAACGCGATGTTCATAATAACTGCAGTTTTGTCAAGTGTTGGCATCAGGATAGAAGATACAACTCTTAGTTATAAAACAATTCAACGAACACGTATGATGCTAAGAGAGGACATTGCTCAAGGGCTGAAAGACGATTTTAAAACACATGATACATACGTCGTACACTGGGATGAGAAATTGCTGCAAGATATTTCTGAGTCAAAACCCGTAGATAGGCTTCCAATTCTTCTCACTGCATTTGGATATGAGCAGTTACTAAGAGTTCCAAAAATGGAGTCCGGATCATCAGGAAACCAAACATCAGCAATTTTAAGGACTTTAGATGAAATGGGGTATTACTCGATACATTAAAGCAATGTGTTTCGACACGACTGCTGCGAATACAGGTAATAATCATAAGCATAGGTCTCATCTCAATTGTTCTTCAATTCATGTCGATATGTGGGCTTTGTTAAAATTTTTTTTTGTTTTTTTTTTTTTTTTTACTTCACAGGAATTCGCAACGGAACATGTGTAGAAATTGAAAAAGCTTTAGGAAGAGAATTGATATACTTGCCGTGTCGCCATCACATTTATGAGATCATTTTAAGGAGTGCATTTGAAGTATATTGGCCAGCATCATCGGGACCGAACGTTCCAATATTTGGACGATTTAAGAATAAGTGGGGCGATATTGATAAGACTAAATATAAAGCTGGTATTGAAGATCCCACTATCGCTAATATTGTTTTAGAGAAAAAAATATATATATACTTTCATCATGGAATGCTTGCAGGTATGTACAGTAAAATAGTACCTAGTACCGATTTATACGTGGGTATACCTTATGTGAGTTAAACTTTTTTTATTTATTTTATAGTCAAAACAGTCTCGTGACGATTACAAGGAGTTTTTAGAACTGTCACTAATTTTTCTTGGAGTGTTGTCGCAGGATGAAGTTTCGTTTAAATATCCTGGTGCAGTTCATCACGCAATATGGATGTCGAAGGCTATTTATTGCTTAAAGATATTCATTTTTAGAAATGTATTTGATTTTATATGCATGCGTGGTAAAAGGTGGCTGTACGATTTTTGGGTGAGAAGATATATTCATTTACCATTTACCATTTATTTATTAAGTCTATGGACACATGTTCTTACAGACTACCAATGAAAAAACTACACAGCATATTATTAACAAAATTCTTACAGATTACTAACAATTTTCATACAATTAAAAAACAGACTACAATTAACAAATACAAAAAGTTAACAAGTCAGTAAAAAACTAGCACTTACAGACTAATATAAAAGAATTGATAACTAAAAAACACACTTTAATAAATTAATAAACACGTTCTTCGACAAAGAGAAATCAAGTTCGACAAAATATGAGATCTTATTAAATTAACTCATAGCGCGGGTAATTGGGGCATTTCTCGCATAATTAGTTCTACTATTAATGCCATAAAAAGGGTAAAAGCTTCTAAGTTCTCTTCTTGGAACATTAAAATTAATTTTCTCAAGAAGAGCAGCACAATCTGTATCCCCATGGATGATGCAATATAAAAAGGTCAAAGAAAGAATAGACCTTCTCGCTTCTAAAGTTTTAAGATTTAAAAGAAGTAAACGTGCATTATATGAGGGAAGAGAGCTAGTAAATCTAAGTGACCGCAGACAGTATTTAAGAAAAACTTTTTGAACTCTCTCAATCCTGTTAATTGCAAACTGTTGGAACGGTCGCCAAATGATAGTGGCATATTCGAGATGAGATCGTACAAATGAATAGTAGAGCCATTTGAGTGTATACGGGTCAGAGAACTCTGCACTATTACGCCGAATAAAACCAAGCTTTGCATACGTTTTGGCTATGATAAAGTTTACATGGCTGTTGAAAGAAAATTTGGTATCATAAACCACACCAAGGTCCTTGATTTTATCAACAGTCTGCAGTGGTTTGTTATCAATGGTATATGAACTATTAAACTTAAAGCGCAATTTAGAGTAGGTTACGTGAAAGCATTTATTAATATTTAAAGAAAGGTGCGATCTAACGTACCAGGAATATAGATTATTAATTTCACACTGAAGTTCGAACATATCACGCGAAGACTTTATATTGGAGAAAACTTTAAGATCATCAGGGTACAAGAGAAACCTAGCATACGAGAAGCAAGTGCTAATGTCGTTGATGAACAGGACAAAGAGCAAGGGTCCAAGAATACTGCCTTGCGGAACGCCGGAAGTTGCAAGGTATGGATCGGATGATACACCATCAATGCAGACAATACACCATCTGTTAATTAAATAAGATTTTAGCCACTGCAGAAAATTTGAGTGAAAACCAAGACAGGAAAGTTTATGAATAAGGATCTCATGTGATACCTTATCGAAGGCTTTGGAGAAGTCAGTATAAATACAATCCAGCTGGTATCCAGGTGCAAAAGCAGATATACAATACTCACTAAACTCCACTAGATTGGTGACCGTCGAACGTCCCGCAACAAAACCATGCTGCTTGGCACAAATTAGGCTCTTCACTGAAAAGTATAACTTGTCTTTTACAACACATTCAAATAACTTCGAAACAGTAGTGAGCTTTGATATAGGTCTGTAGTTACAGACATCATTCTTATTTCTAGATTTGTAGATAGGAGTTATCGATGCAAGTTTCCAAGCATCAATAAACTCCCTGCACTGAAGTGACATATTAAACAGGATCTCAACCATCAGAATCTGTCTCGACCGATTGCTTTAAATTATTTATACCACTTGAGATATCGTCACATGAAATCGACATTGAACCGAAATCCAGAGTAGAATTTAAATCAGATGCAAAGTCGAAAGAAGGGGCATCATCATAGGATGCAAAATTAGCACTAAAATAGTCCGCAAACAGGTTCACTACCGCATTAAGATTAGTAGCTACATTATCTTGGTAAAAGACAGAAGCAGGAACCGAGGAGCAGGTCCTTTTAGATTTAATAAAACTCCAAAATGTTTTTGGATTGGACTTAATATTTGTCTCAAAGCTAAGAATATAGTTTTTGTAAAGAAACTTATCCAAACAGTTAAACTCCTTTAGATACTTCTCGTAAAAGAACAGATTCTTGGTCTGACTAAACTTTTTTAGTATTTGTTTCGCAAATTCTTCAATTTTTTTAAACCCTTAGTATACCAAGGTAATTTATACGGTTTTTTCTTAAAGACTGGAACATGCCTTAAACATAGGTCAAAAAGCGTTGATCTAAATATCTCATAGCAAATGCTAACATCTGAGGAGGAAAAAAGATCAACCCAGTTAATTTCCGAGAAAACATGGTTAAGTATAGACATGTCGCACCGTGCAAAATTAAAAGCGATATCATCATTTACAGAGGGTACACAAAACACATAAACCTCAAGTTTAAGAACAATAGCAGTGTGATGCATATCCGACGGAGCAAATGGTGCATGGCATTCGGAAATGTTAAAATTAATATTATCACTGAGGAATATAAGATCTAATATTCTGCCAAGCCTGTTAGTGAAGTTATTGATTTGCAGCAAATTTAAGCTTAGCATATAAAATAAGTCTCATAGGACTTCGATATATTATTTGGCATGAGGCCCGAACCACAGAAACCCTGAGACCAAGTGACATCACTAACTGCGAGCTCAGCGACTTAACATCATGCGCTTTCATGCATTTTGAAAATAGATATTTAGTTGCTTGTTGACAAGATTAGTATTGCCACTGGCAACTAAGGGCAATTCGTTTGCCTTACCTCTTTGGGAAAAAAACGAAATGACCGAACGTTCACCCCAGCAGGCCACAAATCTGGTGATAAAACGGCATCATATAGTGTTTCTGTAACACCAAGATTAAAGCTGACTTTTGTTAATGAGTCAAGCGGAGTGTCATTTTTTATAAGCCTTTTGCAGGCAAAGTTAGACTTATCAGCCTTCAGATGTCTTACCAGATAACTAATGATATCGTTAGAGGAAACTGATGGCTGAAATGATGATAAGTGCAGCCAACTCATGCTAACTACACCCAATTCTGTACTTATATTTGATCCAACAAAATTTGGCTTACCGCGGTTAAAATTTTCGTTGCGTTTACTTTGTACAGAAGGAGTTGTAATTACAGACTTCACAGTAGTAGAAGATGCAGATGCTATAGTTGATGCCAAACTCCAAGACGAATTTGAAATTGAAGTCGAACACGAAGCAGCAGTATTCAACTACTTGTGACGTTTAGTTACAGCATTACGCATTTTATTATTATTTCCATCACTTTCACAAGTATCATTGGAAATGGTAGGATCAGATCTGAGTACCGAAGAAAACAATCTAATGTTATTAGCAGAGGCATTAACAGTATTTGACTGTAAGTTCGGATTAGAAGATGGAGCATTTATGTTGTCAGCACCTTCTGTTGCTAACGTATTAATGCTTACATTATCAACAGTAGAAGCATTCATGTTGACAACAGTACCAGCAACATTAGATGTTACTTCATTCATGTTAGCAGCAGCGTTTATATTTTCAACAGCACCAGCCATGTAGTCAGGACTGCCGTCAACAGTATGATCACACTCCGCAACAGTTTCTTTAGAAACAGAGCCAAAAGCAGAATTCGAGAAAGCGTAGATATTCAACGGCAATTCTGGATTAAATTTAGCAATATCAGCTTTTAACTGCCTGAGCTCATTAGAAACGACTGTGTTATTGTCACACAGTGATAATAGAGCGAAACTCAATTTGCAAGTCACTAACTTGAGTACGTAGGTGGGTACCGTTAGCTATCGATGATATTACATAAAAGCTTTTCACGAAAACAAAAAACGTCGATGAATCACGCTTTTCCATTAACATAAAAAACTCATATTTGCTCATTATACTCCGTTTATAGTCAGGAATTCGAAAATCTGTGTACCCTTTGAAAAAAACGAAAATCGACTTTTTTTTGGCCCACCCTAATATATACTCACATACACGTACGTTTATATGAAGTGCGGTATGGTATACAATTTTAATTTTTGTTGCTCTCTCAAGCGGATACAGTGGTACGAATTCACGGTTCGCGTTATCTATATATGAGCCGTTTATTTTGAAAGTGGAATAAGTCATTTCATGTCGTTTAGGTTCAGTGGTAATTTGTTTGTATCTCTCCTCGCCTCCAGTTTTTTAGAGTCCAATATCCAAAAGATGCAATTCTTATTATTATTTTATAATTGTAGAACCATCTATATATGCATTCGTTCAAAAATAACAATGCATTTAAGACCATGAGTTGGAAATGACTTATGCCACTTTCAAAATAAACGGCTCATATATAAAAAGAAGTGTACATTTTGATTGTCACTCCATAACTCGAGAACGGATAGAAAGATTGCCATGAAATTTTTAGGAAAGATACAGGAAGGAGAGATGATGGTTAGTTGATTTTGAAATCCCAAATCGGTTTAGCCATAAGAATATAAAAATCAAATTCTGTGTATGTGTGTATATTCGCTATGGAAACGTAATTTCCACACTTTAATCATCACCAATCAACGGGAAGGTTTTAGGCTAAAAATAATTACGATATATATAAAAGGGGCGTGGCACCTCCCATACAAATGGTATCTTTGGTACTGCAGGATATTATTGATTTATATGAGGTAAATCCCTAACACCACCAAGAAAATGTGGGATTGGGAAAACGGGGCGTGGCACCTCCAATACAAATGGAATATATCATACTGCATATCTCTTGATGTAGTAATGGTAGGATAATGAAAAGTGGTAAGGAGCTATATGACGTTAAATCCTAACACCTCCAGTAAAATGTGGAATGGGGAAAAAGGGGCGTGGCACCTTCCCTACAAATGGGATTTTTCAGAACTATGGCTGCCGTACAAACTTAAGTTATTTTAACACCTAAAGTTTGACTGCATTGTTGAGTTTGGCTGTTATGCCTTTTGGACGTTTAGTAATCTGCCGCCGTTAAAAAAATTTGTTAGCTTCAGTCTATCTACATCTATCTATATATATAAAAATCAAATTCTGTGTGTGTGTTCCCTATGAAAACGTATTTCCCATACAATAATCATCACCAAATTTTGGATGTAGGTTCCTTCGATCAAGACGAAAATTTTCAATATTTAAGAATTAAGAATTTTAAATTTAAATGTTTTTGTTTTTTGGCTATGCGAACGAACTATCTTCGCTCCCAAAAATGATCATGTTAACAAAATCAATGATCGCATTCAAAACCAATTTCCTGGTGAAGCGACGAAATATAAATAGATCGACACAGTTACAGATGAAGATAAAATTGTGAATTATCCAATTGAATTTCTAAACTCTTTGGAACCACCTGGAATGCCTGCGCATATATCAACTTTGAAAATTGGCTCACCAATCATGCTTCTTCGGAATTTAAACCCACCAAAATTGTGCAAATGGACTTTGCATTTAGAAATTAATACCGAATTTAATCGAAGCAACAATAATCAGCGGTAAAAGCAAATGTGAAGATGTGATCATACCACGGATCCCAATCATTCCTACAGATTTGCCATTCAATTTTAAGCGCTTACAGTTTCCTGTACGACTTGCTTTTTCAAGCACAAGGACACTCGCTTACTATTGCATGCTTAAATTTAGAGAGTCCGTGCTTTTCGCATGACCAGCTATATGTTGCTTGCTCTAGAGTTGGAAAACCAAAAAATTTGCTTAACTTTGCACCGAACGAAAAAACCAAAAATATTATGTACCCACTTGCATTACAATAAGATACAATAATACAATCTTTTAAACGAAAATTTCTCCAAATATGCGTACAAAATTCAATTCAATTTACAGAACCATAAATTAAATGATCAGAAAACAAAACAGAAAAAATAACGCAATATTCATTCTATCTCGGGCGTTACAACGTACGCCTGGTAAAGCTAGTTAAATATATAATTTCAAAAGTTCAAAAAGTTTCCTTCTCTTGTCGTGAAATTTGCATTGCGGTTATAAATTTTTCTTTAAGTCGTCAACTCTCTATCTCTATCTTTATCTCTCAGGCCCTCTCCCTCACTCCCTCGCTTGCTCACTATATGTTAGGTGTCCCTCAAAGAAGTCAATAAAAAATCCCTATAATGAGTGACGGTGAGAAATCCCAAGGCAGTTCCCAAGATCAGCGCCAAACGCGTGAAATCACAAAAAAATAAGCAAGTGTTCACGGCAAGTAAATTCATCTCGGAAACGGATAATTTCACGGACTACTGTGCTCGATTCAGGTGCACCCCGATTAACAAAAATACGGAATTGTCCCTTAAAATTAAAGATACCAATATTGATAGGTTTTGGGACCGGCTACTTGGGACAGCTACTGTGCTTTCTCGAAACTTGAATAATATGTCCAGCAACGGCTTGGAGATTATATTATTAAGCAAGTCACCAACTTCACTGACCTAGGTGTTACAATGGACTCTAAGCTTGATTTTAGGTTACATATAGAAAATTGCGTTAATAGAGCTATAGGTACTTTGGCGTTCGTGAAAAGGTGGTCTAAATAATTTAATGATCCTCTAGAATACGTTTCATATTTACTTCCAACGTTTGCTAAATATAAATACGGCTTATTTGAAATTGTATTGTCTCGCTTTATTTAAAAGTTTCACTTTGCATTAAAATGTAGGCAAATATATGCAATATATTTTTTAACGACACGAATTGCAGCAAGTATGAATATATAATGGCCGAGCCACTCACGCGCTGGGTTGCATTACCCCGTTTTGCGCGACATCAGCTGATGTGTGTTTGATGTGGTGAGTTGCGCTTAGGGTGTCGTTACATCACCCTCCTTTGGGAAGAAGAAGTCGGCAGAGTGATCAATTCTGCTGGCTTCTTCTTGCCCGACATTATTTAATGTAAAATATGTTGTATATTGGACTCAAACATACAGCAGCTATGTTCCAATTAATACATAGTTTTATCCACTTATTTAATACGTAAAATAGTTTTAATGAAAGATAATTTAATTTATTTGTACAATGTTATTGAAAATTTTTGCATTGCAATATGCAAATAGTAGTTGCATGATATATGTATAAAATTTTAATACAAGAATTCAGTTCAGTTTTTTTGTATTTTTAATGTATTTTGTACTATTAGTTAAAGTATTTATTACCTTCTAATATAGTCTCTTTTTCGTTTGGTTACAATTTCATTTGTCTTAAATGTATAGCTTAACATATTTATCTTATGTTTTTGAAACTAGGGGGTTTTTGTGATGCCAATTGGCATATTTGAAAATAATTTTATAAGCATAAGTTTTCAGCTATTTGGATTTATATAATTCATTTTTTAATCACATATGTTTATGGTTTAGCTCTTAGCTGCTAAGTGGTATGTTTACATCTTATATTTATTTGTAAATTTGATACATTTCAAGTGTTTTTTTTTTTTGGCATAGAAATGCGTTTCAAACTAGTTATTATTTGAGTATTACAATTCTAAATTTTGTATTTGTAAATAAAGCTTGAATATATATGAGTTAACCGGGGATTGCCCGTATCGCTTTAAATGTATCAAAACATTTATTTCAAGCAATTTTTAATTTCATAATTTATTTAATTTGGGAAAAATTTAAACAACGTGACATCAGGACGGACAAGGCGACAGCTGTTTCGATTATACCTTGTAAATCTCTTCCAAGCATTTTCTCCCGGGAGTGGGAGTCGAACCCGCACTCCTACGATAGTTGAATTGGTTACAAACGCATTCAGCTACGTCATGCCTTAGTTGTTGTAAAGTTTTTCCCAATTGCCTTCTTTCGCATATATTCACCCTTATTGTCATTGTCGTCGTCAACATCGTCGTCGTTTTTCAGTCGACGTCACATCGTATCGACGTCGTCGTCACTTCGACACCAAATCGGTATTGGCTAAGCTTGTTGAGACGACGTCGACAGTTTATCGATAAAACGAAAGGAAAATATACCATCTCTGCCATTTCTGGATCAGCTGTTCGATATTTCATACTATTTCTGAATCTTTTTTCGCGATTTAAGCTTTGTTTAATTATTTTATTTCAAGATTTTACAAAAATGTTTTTTTATGACAGTAGTGCGAGCTCTAGTGACGAAAAGAATAAAGAGCAGCTTGGACTAAATAGAAAAAAAATAAGGAATAACTCCGATGTATTTCGTTTGCCAGACAACAAGTATGTATAACAACTTTCGGGGGTTTAGAATGTATTAATGTTTCAGCTGGAAATATTTTACTTTAATTCAGATTTGAAGACTATTTTCGCGTCAATAAAGCTGCCTTCAGATATGTTCTGGAAACAATTCAGCCGCATATGAGAAACGAAATCAGGACAACGGCGATTTCAAAAAACATAAAATTGGCAACAACGTTGCGATTTTTGGGGCAAGGTTACTATCAACTAAGTGTGGGAAATGATTTCCATCTTGGACTTTCCCAGCCATCCGTTAGTGCTGTACTTGCTGAAACACTCGACGTTTTGGAATCTGTTATATGTCCTCTTTGGATAAAATTTCACATGGCAGAGGCTGCATACACAGAATGCAAGGAGTATTTTTTCGAAAAAAATGGCTTTCCAGGAGTTATTGGCTGCGTCGATGGAACTCATGTAAAATTTTGGCTCCTAGAAAACAAGACCAGCATCTATACTACAATAGAAAGGGGTTTTTTAGTTTAAATGCCATGATTATAAGAATGGATAAACTTTTAATCGGCTAAATAATAATTTTTTAACAAACAATTTAACAGATTTGTGATCATAAGTTGCGAATAAGGTATATGGATGCTAGGCATGCGGGTTCGGGCCATGATTCCCTCATATGGAACATTAGCCATGCTAGAAGAATTCTGCGAGAACGATACGATGCTGGCTTTTAGGTAAAAACCAATTACACACAATTTAAATCATGTAAAAGTTATATAAACTTTTTTATATTTGTAGGCGATGCGGGCTATCCTCTAGAACAATTTATTATGACACCGTATCGAAACACAAAAGAAGGGAGTCTCGAGGCTATTTACAATACCAAGCACGCCAAAGCTAGAAATATAATTGAACGTACTATTGGCGTACTAAAAAACCGTTTTCGCTGTTTGCTAGCTGCACGTCAACTTCACTATACGCCTTCTAAAGCCACGCAAATTGCTAATGTATGTGCAGTACTTCACAACATATGCATTGATTTTAATTCTCGCTCTGCAAACGATTAGAACTTAGAGAATTGTGAAAATATTGATGATGTAGAAAATATCGCGAATATGAAAGCATCACAAATTAGAGAGCAAATCAAAACCAGCTTTGCATAGTTTCAGACTGAAAATTTCAGTTCATTTTTTATTGTGTACATATATGCATTAAATTCAGTCGTCTTAATAACTAATATCACAAAACAAAAATAATTCAGTTCTTTAGAAATAAAAAGTAATTCAGGTACTTAAAATAAAATATGTACATCAAACATCTTCGGAAGGAAAATCCGGTGGATGCAGTTGAACATCTGAAATTATTTGCGGATCATCCTCGACAACACAATTTACGTAAGCTTCTATATTTTGCTCAACCGGCAGCTGCACACCTTGTACAATCCCTTCCGGGCTCAGCTGCTTGTCGAATTGCAGCAAGTTGGCCACTGCCTCTTCCAACGGACTTAGCGTAAATTGTTTATTCATGCCACCACCTGTTGCATTGCTTTCTTCCCTATTTTTCACCAGTTTTTTCTTCACTTTAAATTTTAAATCTCGTCATACCTGCATAGTATATTTTGATTAAAAACTATGCTCTATTAATTTAATTACTTTTTGCCAACCGTCGCTGTCTCTTAAAGGTGGTCCCAAAGAATTTAATTTTATGCTGATCGCTTCCCATTGTTGTTTAAAATTTGCTGGTGCCATACCTCTTTGGAAACCTTTTGCTAGGCAAGGATTTTTTTCTAGCTCAGCTATAAGAACCTCGAATTGTTGCGCACTCGTTATTTTCATTTTGAATATCTAAAAAAACAATGCATATTACATGCTTGTATATTTAATTAATTAAAAAAGAAATGTTTTACTTACAAATTTTCCTTCTGTCGTCAGTAAAAACAGCGTCGACGAAAATGGCGTCGTGTGATGGCGACGACGACAGCAAATTTGGTTAAGCGCCAAATACACGACACGAACATTCCGCAATCTTGTTCGCAGCTTTGGCCATACACCATACGAACTTTTGCCCGAACATTAGTTCTCTTTCAGACAGCGATGAATACGGACAACAATTGTGCTGCAGCAATATTGCTCGCTGTGGCAATAATCTTTGCTTTTTACTTGCCACAATGATGGCAAAGATTTATACATTTCAATAAATTCACTCAGAAATTTTTTATTGTCCATTTTACTTTTCCGCGCACGTCTGTTCCGTTCAGAAATTACTACGATTATGAGCTATTTTGCCATACACGCACGAACAGTTCGCGCAAATGTTCGCCAAAAATTAAAATATTTTGATTTTTGGCGAACATTTGCGCGAACTGGCAAACACCACCATACACGACAGAAAAGGTCGCAGAAACATGACATAACGGGAATGTTCGCGGAAATGTTCGTGTCGTGTATTTGGCGCTTTAGCCAATACCTGAAATGTGTCGATAGTCGTCAATAGTTATCGAAAACGACAATGGCAATACCGAATTTAACACGTCGTCGTGAGTCGTCGTCGTTTACTGACGACGACGACAATGGCAATAAGGGTGATTATCTTCTACACATCACATACTTCGTATGTAGTTATGTGTTGAAGTTATGCATGTTTGTAAGGCGGTTTTCAGAGAAACTTGGCATTGTTGCTGTTTTTGTTCTATTTATAGAACTACAACGAATTAACCAAATGTTGTCTACTTATATGAGTTAACCGGGGATTGCCCGTATCGTTTTAAATGTACGAAAACATTTATTTCAAGCAATTTTTAATTTTATAATTTATTTAATAATTTGGGAAAATTTTAAACAACGTGACAACAGGACGGCGACAGCTGTTTCGATTATACCTTGTAAATCTCTTCAAAGCCTTTTTTCCCGGGAGTGGGAGTCGAACCCGCACTCCTAAGATAGTTGAAATGGTTACAAACGCATTCAGCTGCGTCATGCCCTAGTTGTTGTAAAGTTTTTCCCAATTGCCTTCTTTCGCATATATTATCTTCTACACATCACATACTTCGTATGTAGTTAATTGTTGAAGTTATGCATGTTTGTAAGGCGGTTTTCAGAGAAACTTGGCATTGTTGCTGTTTTTGTTCTATTTATAGAACTACAACGAATTAACCAAATGTTGTCTACTTATATGAGTTAACCGGGGATTGCCCGTATCGCTTTAAATGTATGAAAACATTTATTTCAAGCCATTTTTAATTTTATAATTTATTTAATATTTTGGGAAAAATTTAAACAACGTGACATCAGGACGGACAAGGCGACAGCTGTTTCGATTATACCTTGTAAATCTCTTCAAAGCCTTTTCTCACGGGAGTGGGAGTCGAACCCGTACTCCTACGATAGTTGAAATGGTTACAAACGCATTCAGCTACGTCATGCCTTAGTTGTTGTAAAGTTTTTCCCAATTGCCTTCTTTCGCATATATTATCTTCTACACATCGCATACTTCGTATGTAGTTATGTGTTGAAGTTATGCATGTTTGTAAGGCGGTTTTCAGAGAAACTTGGCATTGTTGCTGTTTTTGTTCTATTTATAGAACTACAACGAATTAACCAAATGTTGTCTACTTATATGAGTTAACCGGGGATTGCCCGTATCGCTTTAAATGTATCAAAACATTTATTTCAAGCAATTTTTAATTTTATAATTTATTTAATAATTTGGGAAAAATTTAAACAACATGACATCAGGACGGACAAGGCGACAGCTGTTTCGATTATACCTTGTAAATCTCTTCAAAGCCTTTTCTCCCGGGAGTGGGAGTCGAACCCGCACTCCTACGATAGTTGAAATGGTTACAAACGCATGTAGCTACGTCATGCCTTAGTTGTTGTAAACTTTTTCGCAATTGCCTTCTTTCGCATATATTATCTTCTACACATCACATACTTCGTATGTAGTTATGTGTTGAAGTTATGCATGTTTGAATTGCCTAAAGTTATTTATTGTACCTTTTCTACGCGATTTTTGTGTACAGTTTTTAATTTTTTCCTTCCTTTATCAAAAACTTTTACATTCGTCCCATCTATTTCTTTAACTACATACGGCCCCTGATATATACTTGCATGTTTATCAAGCGGTTCTTTTTGTATTAGAACCTTATCATTTACGCTAATTGTTGACGGACAGGCATGTTTGTCATAATAATATTTATTTCGAACTTTATGTTTGTTTAAAAGTTCTTGTGTCAATATGATTTTTGCATGCGGTATTTCGTCTCTTTCACGTAATTCTCTACATCATTAATTGGATAAATTTTTGCTTTTCATTATCGAAAACTGTATTCGAAGTGGTATTGTGAAAGAACGTGAAATACTTCAAGTAAGTATCCCAGTCCAACAACGTATCATTAAGATATGCGCGCAAGTATTCGTTAAATACTCGATGGTTTCGTTCGATTGAACCTAACGTCTCATGATGATACGCTGTGAAAAAATTGTGTTTGATTTTTAAAGTTTTGTCAGCTCTGAGAACACTTCATTTTTATATTCCGTGCCTAGATCGTATTTGATAGAATTCATTGGACCATATGTTAAAATAAATGACTCGGATACCGCAGAAGCTATTGTTTTCGCACTTTTATCCGGAACCGCTACTGTTACTAAATACTTTGTTAAATCGCAAATTATGGTAGCTGCGAACCTGTTACCATACTTCGATTCTGGCAACGGTCCTATTGTATCAATGACTACTATTTCAAATGGTTTAAAGGTGTTGGTGTTAACACTAGATTTTCTTGAGTTTTTGGTTTAACTTTGTTTAATAGGCAGTGTTGGCAATTTTTCACAAATTTCGCGATGTCTCGGGTCATGTTCTTCCAATAAAATTTAGTACGAACTTTTGCGTACAGTTTTTTAACACCGCAATGTCCACCTGAGATGGCATCGTTGTGATAAATTGACATAATTTTGAGTTTTTTGTCTTCCGTTGTTATGATCTCTACCGGGTCAGTCAGTATTATCTCTAACGTCTTTAATATTTTGTTTCCACTTTGTTTTAACTTTAAAATAGTACAATATTTGAAAAAAATAAAGCGACTTTTGGCCATTCTATCTTATTAATACCGCGATTTTCGGCTTCGGATTGTAACCTCGAAAGTAACTCGTCTAGATTTGTTATTTCGTTAGCAATCTCAGTATTAACTAGTTCAAATTTTTTATGTTTTATATGCGCGTGAATTTGTAATTTTTAAATTTTAGTTTTCTCATCATAGAAAATTGTGGATCTAATACGTGGAATATTATTAGAAAATGTAAATGTAAATTTGTCATAAACCTTGACTGTCTGTATTGTGTAGTCTGAGTCGTTGGAAATAGTTGGTATATTTGTGTCAGATTGTTGTTTTGACATCGCCCTTGTTTTTACCGCAAGAATTTGTTCAGTCGAGTCCTTTATTTCGCCAAATGAGATGCGTGGGAGTGCGTCAGCACCAACATTTCTTTTTCCTTTGATATACTCTATTGTGAAGTTGTACTCGGCTAGTTCGAGACGTATCCTTGCTAATTTTGATGTCGGATCCTTCATATTAAACAAATGAACCAAGGGTCTATGATCTAATTTTACGAGAAAGTTGGTTCCATAAATATATGGTCTGAATTGCTTTATCGCAAAATATATCGCTATTAACTCTAATTCAATAATTAGTTTCTTTTGCTCCGCCTTAGTGAATGATTTAGACACAAAACAAATGGGGAAATCGTTATCTTCATAAACCTGACTCAGTATAGCATCACAACCTGCCTTGGATGCATCGACCGTAATTATGAACTGTTTTTTGAAATCCGGGTATTGCAGTAGCTATGGTGACATTAATGCGGATTTTAATGATTGGAACGCATTTTCACAAGCACTGTCCCAAATAAAGTCTACCTTTTTCCTATTCAAGCGGTTTAAAGATGCTGCCAGAGAAGCAAAATTAGGTATAAACCTTCGATAATAATTCGCAAACGCTACAAAGCGTCGCGCAGCGTCTTTGTCGGTTGGTTTTGTATATTTATTAATTGCTTCAATTTTTTCCGGGTCTGGCAACAAGCCCTTTGCCGAACATTTGTGACCTAAAAAGATTACTTCTGGTCTAAGGAAATGACATTCATTAGGATTTAATTTAAGGTTAAACTTTCTACATGTGCTGAATACTTGAGACAGCTTTTTTATGTGATGTTTTTCGCTACATCCAATCACTATAATGTCATCCATACAAAAAAGCTACGTTAGGCGGAATGCCCGAAAATGTAATCGTCATCATTCTGGAAAAAGAGTTAGGTGCAACGTTTAACCCAAAAGGTAATACTTTTCATCTGAATGATCCACGGTCAGTGCTAAACGAGGTTATGTCGCGTGAGTCTGGATGAAGCGGTATTTGGTGGCAACCCGAAAAGAGGTCAAGCGTTGAAAAATATTTTGCACGGCCAAAATTGTCAAGAATATCATCTACTCGAGCGAGCGGAAATTTGTCGGCTATTAGTTTTTTGTTTACTGCGCGGAAATCTACGCACATTCTATACGCTTTTTCGCCGTATGTACCTTTCTTTGGCACAATTATAAGTGAACTATTATAGTTTAGAAAGCTTTCTTCGATTAAATCATTTTGCAATAATTTACTAACTTGGTTGTTTATTTCTTCGCGCTGAGAGTGTGGAAGGCGATAATTTTTGATGTACACTGGCGTTGTATCTGAAAGTCGGAGTTTTTTTTCGTAGAAGTTGTTTTGTGTCATTTTGTCATTGTTTAACGCAAAAATGTCCGAATACTCTAAACATAACTCAAGCAAATTACTTTCTGCATATTTAGGTATTTGTTTTTGTAAAATTTGTTTTAGTTCGCTAACACGATTAGTTCGATTGTCTGTTTTGTTGATTTTGTAAACGTTATATTTAGATAGTTTTTCTGTACGAATGTTGCAACTTTTTATGCATGTAATTGTATTTGTGGTATTTAAAACTTTTACTATCGGATTTTCAGTATCGATGATGCATCTTGCTGTAAAGGCGCCTTCGTCTACTCCTTGTGAGTCCACGAACAGTGGTTCTGGTGATTTTTCTAAGTCAAAAATTCGGAAAACTTCGCATCTTGGCGGAATAACACAAGAGTCACTTTCCGTACCGTCAAGGATTGGAAGTGAGACTTTTTTGCCTTTTATTCAAAAAGAAATACTATTTGTCGCGTAGCTGATTTCGAATTGGTTTTCTTTCAAAGTCTTTACCTAATATTCCGTCCGACGGAATATTGAAATCGTCATTCACCACATGCAACGTATGCTTAATAAAAAAAATTTGAAAAATGTTCATTTGTTGTGAACGTTCCCAAGGTAGGAACCACATCTGAAGTAACTCCCGTAATATTAATTATATCATTATCATTGATTGATAAATTTTTGTTAATGCATGAGATTTTAATTAATGAAATGTCGGCTTGCGTGTCGACTAAAAAGGTGCAACATTTGTTAGATCCGGTTATGTTTAATTGGATAAAGTCTGAGAAATTAAGATTTAGACAGTAAATGTTTTTTGTAGAAAATTTTTTAGAAGAATCGGTTAATCGTAAGTCTCTTGCTCCCCCAGTGTTCGCTTCTGAGGGGCATGAGCGTTTAAAGCACGCACGTTTGCGTTGTTACTACTCCTAGGAGTAGAAGTTCGTCGATTCGCATTATTCGTGCGATCGTTGTTGCTACTATTGTTGCTGTGGTTGCCCTGATACCGGTTACCGTTTGAAGAACGAAAATTTTGACGTTGATTGACACGATCTGAATTGTAAACTTTATTGAAATTTTGCCTATTTTGCCTGTAACCATTAAAGTTACGATTATTTTGTTTGGAAAAATTACGACCCCGATAGCCACCATGAAAATTTCGATGATTGCTGTTACCGCGAGACCTGAAAGCAAGTACTTGGAGTTCCTTAACTTCGTTAGACTGTTCAACTATTAATTTTGCTGCATCTTTGGAGTCGGTGAATGAAGTAGAAGCGAGAATTGACTTAACGAGGCTTGACTTTGCATTCAACCGGCAAACGTTTACAGTTTGCTCATTCGCCATTTCATGCGCTTTAGCCTGGGTTATACCCTCAATAATTAACGAACGCTCCAACGAGTCCGACAATTCCTCAATACGTCTAGCAAAATCAGTATAGTTGTTGTTATTTACTTGTAACGCCGCGATTCTTCCAGCCACAACCTTCGAGTTGTCTGGTTTTATCCTATTACGTATAGCTACTTTAATTTCGTTAACTGAAGTTACTTGCTTCACGAGCTTTACCCTCCAGTTTTGATTTTAAGAATGCTATAAAAGTACCAGTTAAAGTTTTATCGGCAAACTCTTCAAGTAGTTCAATTTTGTCTATAAAGGTCTCAAGTGCTAGAGGATCACCGCTGTAGTTATCCCTTATCGAAGTAGCACACATGCTAATGAAAGTTTTCTTTTGCTCAAGTGTTGCCATGATTTGATCGTTAAGATCTGAAGCTGAATTAGAAAGAAGATGAGGCAACGTTTGTGCTAATTGAATCGTCAGGATTTGACTTTAAATTAGAAGAAGGTGAAGTTAATTTTGCAGTGTTTGTATCGTTAAGATTTGGATCCGGGTTGAGAGAAGTTAAATTTTTGCTAGAGGAATCTTCGAAGCCTGCGAAATCTGTCGACAAAGATAATTTATTTTTCTGGTTTGTGACGGTTTCGGTCGAAGATGAAGTTAAACTTTCGTAGCTTAAAGCTGATTTATCCGAATCGGATTCTGAATCTGAAGTTTTGTGAACTCGCTTCCTATTTCTAAGGTTGTACATATGTAGTTATCCGAAGAGCAAAATAATTTAGTTTAAACCACTATGAAATTAATGAAGCACTTATTTGAATGTCCAAATTTGTATTTGAAGCTGAAATGTTGAGCAAAAAGAAATTTGAAAAAAGGAACTTATTTACAGTGAATTGTCGCTGACGAAATATTTAGAAATTTAGTGGAAAATTTAATTGACACTGCACTATTGACATGAAAAATCTTTAGGAAGTAACTGAATTTGAAATTGGTTCCAAAGTATATAGGTATGTGGTAATCGCGGACGCACCGCTTTAGTAAAAAAAATCTTAATTGGTTTTTTCACGGAACCACCGTTTTATATCAAAATAATTTCATTTGGTTCTTACGAAACCACCGTATATAATGAAAAAAATCCAAACTTTACAATATGTACAATATGCGCGTGGAAATAGGTCAAAAATGCCCAAAAATTTGAGAAAAAAAAAATATTTGTAAAAGACTATTTGAAAAATAGGTTTAGGGAATCAGTTAGGAGTTTAGGGAAATACCGTTTGCAAAGATCGCACTTTTGGATTCACTTTAAATCACTTTATAACATACATAACCTGTAAAGTTCACATGCAAAAGAAAATATACGTGTGTAATAATAATTGTACACATGCAAGCAAAACAAGTGTAGTATGTTCGAATAGATGTGTTTAATAGCCGTGTTTTTTAACACGCGTATATCCGTTTACGCTTAAACTTTATATTGACTGCTAAGAGACAAACTATAAATACACCTCTGAAATTGCTGCGCATAAATTTTGTCCTACTAAATTTCAATACGCATTATACTCAGATGTAACTGAAATATGTGTCTTTGTTTCACCCTGTACACTAATTATATGTATTATATGTGTGTCCACAATTCATCGCAACTGATTCAGCTATATGTTATACCCTATGGCCATCAGAGCGTTGCGTCTCCGCTTTTCGGTACACCCTGTTGCTGTAGCTAGTTGTTTTACTACAGCCGCTAGATGGGTCTCCTAAGCATTATCTAAGCGAAGATAGGCGTTTTTTAACACGCGCAAACGAAACGTATACGCGCGTGTTAAAAAACACGGCTAATATGTATGCAATATTTCCCATTTTGCATTTTACCAATTATGTAAAACAAATATAATTTTAACACTAGTTTTAAGCAGAAGTAGATAGCACTAATTTTAAAAGAAAAATTGTGGTTGTAAGAGTGGTTTTAGGCAAAGTAGTTTTAACCATAACTTTAAGAGAAAGTAGCTTTAGGCAAGTATAGTTTTAAATGTGAAAAATTAGTAGTATTTTTAAACAAAAGTAGTTGTAGTGAAGTAGCTTTGATTAATCACATTTTTAACTATAACTTTAGTTAAAAAAAGTGATTTTTTTCTCTTTGCGCAAAATATTTATATAAACGAAAGGTGTTAAGTTAAGTTTAAGCTAGCATTGTAGACTTAGTCACTTAATTTAAGCTAATGTAGTTTTAAGTTCACAGTGTTTTAAACAAATGTAGCTTTAAGTTTGTAAATTAACATATTTGGAAAACGTCGTGGGACTAGTACTGGTCGCACAAAAGCACTGGTGCAATTAAGTAAGGTTATTTTACGTGCTCCCACGCCGCAGTCACAAAAAGTAAAGCTATTTTAGGTGCTCCCTCGCCGCAGTCACAAAATGTGAGGTTATTTTGGGTGCTTATTAAAGTTTTCGGCATTCCCGTACTAAAGCGTGAATATGTTGTTTGTCAATGACTTGGAGGCGTAATATTTGAAGCATTGTTTTATAGAAGACAAAAACAACAGGAATAACAAAAACCACGGAAAATTGAGGTGTTTAATTTATTGTCCTGTTTCACTGTTGCAGCTAAAAGTAACGCAAAATAATTGTTCTTATTATGATGTATGCGATGCAGCCGGATAAGAATTGAAGACTTGAAAAAATTAGGGATGGTGGCGTACGGCGCCATTTTGTGTCTACGCCCACGTGTATGGATGCTTTTAATTTTCACTCGCGGCTGGCCCGCGCTTCACGGTCGCCATATAGAATATGTTTATTCATTTACCTCCAGTACAGAATATAGACGGAATATGGAAATTGTATTGTGTCGCTTTATTTAAAATTTTCACTTTGCATTAAAATGTAGGCAAATATAAGCAATATATTTTTTAACAATTTATATTGTCTTCATTTGTATTTTTTCACGACACGAATTGCAGGAAGTATGAATATATAATGGCCGAGCCACTCACGGGCTGGGTTGCATTACCCCGTTTTGCGCGACATCTGCTGATGTGTGTTTGATGTGGTGAGTTGGGCTTAGGGTGTCGTCACAATCCGACGTTACTAAAACTCTGTTTACATCATTGGTGAGGTCAATATTTGAATATACTTCGATAATCTGGAGCCCACGTTATCAAATTCCCTGCGATAAACTGGAATCGGTCCAAAAACAGCATTTTCTTTGAAACCCTTGCCATGGGACACGTCAAGGAATCTTCCACCGTACTGCAGCCGGTTAAAATTATTACAGTTGCCTACATTACAGAGCCGTAGGGAGATGCTTAATGTCTTATTTATAGTAAAACTCTTTAAGTGGGATGATAGCTAGCCCCTTTCTGCTTGGCGAAATTAAGTTCAATGTGCCAGTCAGACCGTCTAGATATTTTCAACAAATGCATATAATTACATGCAGATCGAACTTCGAAATGCATGACCCACCTCGTGGCATTTGTCATGATTTCAATAATCACTGCAAAAACTAAGATACATGGGACCCGATTTTCAGAATTAAAAAGTACCTGCTTACTACTTTAAATATGTAAGGTGTTGGCGAGAATCGTTGAATAGCTTAGTTGTTACTTATGTTTCTATTACTCGTTCCATATGTTTGTATTACCCTGTACTTATGTTGTACTACTTTGTACTAAATGGAATCAAACTTATAAATTTGGCCCATCTGGCAGCTCCCTTCGCCTTTGTCAAATTTTGCATTTCATTGTAATCTATTAAAACGAATTTGAGCGGCGAACTAGATGGGAGGCGAAACCAAAACGTAAGTTTATTTTCAGTATTCGTATTTTATATGTTGTAACGTTTTGATTATTCAGGAAATAAAACAGAACATATTAGTCTAACACTACAGCAATTCGAACGCCTGGTAATTTCAAGCCTCCTCGGCCGCAACATCTTTTATTTCGTTTTGTGAACCCAATTTCATTGGCATACTTTTTTGTGCGCCATTTTATTACATTTGACAACATTTCACGCACCAACCTTGTCATTTGCAAGCGGACAAATTTGGAGTTTTTGATCAATTTGGATGTGCAGCATCCCAGAACGCTGAGAAGCTACAACCAGCGCAGGTTTCCTGACATTGTGAAATATTGGGGAAGGGGTGAGTACCTGAATTTGGTTGGCGTAGTTAGTGGGTAAGTCGGTGTGGTTAGGTTAACGGGGATCGGAAATATTTTATTTGCAACAACAAAGCGTAAGTGTTACCGGTATAACATGCCACTAACGCGTTCAGGGTCAAATAGCGGTCATGTAGATGACGATGGCGGTAGCGAAGATCTAAATACAACCGTTCAAGAACAAAATATATTCACACAACAACAACAATCACCACTTGACACGACTTTCGAATACGTCAAATAATGCGGCGACTGGTTTGCGTTTGGGTGAAATTAACTCATCATCTGGGGGAAACGACAGCGAAAATGATTCGATTGCAGAAACTTTGGCCAGTTTAAATCGCGTTCTGAGTAGTTCCTACGGTCAAGGTGCCATCAAGAAATTATATGATTTGCCAGAATTCGATGGAAAACCTGAAGACTGGCCAATGGTCCGCGAATCGTTCATTATGACGACTCAGGAGTACGGGTATAATGAGCGGCAAAATATGATAAGAAAGCCTTTAAGGGAAAGGCGCGCGAAGTAGTTGAATGTCTGCTCATTCATAGCAGCAATGTACCAAGAGTTATCGATGTGTTGGGTGAGCGTTTTGGTAGACCAGAGCAACTAGTCAAGAGACAGATTGCGCGCGTTCAAAGTTGTGCGCCAATACCTGAAAATCGGTTGGATATGCTGGTGCCGTTTGCTACAACATTTCTCGAAACTGCTGGTTGTGAACACCACCTAGCCAATGCTCCCTTATGTAAGAGTTGCTGCTTAAGCTGCCAACATCACGAAGATTAGAGTGGGCTCGCCATGCCATAAACATTACACCCAGAGCGACGATCTGTCATTTCAGTGAGTGGCTACAGGAACTGGCGCGCGTGGTGAACATCACCTGCCTCAATCCAACCCAGGAAACGCGACAAGTCAAAAAAGTAATGCAGGGCGGATGAAATTCTTTCACGTTGGTATGAACGGTAAGCAAGGGGTCAGCTGCGAATTGTGTACAGAGGCACATCACATAGAAGAATGCAGCCAGTTTAAGACAACGGACGTCAAATCAAGATGGAAGGTTGTGCGACAGAGAAGGTTGTGTTTTAATTGTTTAAGGCGTGGGCACAGAGAGATTAGCAAATCAGCTTGCTCTGATAGGTAATAAAGAGAAGTTGACATTACAATGGTTCGGCAACAATGCTGTAACTCAAACGGTTTTTAAGAGTAATATTCAAATATCAGGTCTCGATACAAACGTCAGGAGATTTTGAATAAAAACGTTAAGGTCGTCCAAGATTTGCAGTTGCCAAAGCAAACGCTGAACAAGTCAGAACTTCAGTGGAAGCATCGGTTCTCCAAGCAGCTGCCAATTGCTGAGTACGACGCGGCGATACCAGAATGATTAATCGGCCTGGATAATGCGCGCTTGGGCGTGGCGAAAAGTGTAATAGCTGACGGAAGGCGTGGACCAACGGTTGTGTTGACAAAGCTTGGATGGGTGCTTTGCGGACCAAGTCATGTGCAGCCACCGTCTGAAAGTTACCATTCCCTGTTTGTGCATAAGAGCGGCGAGTCGAAGCTGGAGCAATTGGTTGAAAAGCCAGTGGTGCACATGCGCATGTGGAGAGCAAAGCGGATGAGAGAGCTAAACCTTTACTTAACACAACGACAGTTCGAAATGGCCAAGGATACGAAACGGGAGTCCTGTAGAAGAACGATCAGGTGGAACTCCCTGATAGTAGAGGCATGGCAGAAAGGAGATTAATGGCACTGGAGCGAAAAATTTCTAAAGACCCAGGCCTCGGAGAGCAGTATACGCATACCATGGCTGAATACATACAAGGTTACGTAAGGAGTTTGAGCGAAGCAGCGTGGTAAAAGGACGTGGTACTTGCCACATTTCCGAGTACTTGCCACATTCCCGAGCAAAGTTTATAGTCTTATGTGCGAAGCGGAAAACCTTGTGAATAGCCGACCGTTAACGCACATTCCATTAGAAACACCCGCCGACGAACCTTTAACACCTACTCATTTTCTTATAGGTACTGCCAACTCATAGCAGACCCCTCATCCGCGAGAAGATCACACGGTGTCTAGGAAGCAGTGGAGGAAGGTGCAGCAAGCACAGCATCGCTTCTGGAAAAGATGGGTTCGGGAATATCTTCCAGATCTGTGTTGACGCACTAAGTTGTACCAACCGGTCGAGGCATTGCGACCAGGAGATCTAGTCCTGTTGTGCGACAGTAATATACATCGCCCCAAGTGGCCGTTGGGGAGAATAGTCCGCGTGTTCCCAGGGAAGGACAACCAAGTCCGAGCAACGGAGGTGCAGACCACAGTTGGGTTATTCCGCGAACCAGCGAGATTCACGTTGGTAGGGATGTTGGCGAGAATCGTTGAATAGCTTAGTTGTTACTTATGTTTGTATTACTCGTTCTTTATGTTTGTATTACGCTGTACTTATGTTTTTCTACCTTGTACTAAAGGAAACAAATTTATAAATTTGGCCTATCTGGCAGCTCCCTTCGCCTTCGTCAAATTTTGCATTTCATTGTAATCTATTAAAACGAATTTGAGCGGCGAGCTAGATGGGAGGCGAAACCAAAACGTAAGTTTATTTTCAGTATTCGTATTTTATTTGTTGTAACGTTTTAATTATTGAGGAAATAAAACAGAGTATATTAGTCTAACACTACAGCAATTCGAACGTCTGTTAATTTCAAGCCTCCTCGGCCGCAAAATCTTTTATTTCGTTTTGTGAACCCAATTTCATTGGCATACTGTTTCGTGTATTTTATTACATTTGACAACATTTCATGCGCCAACCTTTTAATTTTAAAGTGGACAAATTTGGAGTTATTTATCAATTTGGATGTGCAGCATCCCAGAACGCTGAGAAGCTACAACCAACGCAGGTTTCCTGACATTTTGAAATATTGGGGAAGGGGTGAGTACCTGAATTTGGTGGGCGTAGTTAGTGGGTAAGTCGGTGTGGTTAGGTTAACGGGGGTCGGAAATAATTTATTTGCAACAACAAAGCGTAAGGGTTACCGGTATAACATGCCACTACCGCGTTCAGGGTCAAATAGCGGTCATGTAGGACGATGGCGGTAGCGACGATCTGAATGCAACCGTTCAAGAACAAAATATAATCACACAACAACAACAATCACCACTTGGCACGACTTTCAAATACGTCAAATAAAGCGGCGACTGGTTTGCGTTTGGGTAAAAGTAACTAATCATCTGGGGGAAACGACAGCGGAAATGATTCGATTGCAGAAACGTTGGCCAGTTTAAATCGCGTTCTGAGTAGTTCCTCCGGTCTAGGTGCCATCAAGAAATTATATGATTTGCCAGAATTCGATGGAAAACCTGAGGACTGGCCAATGGTCCGCGAATCGTTCATTATGACGACTCAGGGGTACGGGTGTAATGAGCGGCAAAATATGATAGGAGAGCCTTTAAGGGAAGAGCGCGCGAAGTAGTTGAATGTCTGCTCATTCATAGCAACAATGTACCAAGAGTTATCGATGTGTTGGATGAGCGTTTTGGTAGACCAGAACAACTAGTCAAGAGACAGATTGCGCGCGTTCGAAGTTGTGCGCCAATACCTAAAAGTCGGTTGGATATGCTCGTGCCGTTTGCTACAACATTTCTCGAAGCTGCTGTTTGTGAACACCACCTAGCCAATGCTACCCTTATGGAAGAGTTGGCTCGCCATGCCATAAACATTACACCCAGAGCGACGATCTGCCATTTCAGTGATTGGATACAGGAGCTGGCGTGCGTGGTGAACATCACCTGCCTCAATTCAACCCAGGAAACGCTAAAAGTCCAAAGAAGTAATGCAGGGCGGACGAAATTCTTTCACGTTGGTATGAACGGTAAGCAAGCGGTCAGCTGCGAATTATGTACAGAGGCACATCACATAGAAGAATGCAGCCAGTTTAAGACAATGGACGTCGAATCGAGATGGAAGGTTGTGCGACAGAGAAGGTTGTGTTTTAATTGTTTAAGGCGTGGGCAAAAAAGCAACAAGTGTGGAAAGGAACACAAATGTTCTGCACCAAACTGCGCGAAGAAAGTGCACGTGCTGCTGCATGCAGATGAATAACGAAGCGCTGGTGGAGTTCAGCGTCAAGACACCACAAGGCAACCAGTTTTTACTAATGCGGTCGCAAGACAAGAAAACGTAAATATTTTGTTTAAAATTCTACCCGTCAAATTGTATGCGAATGGGCGGGAGGTAGTTTGTTATGCCTTTATTGACGAGGGTTCGGCAGTGTCGTTAATGAATGGGAGATTAGCAAATCAGCTTGCTCTGATAGGTTGTAGTGAAATTCAGGCAGAGATTAGTTGGGGTTTTCGCAGATGTGGTAGAGATGTTTCATCAGGTGCAGGTACGGCGCGAAGACCAAGAGGCGAAACGATTTCTATGGAGGCGCGAACCAGAAGCGTCAGTGGAGGATTACATTATGACGGTGAGGACATTCGGCGCGACGTGCTCACCATGCTCAGCGCAGTTCGTGAAGAACGAAGATTTGCAGTTGCCAAAGCAAACGCTGTACAAGTCAGAACTTCAGTGGAAGCATCGGTTCTCCAAGCAGCTGCCAATTGCTGAGTACGACGCGGCGATACCAGAAAGATTAATCGGCCAGGATAATGCGCACTTGGGCGTGGCGAAACTTGTAATAGCTGACGGAAGGTGTGGACCAACGGTTGTGTTGACAAAGCTTGGATGGGTACTTTACGGACCAAGTCATGTGCAGACACCGTCTGAAAGTTACCATCCCCTGTTTGTGCATAAGAGCGGTGGGTGGAAGCTGGAGCAATTGGTTGAAAAGCCAGTAGTGCACATGCGCATGTGGAGAGCATAGCGGATGAGAGAGCCAAACATTTACTTAACACAACGACAGTTCGAAATGGCCAACGATACGAAACGGGAGTCCTGTGGAAGAACGATCAGGTGGAACTCCCTGATAGTAGAGGCATGGCAGAAAGGAGATTAATGGCATTGGAGCGAAAAATTTCTAAAGACCCAGGCCTCGGAGAGCAGTATACGCATACCATGGCTGAATACATCCGAAAAGATTACGTAAGGCGTATGAACGAAGCAGAAGCACAGCAGCGTGGTAAAAGGACGTGGTACTTGCCACATTTCCGAGTGCGCAACGTTTACAAGCCGGAGAAACTACGAGTAGTATTTGACACTGCAGCAGAAGTTAATGGCGTTTCACTTAATTCAGTGCTATTCAGTGAAATTCAGGCAGAGATTAGTTGGGGTTTTCGCAGATGTGGTAGAGATGTTTCATCAGGTGCAGGTACGGCGCGAAGACCAAGAGGCGAAACGATTTCTATGGAGGCGCGAACCAGAAGCGCCAGTGGAGGATTACATTATGACGGTGAGGACATTCGGCGCGACGTGCTCACCATGCTCAGCGCAGTTCGTGAAGAACGAAAGCGCCAGAGAGTTCCAGACAGTATTCCCTGCATTGTTTTACCACTGAAGAAGAAGCTGTGCGCGTGACCAAGGAAGTAGTTTGGATACACAAACAGGGTGGTTTTGAGCTGAAACGTTTCGTGTCTAATCGCAAGCAGGTATCAGATGTTTTTAATAGCGGAGAAAACGCACTGACGCTGGTGAATCTCGATAGATCTGCCGATGGACAGTTCCAGAGAGTGCTTGGCATGGTTTGGGATACCGTAAAGAATGAGCTGAAATTCGCCTTATGATTGAACAAAATCGATAGTAAGTTAATGACAGGCGCAACAAGACCCACTAAGCGAGAAGAATTGAGCATAACCATGTCAGTATTCGATCCATTTAGTTTAGCAGCAGAATACTCGATAGTGGCAAAATTGATTTTGCAGAAAGTGTGGCAAGAGAACGTCGGATGGGAAGATGGTATACCGGATGAAGCTTTCGCGATGTGGAGAAAATGGCTGAATATGCTAAAGGACATCGAAACCTTACGAATGCCGCGATGTTATGCTGAAAATTTCTTTAAATCATCGGTAGAAATACATGTGTTTTCCGATGCCAGCGAATCGGCCTATGGAGCAGTGGCGTATTGGAGAATCAGCAGCGGGTGTGTTATAATACGTTTGGCATTCGTGATGGGTAAAGCAAAATGTGCTCCATTAAAGTTTACAACGGTGCCACGTCTGGAGCTGCAAGCAGCCGTTTTGGCCACGCGACTCCGTGCAGCAGTACTTCAAAACCATGACCTTACACCTGTAAAAATAATTATGTGGAGCGATTCTATGACAGCGTTGGCGTGGATAACCTCGGATCACCGCCGGTATAAGCCATATGTGGCACACCGATTAAACGAAGTGCTGGCAGGCATTAAAGCAACAGACTGGAGATGGTTGCCCAGTATTGACAACCCAGCCGATTTTGCAACGCGCCTACCAAGCGGGAAACGTGAATCATTTCGGGCGACAGGACCTAACTTCCTGTAAAAGGACGAATCAGAGTGGCCGGCGGTGGTGACACAGACGCAAACCAGCGAAGAACTTCGCACTAAGTTCCTATTTCATTTCAGTTACGGATGCGATACTTTCAAAAGATTATCTTGCTTTACTCGTACGAAAAGAGTTATAGCGTGGATGTTGCGTTTTTACAACAACTCTCGGAAGAAACACAGAACACTAAGGGAGTATGGATATCTAACTCATCGGAGTACTTAGTTTATCGGGCGGTACAGATGGGCGCGTATCCTGAAGAGTATGAGGCTCTGCGTGTAGGGAAACAACTGTGGCGCAATAGCAATTTGTGGAAGCTGATACCTTACATCGATGAGAAAGGAGTCATGCGTATAAAGTGTCGCATTGATGCCGCTGAGGTAATACCGTTCCAGAGACGCAGGCCAATCATCCTTCCGAAGGAGCACCACGTCACCAATATAATCGTCATGTACAATCATTGTAAGGCGAAGCATCAGAATGAAGAAACTATAATCGCCGAAATTCGCCGAAAGTTTTGGGTTCCCCACATTCGGGTAGCCGTTCGACGCGCCGCTAAGGAATGCCAAGGTTGTAAGAAGGATCGTGCCCTACCGCGAGCACCGATAATGGGCCAGCTGCCAGAGGATAGGCTAACGCCGTTTTTGAGGCCATTTTCCTATGTCAGGTTAGATTATATGGGTCCGTTCTTCGTAACCATAGGTCGACGGAAGGAAAAGCGTTGGATAGCCTTATTTATGTGCCTGACGACGCGTGCCATATATTTGGAGACAGCCAAAGACCTCAGTACATCTACTATGCATTCGCAATTTCATGTGCAGACGAGGCACCCCAGTTCGCATACGGTCGGATAACGCTTCCAACTTCATTGGCGCTAACAAGGAAATACAGCGACAACGTTCGGACTTCGCGAATTGGAGGATAGCCGACGCGCTAGCAACTGACATCGAGTGGGTGTTTAATTGTCCGTTGAATCCGCATGTAGGTGGATGCTGGGAGCGACTCGTGCGTAGCGTCAAGCGGGCCATGGGGCATGCTCTACACAATGAGAGTCTACCCGAGCAAAGTTTATAGTCTTATGTGCGAAGCGGAAAACCTTGTGAATAGCCGACCGTTAACGCACATTCCATTAGAAACACCCGCCGACGAATCTTTGACACCTAATCATTGTCTTGTAGGTACTGCCAACTCAGAGCAGACCCCTCATCCGCGAGATCACACGGTGTCTAGGAAGCAGTGGAGGAAGGTGCAACAAGCACAGCATCGCTTCTAGAAAAGATGGGTTCGGGAATATCTTCCAGATCTGTGTCGACGCACTAAGTGGTACCAACCGGTCGAGCCATTGCGAGGAGATCTAGTCCTGTTGTGCGACAGTAATATACATCGCTCCAACTGGCCGTTGGGAAGAATAGTCCGCGTGTTCCCAGGGAAGGACAACCAAATCCGAGCAACGGAGGTGCAGACCACAGTTGGGTTATTCCGGCGACCAGCGAGATTCACGGTGGTCGGGATGTTGGCGAGAATCGTTGAATAGCTTAGTTGTTACTTATGTTTGTATTACTCGTTCTTTATGTTTGTATTACCCTGTACTTATGTTGTACTACCTTGTACTAAAGGAAACAAACTTATAAATTTGGCCCCTTCGCCTTCGTCAAATTTTGCATTTCATTGTAATCTATTAAAACGAATTTGAGCGGCGAGCTAGATGGGAGGCGAAACCAAAAAGTAAGTTTATTTTGAGTATTCGTATTTTATATGTTGTAACGTTTTAATTATTCAGGAAATAAAACAGAGCATATTAGTCTAACACTACAGCAATTCGAACGCCTGTTAATTTCAAGCCTCCCCGGCCGCAACATAAGGTGTAACCCCCTATACCTCTGTGCGTCTTTGAATTTGAATGATTTAAAACATAAGTATACATTATATTTTTGTAATTATTATTTAAACGTATTTAAGTCGCCAAGACTTTTTGTTTGTTTTTTATACTATACTATATTTAGTCGATTAATTGTTAAATTTGTAGACTAATAGATAAATAAATAATGCAACAGTAAATGCTGCTGCTAACACTCAAGTAGAAATTACTGCTGATAATGATATAATAAGAACTATACTGTTCCTGGGATCCAACCAAATGAAAAGCAGACTCCAAAAATTGCAGAATAAGGGAATGCGGTGTATTCTTCTTTGTAATAGATTGACACCAACCTCACTCATGCTCGATACCCTGATACGGCGTAACATAAACAAAAGAACTATCATGAATGTTCTACTTTTTGTATTTAAAATGAAGTATAAAATCTGCTACCAAAGTATTTAACAAGCCAAATTGTGTATGTTGGAGATGTGCAACCCTACAGTTTAAGGAACAAAAATGATTTTAGAATTAACTTTTATAAGTCTAATAAGGCACAAAATATTTTAATGTACAAAGGCTTAAAACTACTTAGCCTTTAACTGTGGATGTGGTGGTAAAATTTACCCTCTCTTACTATTTGTGTGAGTTACTCTCTTTTTTAGCGCTCTAGCAATTTGATTTTCTCAGTATCTTCTCATTTCATGGTGATTTTTGATCAGCTGAGTTTTTGCTGTGGAAGGTGTAACACGAGCAGATTTATGCCTATGCTGCAGTAAAAATTACCTCTTCTCAAGTTTTATGCAAGTTTTTATTGGAAAATATTTTACTACTACCTCAAGGTAAGCGTAACTTTTTAGTAGAAAAAAACTTACCCCACGTCCTACTTTATGTTGGTTTATCATAGAATATATTTGACCACTCCTCCGTTAGGTTGATGTGAAATTTATTTTGTTTGTTTTATTTTAATTATGTATCATGTTTATGGGTGTGTGTAGGTCATGTCGGGAACAAAGAGATTAAGCGAGGCATTAATAACTCAATTGTTGGAGGACGATGATGATTTTAGCGAAGTTGAAGTTATCGATCCGACGTTTTGTCTGGAAGAAGATGACTCAAGCGAAGAAGACTATAACTCGGATTTAGTAGTTGAAGATAGTTCTGAGGAAATTGAAGCCACTGTTGGGAAAGAAGCTGATGTTGACGGAAATATCTGCGAGTCCGAGGTAAATTATTATTACGGAAAAAACGGTTTTAAGTGGTCAGCAATTGAACCTACCCGCGCAGTAAAAACTCCTTTACATAATTTTGTGCGGTTACCAGTGGCTTTACAAAAAAATTCTGAAACTAATGTATGTGGGTATTGGTCAAGAATTTTCGAGGCGTGATCGGTAAAGTTCTGGGTACCGTCTCAACAGCTCCACCAGCAATGGAACAAAATAATGTAGCTCGTAAACTGTGTTACATATGTCCCAGGCTTAAACGAAAAACTCCACATATTTGTCTACATACATAAACTGCGCCAATACAGAATTTGATGAATAAAAAATAGCCCCAAAAGACTGACCTGCAGTTTCCAGAAAATTTATATTTTTTGAATTATTTATTTTATATCTTTAAATACATATATTTGGCTGTGAAAAAATGCCTTTTAAGTTTAACATAAGTTTAATTTGTTTAACTTTTTTTTAGTTAACCATGTAATGTTTTTTATGTTATGTTAAATTAAGTCTTTATTAAATAAATGGAATATTATCTTTAATAAAAGACAACAAGGTTTTGTTTGTATTAATTTTATTTCCAAAAGGTTGTAGCATGTCTTATACAAAGAATAATTATAAAACCCTATATTTTTTTTATAATATCTAAATAAAATCCGAAGGGGTCAGATTTACCACCACGTCATACGCTATGTCCCAAAAATTCACCTCCATAGTTGAAGGTTAATGAATTACCAAGTAATATCAAAAATGAAAGAATCATTAATGTATTTAAAAGACAGCAATATATTACGTTAGAGCAGTATTTTAGCTCACAATTCCAAATATTTTATTTATTTATTATTACGGTCTTTAAGACCTGGTTTAGGTTTAAATTCAAAGATTAACATAAATACTCATGTCACATTTAGTGACATACAATATAAAAACAGTTTTTCTTTGAACTTACTAATATTTTCGCAGTCTTTTAACTCAGAAGGTAACTCATTGTACATTTTATACCCTAAATATTCTAGAGACCTTTTGGCGAACTCAGTTCTTATTCTAGGCAGTCTTATATTATTGCAATTTCTAGTTCCATAATTGTGGATTTCATGATTATAATGTATTTTACTACTCAGGTAATTCGGAAATAATCCTAACATAAGTTGGTGTATAAATTTCAATGTGAAATAGCTAACTGACTGTTTACTACTAAGCCAGTTTAATCTATTGAGCATTACAATTTTTGGCGTTCTTGGAGGACATTTTAAAATAAATCGCATTGCCTTGTTTTGCTGTATTTGAAGTTTCTTAATATATATATAATTACTTAATAGCAGAATAGTAGGACAATAAATAAAGTGTGGTTCAATAAATGAACGATAAACCAATATTTTATGACTTTGACTCATGTGTTTACATGTTCTATACATGAAGCCTATTTTCTGTGCAATTTTCCTTTCCAGATAAGTTCCATGCTCTCCAAAATTTAGATTATCATCAATCAAAACTCCTAAATACTTAATTTTGTCTACTCTTTGGATTTCAATATTTTTTACCTTAAGCGTAATATTATTTAAGCTATTGTTACCTATGATATTAGTGTTTTTACTAAATAACATGAACTTAGTTTTTTCGACATTTAATTTCAGTTTTCTAAGGCATAACCATTTGTACAGCGAGTCCAGGTGTTCTTGTACGTTCAGCAAGGCAGCTTATGCATATTTTTCACTTATGATAAGCAATGCATCATCCGCAAATAGACGTATTTTAAAATACTTTAAGCATCTTTTGATATGATTGATATACAATGTAAACAATATTGGCGCCAAGACCGAGCCTTGTGGTAAACCAATGTTAACATCCACCACTGATGAAACTTCCTTTCCAATTATCGTTCTCTGTTTTCTGTCGCTCAAATAACTCCGGAACCATTCCAACGCCTTTCCTCTTATACCAATTTTAAACATAACGTCCAACAACTCAGATCTATCGACAGTTTCAAAAGCCCGTTTTAGGTCCAAGAAGACAGACACCGTAAATTTTTTGTCCGCTATGTCTTCTTTCCAATCTGAAATTACCATATTCAACGCTGTTTCACAAGAATGGCTCTTCCTGAATCACCTTGTGCTTCTCTAAGTATGCCACAAGTTGATTCTTCACCACTGTCTCCATAATTTTTTCATCTGTAGGTAAAGTGTTAATTGGACGTAGTTCCTCAGGTTTCATTGTATTTTTTACTTTTTCAACAGGTATTATTGTTGAAATTTTCCAGTAACTAGGTACAATACCGCTGTTTAAGGACTCGTTAATTATATCTTTGTAGAAATTGGCTGTATATATCATGGCATCTTTAAAGACACCCTCAGATAAAGGCTTGTCGCCGCCATATTTGTTTTTAAGTGATTTTGTGATAATAATAATATTGCGGTTTGAATCAATATCCCCACCATAGAACAGTACTCGCAGCGTTAGACCTAACAAAAGCTTTTGATACGGTCAACCATGGCTCGTTACTGCAAGACCTGGAAGGGTCTACCCTTCCCCCATGTCTTAAAAGGTGGACCGCAAATTATCTAGGTGGTCGGCAGGCATCGGTGCAATTCAGAAACGAAACATCAAAACAAAGGAGAATTAAACAAGGGGTGCCACAGGGTGGTGTCCTATCCCCGCTTTTGTTTAATTTCTACATATCTAAGCTACCTTCACCACCGGAAGGAGTCACAATCGTTTCCTACGCCGATGACTGCACAATAATGGCCACAGGCCCATGCCCAGAGATCGATGACCTATGCAATAAAATAAACGGCTATCTCCCTGATCTCCCCAGTTTTTCGCCTCGCGAAACCTGGCATTGTCACCGACTAAATCTTCCGCGACCTTATTTACAACATGGACGCCCCAAATGTCGACCATATTGAACATCCACGTCGATGGCACTACGCTACCGACTGTCCTACACCCCAAAATCTTGGGTGTGACGTTTGATCAGGATCTACATTTTGGTGCGCACGCAACCGCAATTGTTCCAAGAATTCAGAGCCGTAATAAAATCCTCAAATCCCTTGCTGGCAGTACCTGGGGAAAAGATAAAGAAACGCTCTTGACCACATACAAAGCAATTAGCCAGCCGATTACGTGCTACGCGTCACCCATATGGTCGCCAAGCCTAAAACCACCCACTGGAAGAAACTACAGGCCTGCCAAAATACTGCTCTCAGAATCGCCACGGGCTGTCTTCTTATGTCCTCAGAACACCATCTGCATAATGAGGCGAGAATACTCCCCATCAGGGAGAGATTGGTGAACTCCATAGACAGGCGTCGGACCTTTATGTCGGGAATTGCCCGGTGAATCCAGTACTTGAAGAAAAATATCCAGAACTCGCAGAAGAGGAACGCATACTCCCCAGGGAAACGCGTGTCACTCTTGCTCAACTTCGTTCTGGATACTGTAACAGGTTAAACTCTTACCTATCCAGAATCAACCCCGACATACAAAATGTATGCCCCGCTTGCAATGTGTCCCAACATGACACCAACCATCTCTTTAATTGTAATGTGGAACCAACGCCTCTAACACCCCTTTCCTTATGGTCCACCCCTGTTGAAACGGCAAGTTTCCTTGGACTCCCGTTAGAGGATATTGATGACAATTTGTGATCGGTCGCGGCTATTAGGTGGGGCGAGCATTGCTACAACAACAACAACAACAACCGGGAGATGCTTGGCGTTTTATTTATGGAAAACTATTAATTAAAAACTATAATTAAACAGTCCATTTCTGCTTGGCGAGGTGATGCTTAATGCCCCTTTTAGACCCTCTCGGTTTTCAAACAGCTATAATTAAATACATGTAGATCGAATTTCCAAATGCATGAACCTCTTCGTTGTCTATGTCAAGATTTCAATAATCACTGTAATAATATTGATACTTGCGACACACTTTACAGTATAAAAAAATATATACTCACTGCCTTGAACTCATAACTGTTTCAAAATCACATGTTAAACTAACTGTTACCTGCTCCAGTTACTTTGGGCGGGTGGCTTGGAATCACGTCCTTTCCAACCTCCCACACATTGCGGCCCTACTCATTGTGTGTTAAATATTCATCAGCTGCTCGAAATCACGTCCATTCCGACAGCAATAATAATCAATAATACTTTGGGCGGGTGGCTTGGAATCACGTCCTTTCCAACCTCCCACACATCACAGCCCTACTCATTGTGTGTTAAATATACATCAGCTACTGGAAATCACGTCCATTCCGACAGCACTAATAATCAATAATTACTATGGGCGGGTGGCTTGGAATCACGTCCTTTCCAACCTCCCACACATCGCAGCCCTACTAATTGTGTGTTAAATATACATCAGCTGCTCGAAATCACGTCCATTCCGACAGCACTGATAATCAATTCCGTTGTTCGGCATCACAGTCCATCCCAACAACGGATTCAATAATATATGTATATACATATTTTTTAATATAATTTTGCTATGTATGCTTGTTAATTTTACACTGTAATCCGCATTTATATTCATTCATTCTTATTTAGTCTGATTAATTGTAAAATTTGAAGACTAAAAAATAAATAAATAAATAAATAAAAATCTCTATAAAGTCCGATTTTTTTTTTTTTGACAAACGTATGTGTTCTGCAGTTGTTCCATAAGCTCACTAATGTCATCAACTCAATTAGAGAATATCTTATTCTATATCAAAAGAAAATTAAGCTAATGTGGGTTAGAAAAAGATGCATCTAATGCGCCCACATTAACAGTCAGATTCTTTACAAAATCCAACATATATCGTCTCATCAATGAAAGGAGGCACTCTAAACTGGCCATCGATTGGATTTCTTATAATCACCATTATGCTATAGTCAACTCAGCAAGGATCAAACCAGTATATCCTTCAACAATACCAGCTAGCTTTCGCACTCCATACATACGTCTCCGGATAGCACGCACAATAGCTACGTATATAGCTTGGTAGCGCAAGAACCAATTGCTGTCCATTTTGCAACGACACAGCAACTGTCCTCCACCTATTAGAATTTTGCCCAATGCTTCGAGATAAAAGAGAATGCAACTTTAATAGTGCTCCCGTCTCCCTTCTTTCCAAGCCAACTGATGAAAACATAACAACTATATATCATTTTTTAAAAGATTTCGATCTATTGAGAATTTACACAAATCATTTATTCAACGGACATCTGATAGCCTCTGATGCTAGCGCTGCATGTTTTTTAGGTTGTACATATGTTAAACATTGTATAAGCTTTTACAAATAAAAAAAAAAAAATTACCAAAAGCTATTGTAGATGTAAGTAAAACCAGAAAATAATTCATAAAAAAGTTACATTTTCGGTCCAAATCAATGCTTTTTTTTAACCGTTAAAGGGAAGGCAAATCTATGGTAATAGTCTAGTTGAGGGGTCGACTGCTAATACGCGTTAAAAAATATCGAGAGAGGTGTCAAAAGACGCGTATTAATCTCGAGAACAATAATCCGGAGGCGGAAAAGAAAAATTTTAACGCGTTCAAAAGATATTAACGAAAACCCGAAAAAAGACCCGCGGGTACCTCCGAAACCGGAGGTCGGATCCATAGTATTTTTGCGCAGAACACCTTTCTGGTTGGCGGCCTTCGGCTACCGCCACGGTGATGCACAATTTTTTTGGGGGTACAAACACAACAATAACCACATGGAAATCGCCAACTTCAAATGCAAATATCTCCGGACATAGATAAAATGTTTCTTTTCCGCCATCGGATTATTGTTCTCGAGATTAATACGCGTCGTTTGACACCTCTCTCGATATTTTTGGTAGCGTATTAGCAGTCGACCCCTCAACTAGACTATTACCAAATCTGTTTAATATCTCACTCAAGTTATGACGGTCGCTTGATTTATAAAAATATGGTATGCAAGAAATGAATATCGAATTTCATTAAACTTTGCGAGCTTAAATAATCGACAGCGTTTTCTATTTGTAGAGATCATAAAGACAATGATTCAACAACAATGATTCCGACCAAAATTAGATGTATCAACTTGATTAGTTTTTTGTGATTCTAACTAACATACTATCAACTGTGTATCAGAGTGCAAAATACGGCTTCTCAATAAATGTAACAAAAATTGTGAAAGACATTGTCCCATGTACTTGGTAAGTATCATACTGTATCGTACCTACACTATTTAATTCGTGTTAACATATGTATAAAAAAGTTTCTTCAGCGAATCGAAACTACTTTGTTTCCATGATACATCCAAAACTAATAGTGATAATATTTTATACACAGTCGATGCGAAAACCGACTATCGGCTGGGTTGTGGGTTCACCAACATCATAGCAAAGGCCCGTTTACATTAATCTATGCGAGTGCTATATTTGATCATATGTATAAAACAGGCCGCATATTATTAAATTTAAAGGCCCGGTAGAAGTCTAGTTGGGCGGTCGATTGCTAATACGCTACAAAAAATATCGAGAGAGGTGTGAAACGACGCGTCTTGATATCAGTATTAAAATGCGAAGGCGGAAATTAAAAACTGTATATCGTTCAAAAGATATTAATGAAAAACCGAAAAATGAACCGTGGGTCCCCCGGAAACCGGAGGTGGGATCCATAGTATTTTTACGCAGAACCCCCTAAGCATTGGCGGCCTTCGGCCGCCCTTATAACAAATTACCCTGGCTGGGTTCAACAACGGTTTGGAGACCATAACTATATCTGCGCAAAACACTTATGTTCACAATTTTATTTTGTGGGTACCCAACATTACAACAACCACGTGAAAATCGCCCAATTCAACTGCAAATATCTCCGGACAGAGATAAAATGTAAAAGTCTAGTTGAGGGGTCGATTGCTAATACTTACTTACTTACTTAATTGGCGCTTAACCGTCTAAATACTTATGGCCGTCAACAAGGCGCGCCAGTCGCTCCTTCGCTCCGCCAACGCTCCTCCAATACGCTACCAAAAATATCGAAGAGGTGTCAAAAGACGCGTATTGAAATCGACAACAATAATCCGAAGGCGAAAAAAAAAATGTTTTCTACGACGATCTCGAACCAATGCAAATTGCATCTACACGAATGGCATAACGGAGGTTCCAAAGTTGAATTTGAGAGCAGGTACAAGAGCTTGAAAATGCATTTGGGAAAAATTCTTTTGCCAGTCCTTCCAGATTTATTTTTATCATTGGCTCGGATACACGAATTTAACACACCCTTATTTTACCATCAAGATGGTGACATTATAGATGATACACAATTGATGTTGGTATCAGCTGTGTTTTTTTTCTATCTATAGACGTTTACGCTTAAACTTTATATGGACTGCTAAGCGTCAAACTTTAAATACTCCTCTGAAACTGCTGCGCATAAAATTAGTACTACTAAATTTCAATACGCATTATACTCAGATGTAACTGAAATATGTGTCTATGTTTCACCTCTACACTAATTCAAAATATCACCTCAACAAATGGTGTGTGTCCACTATTCATCGCAACCGATTCAGCTATATGTTATACACTATGGCCACCAAAGATCTGTGTCGGCGCTTTTCGGTACAACATATTGTGTTGCTAGTTGCCGCTAGATGGGTCTGCTAAGCATAATCTAAGCAAGGATAAGCGTTTTTTTACGCGCAAACCTAACCGTATACGCGTGTAAAAAAACACGGCTATTGTAGAGGAATAAATAGATGATATGGTGGGTGGTTTAAAAATTTACAAATTACAGCTTTCTATAGTTATCGCTGCGTGCCTTATCGGACTGCTTGCCAACGGACGGCGGTTTTTCAAACTACAAAATGTGACTTGGTAGACGGCGGCGAGTTCACATTTCAGGGTAACCAGAATACGCAAGTTAATACTTTTTATATATGAGTGTTTATTGAATTAATGCAAATGAGTAATCGTTACATTGTAAAATATGAGATGGCTTTCGGGAATTCGACATTCCTTACTCCCTCATTCTCCAAGAGTTGTGGTTATGGGTTAGTTTGAGGATATGATCACATATCACATCAATCAATCAGAAGTTATCTATGTTGTAAGGTATTAAGGGCTAATTAATGGTGACTTATAACCATAAAACCATAACCAGATAAAACAGCTGATTGAACCTACCTTATGGCAATCAATGTAGTCGATTAATGGTGCCATACCATAACGCTAAAGCCATAACCATACCATAGCCAACCAATTGGTTTTTCGCCATATCCATAACTAAAAATATTTGATTTAGTGAATTTATTAACTTTTTGTGTATTTTATTTATTCTTTTGGATACGTTTTGACTAAGAGACTTTTTTTTGTGGAATATGTCTGAAATTTTTTGCGTTTTCTTCATTTTTATGAAATTTTCACGTTTTTAGGTTAAGGCACCACTAATCGATCACATTGGAGATGGATATGGGTATGGTTACGACTATGGCGTTAGAGCTAAGGCGGCCCATACATGACACAAAACCCATGCGCTAATATAAAACGACGGAATTTGTGCAAATGAAAATTTTGACATACACGGCTCAAAAACACTGCGCAATATTCATTTTTAATGTAGCGCAATTAATGAAACATGTGTTTTAATTGTATAAAAAAGGCACTAATTGTATAAAAAATCACTATTCATTTTCCACAGTGCTGGTAATTCACGGTATAAGTCGAAAAACTCGCACCAGAAGCGTTTATTTTCCATTGTATTTATAAAATATATATTTTAATTGCAAGACCAGCTTAACTCATTGCAGCACTGCGCAATATTCATTTTTCAACCAGCGCAAGAAATAAAACATGTTGTTATGGATTCGCATTTTCTGTGGAAGCAGTAAGGAAGGCGGTCGGCATGATGTGGTGGTGCACAGTGGCTTGTCATTGTCGGCTGGGGCGGGTCCTTGCCAACCTTACTGTTCCTGCGCCATAAACAGAAAAAAGTTCCTATCATGCCTATTCAAAAACTCAACTGTCAAAAAGCGCAGAACTAATTCAAAACGCTGGAAATTCAAAAGAAACGACATCCGGCCGAACCGGACCCGGACAGACCGTTAAATTCTATTCAAAAAAAACTAACCGCATAAGAAAATTTACCGAACCGGAAATGACCGGCTACTATTATCGAAATTAAAAAAAAAGCTAAAAATTAAAATTACAAAAAAAAAGGCTGAAAAGGAAAATAGGCCGAATATACATGGGGCGCCGCGGTTGTTTTTGCGACGCCCGGTGCTTATCCCACCCTTAAAAACCATGGCCACCGACGCACCTATATTTCGGTGGCCCCTTACCTGTTTCCCTAAGTGCCTTCTAAATAAACAGGGAAGTCAGCATTCCCATTTTAAATTACAAATTTATTCAAAATTCATTATTAATATGTTGTTGTTAAACCTTTTCTTTGAAAAATCATTGGATTATTAGCTAAATTTCTAATATAAACTATACTCTCTAAATATTGCCCGCAATAGGGATTCATATGTATATATATATATATATATATTGCATTTGTATGATATAAGAAAAAAATTAAATTGAAATCCTTTTGCCAATTCGTGCATAATCGACGAATGGCTGCTGTCGCAAAAAAATTTTCTTTAAATTTATGGTTGAGCTCCAAAAACGGAACGCTAAAACTTTTCAAATGCTACAGACCCCTTTTCTTATGACTAAAAACTTATCGGGCTAACTTCAATCATTTTGAAGCAAGAAAAAATATCATTAAAATGAAGAAAAGGAGATGTATGCTCCTTGTTGTACAGCCAACAATTTCGAGTATTCAATAATACAATTTGACAAAAAAATCGGCCCCCTGTTAAATAGTTCAACCGGACTGTATAGAACCCTTTAAGTTCCACTTAGAAGTTTCTTTAACTACCCTGCAAAAATTCTCTCGTCATTCCACGTCATTTGACCAGACACTCTACAGTCATAGGTTATATTCATAGTCACATTTGCATGAGCGTGGGTAACTTTTATGACCAAATTTTTTGTAGGGTAATTATATCTAAAGTTATACTTTGGTGGTACTTACATGGCCGTCTGAGTACGTACCATGGGTCTCTGCCGGCGTGGTTACCGGTGATGTTGTTTTTGCTGGTGAAATTGACGCTGTTGTCGGTTATGGCGCGCGGTCTTGGGCGCGCTGTGTTGGTACTGTTGGTGGTTATTGCGCTCTGGTCCGAAGTAATCGAATGAACCTGGTGGCGATAAAGCTTCGTGCTGACCTTTACGATCTGGATGACTTGGTAATTTTGGCGTTAGTTGTATTACGCGGCAGCGTATTGCTGGCCCTGGAGGCGGAATTGGTATCGGACGCTTACTTCGTAAACGTAGAGAAATGAATTTATCTTCGGATACCAAGGGTTTCTCATCAACAATTAGTTTAGTGCCGCCCGAATCGGAATCGGAATCACTAGAACTTTCCTCACTAGGTGTGACCGTGAAACGCCGACCTACTTCAACTGGATATTCTATACGTCGAGCTTGTGTCAACACAACACACCCGTTGTAAAGTTTCTTACCACCCAAAATAGGCGAGTAGAAACTAGATTTGTCGGAATGAACTCTGTCGGTACTTTGCGCTATCGACTCTTTCCTAGTTTCTGGGCATTTACCTGTTTGTTCTTCTAGTAGTTGGGTTAAGGAATCGGCCTGAAATTCCTCGTTGCAGTCTTTTGGTTCTTCACAATACTCGCTTGAATACGTGCACAGACGACGAGGGTGTTTTGCGATTAGTTTAATATAAGTGGGGATGTGCAGTTGATGTAGCAATAATGTTAATAAAGCAGTATAGGTGCTTGACGCCTTTGCTGTTGAAGTTGTGCCAATAGATGTTACACGATCCTTTGTATAATCGCCGGGCCGCCAAAAATTAGGCTCAAGCAAATCACAAATGCCGGAAACTCATGGCAATTTTCGCTCGTTGTGGTTTCTCAATTTTTTCAGACTTCTTCTTGCTTTGTCATGGCGGAAACTCATGGCAATTTTCGCAAGTGATCGCCGGTTTGTTTTTTTCTTGTTTTCGATACTTTTGTATCGCAACTTTCGCCCCATCGCCAGTCACTAGGTGTGTTCGCGCGAACACGCTCTCAAGTGGACCGTAACCGTAGACCATAACAGCAGACCGTAACAAACCTGCTTCGCTTTGAAGACCTGACGATGAAGTGAACAGGAAACCGGATCCGCTGGGGGAAAGCCACTGCCAGGGACCTCCGATGCCAATCAACGTTTGGCACGACTCACCCCTGATATAAGAGTCTCAAAGCCCTACTGCGAAGCTAGCCGGGCAACATAGGTCCATCAAAAAAAAAGTTAAGTCAAGTTGGGAATTATTTTTGTTTCGTAGTTTAAAAAGGCTGTGCGGCAATTATACATTTGTTATGGAGAACTCGTCAAAACTCTGAAAGATGATTTCTAGTGGTTATCGCCCCCACAGAAAGGCAAAACAAAAAAAAAAAGGTGTAGACATTTTGATATGGAGAACTCGTCCAAACTCCGAAAGGCTAGTCCGACCTAAGCGTGGACTGTCTGGGTGTTCACGGTCCTCGGTGAGTACGCGGGTGAACATCCTATGAGGTCAGTGCTCGGGGAGAATACTGGGCGAGATGTCCCCGACCGCCAAAACGCCCAGACAAAAAAAAGTCCGATTGGTAGGTAGATAAAAAAAAATCAAATTGTAATTTGGCAAAGAAACGTTCTTTCTGGTTCATTGCGGACGAATATCCGAAGCGTGAAAGCGACCTATCAATTTCCCGTTTAGGTCTTCGAGATCATACAGTGCATTGCCTATTTTTCGAAGCACGCGACACTTCAGGTATTTTGGCAGGAATTTAGCGTTGATGCCCTGTTTGAAGTTACTTAAGGCAAAGTTTTTCCGAAAAACTTCCTGACCTTCCTTATAGTTGACTTGCCTAGAGCGCTTGTTATAGGTGGTTACTCCCCTATCCTTGGCCTAATCTAAATTCCAACGGATCTGCTCACGAATATTAGTCAACTTGTCAGCTCTGCTTACTATCGTAATTTGGTCTTCCCGAAGGCTGCCGAGCTTCCCTAAAACTTTGTACGTTGAGGCATGTTGGACCATATTTTGGCCATATAATGCAAAGTATGGAGAGCACTGAATCGCCGTATGAAAATCACTTCTCAAAACAGATATAATCTCGGGTATATGCTTATCCCAATCGGTATGGTCGGGTTTATCTTTCAGGAAAATCCTAATCTTCGAAACAATTTCTCTATTAACGCGCTCGGATGCGTTTGCTTGGGGAGAATATAACCCCCTTCTCACGTGCGTCACCCCGTAATTTGCAAAAAATTGGTTCATTTCCTTCGAGATAAACTGTTTACCATTGTCACTATGAATAAATTCGGGGACCCCTACAGCCAGAAAAATTTCTGAAGCGAAGTAATTTATAACGTTAACAGTGGTGGCTCTCTGCATGGGCTTTAGCCAAACGTATTTCGAAAGATGGTCTAGTACTATAAAAAGAAATTGATTGCGCCGCCCTATAGGTGGTCTCGACTGCTGATTGGTGGGTTTTACAGCTTTGCAGGTGTCACAACGCTGAACGTAGTCCCTGACGTCCTTAACCTGCTGCGGCCAGAAGTACTTCTGCCTAACACGTTCTAAGGTTTTCTGCCACCCGCCATGGTAACTCCGGTTAGCGTCATGTGCTAATCTCACTGCTTCCTCAGTCAACCCTTTCGGCAACCATAATAGCCACAGCGAGTCTTCTTCCCCTTCCACCCCCTTACAAAATTTAACTGTTTTGAAAATTACCCCGCCCACCACTCGTAAATCCGGACCGATTCCTCGTTTTCGGTGACGGTCCGAATCAAGTCTAAATATTCGTTGCTGTTAAATTCGGGGGAGACTAAATCTATTTCCCCGGGTGTGGTAGTGAAAGTCAACTCATCGGCCTCAAACCGCGACAGCGCATCTGGTACTACATTCAGGGTGCCTTTACGATGTTCCATTTTAAAGTCGTATCTTTGTAGTAAGAGCGCCCACCTCGCGCCCTCCCGCTCAAGTCCTTTTGTGTCATTAACCACTTGAGACTGGAGTCGTCCGTGATGATACGAAATGGTAATCCCTCAACATAGGGTCGGAAACGCTTCACACTGATTATGGCGGCGAAACATTCCAGCTCGGTTACCGTGTAATTGCGTTGAGCATTATTCAGCTTTTTCGACACAAACGCAATTGGATGCTCAGCGCCTTCGTCATCGACCTGGAACAACACTCCGCCAACACCTATTTCAGACGCGTCGCATTGGATTACGAATTCTCTGGAAAAATCAGGTTGGGCCAAGACAGGAGCAGAACTCAAAGCTACTTTTAGTTTTTCGAAGGCCTAGCTTCAGAGGTAAGCTTGAACGGGCCTGATGACTTACGGAGACAGTCGGTCAAGGGACCTGCCAAGTCAGCAAAATTGGTAATAAACGCCCTGTACCAATTCGCCATGCCCACAAACCTACGCACTTGCCGAGGGGATTTAGGGATCGGGAAGTTTTGCATTGCTTCTATTTTTCCCGGATCCACTTTCAAACACCCGATGCCTATCAGGTACCCTAAGTAGCGTATTTCCTTCTGACAAAATTTGCTTTTCTTCACGTTTATTGTCAGCCCTGCCTCGGTTAATCACTTTGCCACTTCCGCCAGAAATTTCAGGTGGTCTTCAAAATTAGTGCTGCATACCATCAGGTCGTCCAGATAGACAAAGACGTTCTCTCGCCGACGCGAAGGGATTGCCTTGTCCATCAGCCTACTTATAGTCTGCGGTCCATTGCACAGACCAAATGGCATTACCTTGAAGGGGTACAGAGGCCTCCCCGGAACTGCGAATGCTGTTTTTTCCTTAGAGAACTCTGTCAATTTGATCTGGAAGAACGCGTCCTTCAGATCAATGCCACTAATAAAATGCGTATCTTTCAGTCTGCTCAATAAGCCGTTGATATGAGGCAGGGGGTACGAGTCTTTCTTAGTCACCGCGTTGACCTTCCTGGAATCTATGCAAAGCCTAACTTTGCCTGGTTTCCGAACAAGTTGCGTTAGGGATATCTCCAAAATCTGTGGACCAAAAAAAAAATTGTTTTCCTATGAAAAACTACAAACGATTTAAAACGTATTTCAAAAACAAAAAACCCAAATTTGCTTAAATTGCTTGGTTTCCGCACAATGTATTATATTTTCGGAGTAACTATAAAAAGTACAAAAAAATGAATTTCACTACAATCAATTTCATCGTTTGTAGTTATAGGAAAAGTACTTTTAGTGCTTTCAAATTGCTGCGTTCTTGGTTTTTTTGAGATGCGTTAGCAATATCTCCGAAACCTGTGGACCAAAAAAAATTATTTTTCGTATGAAAAACTGCAAACGATTTAAAACATATTTCAAAAATAAAAAACCCAAATTTGATTAAATTGCTTGGTTTCCGCACAATGTATTATATTTTCGGAGTAACTAAAAAACTACAAAAAATGAATTTCAATACAATCAATTTCATCGTTTGTAGTTATAGGAAAAGTACTTTTAGTGCTTCCAAATTGCTGCGTTATTGGGTTTTTTGAGATGCGTTAGCGATATCTCCGAAACCTGTGGACTAAAAAAAATTTTTTTTCCCTATGAAAAACTACAAACGATTTAAAATGTATTTCAAAAAGAAAAAACCCAAATTTGCTTAAATTTCTTGGCTTACGCACAATGTATTATATTTTCGGAGTAAATATAAAAAGTACAAAAAAATGAATTTCACTACAATCAATTTCATCGTTTGTAGTTATAGGAAAAGTACTTTTAGTGCTTCCAAATTGCTGCGTTCTTGGTTTTTTTGAGATGCGTTAGCGATATCTGCGAAACCTGTGGACCAAAAAAAAATTTTTTTCCTATGAATAACTAAAAACGATTTAAAACGTATTTCAAAAAGAAAAAACCCAAATTTGCTTAAATTGCTTGGCTTACGCACAATGTATTATATTTTCGGAGTAACTATAAAAAGTACAAAAAATGAATTTCACTACAATCAATTTCATCGTTTGTAGTTATAGGAAAAGTACTTTTAGTGCTTCCAAATTGCTGGGTTCTTGGTTTTTTTGAGATGCGTTAGCGATATCTCCGCAACCTGTGGACAAAAAAAATTTTTTTTTCGTATCAAAAACTACAAACGATTTAAAACGTATTTCAAAAAGAAAAAACCCAAATTTACTTAAATTGCTTGGTTTCCGCACAATGTATTATATTTTCGGAGTAATTATAAAAACTACAAAAAAATGAATTTCACTACAATCAATTTCATCGTTTGTAGTTATAGGAAAAGTACTTTTAGTGCTTCCATATTGCTGCTTTCTTGGTTTTTTGAGATGCGTTAGCGATATCTCCGAAACCTGTGGACCAAAAAAAAAAGTGTTTTTCGTATGAAAACCTACAAACGATTTAAAACGTATTTAAAAAAAAGAACCTAAAAATTTGCTTAAATTGCTTGGTTTCCGCACAATGTGTTATATTTTCGGAGTTCGGCGTTCTTGGTTTTTTGAGATGCGTTAGCGATATCTCCGAAACCTGTCGACCAAAAAAAATTTTTTTCATATGAAAAACTGCAAGCGATTTAAACGTATTTCAAAAATAAAAAACCCAAATTTGCTTAAACTGCTTGGTTTCCGCACAATGTATTATATTTTCGGACTACACCACGGGGAGTTTGATTCTTCTATAACTCCTAATTCGAGTAACCTGTCTAGTTCGCTAAAAGCTTCGGCTTGCCTCGGTGGCGAAAGAGGGAAATGTTTGCTTTTTATGGGAACGGCATCACCGGTGTCGATGTGAAGCTCCACTAATTTAGTTTGCCCTAGGCCTAATTTCTCGTACGAAGGAAACGTCTCGATGATCTTTTGCAATTCTAATTTCCGGTCTGTTGACAATTCATGGAGGTTAAGTTCCTCTTCCTTTTCAAGTCTAATATCTATGCACTCTACGCTTGGGAATATTTCGGGAGCTAACGCAAATGCTCTCCAAAAATCTACCCCGAAGTACGCTTCTTGGAGCAATGAGGGAACAAGGTAAAAACCAATAACCTTTGTGATATTTTTGAAGGTGACTGGTAGGGATACTGAGCCTGAAATTGTTTGCTTGTTGCCGCCCGCGGTATATACGGACGCATGTAAGGGTTGATAATCGAAGCCGTTATCGTCTAGGAATTCTAATCCATTTTTCCCTAAGATGGAGACGTTGGCTCCCGAGTCCAACAACCCTACGAGAAAACTATCCTTAATCTTAGCCTTTACGAGAGGCCTTTCATCCTCTGTAAGCGTTAACGTGGTGGCTTGTAGCAGTCTACGCTCCTGTGGTATATCTTCCTGCACTTCAAAATATCGTCCGATACCGGGTATTGTTTAAAAATGGTAGGTCTTATTTGTTCATATCTATCTTCCCTTTCTTCAAGGTTTGGTGGAAATTGCATCTGGCAAGCGACATCCCTATGCTGGCGTTGCAGAATCTTGATCGGCTCGCCCATCGCGGATGAGGACGTTTGACTCTCGGATTCAGAACTATTAGAACTGTCCGTACTGTCAGCGTAAGTTATTATCACGTTTGGGTGTTCAATTGCCAGGGTACTACTGCACCTCTGAAGCTCATCACCTCCATGCAGAGATTCACTCTCTGGTTCGGTGCACGGGACGACACCTCGAGCACCGGCTGGTGTGGGAGCTATGAAGCCGAACAAGGTTCCCCCGCCTTCTCGCTCGGGTACTGGTTTCCCTGCCTGCGATGGTCCCTAGTGTAGCATTATACGTCACACACTGTATTGTATCATTATATGCCACACCTACTGTAACATACTTGCGGCTTTACGCATAACAAATTCAAATATATTTTAGTAATAATCATATTACAATTATTGAACTAACCCAGACGGCACGGAATGCCGAATATGAGACACATATCACAGTTAATAAATTATACATATAAACACACAACCCATTGGAATATACATACAAACATTCAACTAATTGTGGGAAAATACCAAAATATTCAAACTGATCTGCTGACGCTGCAAATTGTACAAAACTACATGTATGGAGTTATGCATACAAAACTATATGTATACAAAGACTGTATACAAACGTACATGTATGCATAACCCATTTCCTATGTACTTATTTTTAGTTATTAGTATTAAGATATTTATGAATGTATAGGTTAAGTAAATTAGTATAAAAGACAATAATTTATTCAATAAAGCAGAGACTTAATGTCGCACAATCAAACGTGCAACGTCTTTCAATTACGAATATATCATGGCGATCCTGCCAGCTCAGAACAAAAATCAGCACAACTGCTAAAACGTTCTGACTGGAGAAGATCCTGCCAGCTTGATCTTAATTTAGCTGAAAATTTGCTCATAAGCAAAATTCGCTAGATCTTGCCTGGACAGAGATCCTGCCATCTCACAAACAGCTCACTAACTGCCAAGAATTTGAAAAGAAAGGACTAAAGATCCTGCCAAACTAAAGTAGTCCTGAACGTAACAAGATACAAAGAAAGAAGATATTTTACGCTACAAAGAAGATTCAAAAAATTTTTTGCTAACATCATCAGGAGCTGAACAAATTAAAACAAAAATCATCAGTTATGAAAATTGGAGCAAATCAGAATCGAAGGATGACTGATCAAGTAAACGCATAAGCGAAGTGGAATAAAAAGGCAATAAGGAGAACGGATCAAATAAAAACGTAAGCAAGCTGGAATAAAAATGACGGATCAAATATAAGCAAAAGAGGTGGAATAAATGTTGGAAATCTTCAGCAACAGCAAATTAACGGCAAACTACATCCAGACCGACAAGGAGTTATAAATATTTAAGTATACATTTTTAGAATCAATTGAGCGGCCACAGGGACGCTAAACCATTAGCAAAAACGAAAGTTTTTGCTTAGGATTTTTTTTTCTCTCTTTAAGTAAGAAATAAAATTAATTGAAAATTCTTTTTTTAAACATTGAACAAATTTCCTTTAAAATATATAGAAAAACTGCACTATTTAATTTTGAAAAAAAAGTGTGTAGAAACAATTTCTTTTGAAAAAAAAAATATAATATAAAAATTTACTTTAAAAGTAAAAGAAAAGTAAATTGGAATATTTAGGACACTTCTATAACCTCTAGAGAAATCCCATAGAACATTTTAATAAAATTTAAAAATTTAAATTACTCTGTCCATTACTATTAAAATGCAAAGAAACTCCTCAGACCTTCCTCTCTATTGGTGGGATGAAAATACCCGACACACTAGGGACCTACCCAAAGAACTGGAGAGTTTAAAGAAATTTTGGAAGACAATAGGTATGGAACGGGAACCCACAATTGAGGACATTATAAACCCCACTACCAGGGTGGAAAAAATAATGCGAATGATGAGGAAAGTGTTCCCCAACAATTCCAAATGTTAGGTAGCACCTGAAAAAAAAAATTTTATAAAACAAAAATATCTAACTTCCTATTAAAACCTTCAAGATGTCTTGGTGGACAAAAATAGCCCAAGGCATTATGGTAGCCACAGCTGGCTACGAAATAGGAAAAGAAAGCTCTGAAACAAGAGATAACAAAATAATCAAGTATGAGCCATAAACTAGGGTAGATACAGAAAGTACTCCGAACATCCCGGATGTTTGGTTAGCAATTATAGGTTGCGTATTCATGCTATTAATCATCACAATAGCCATGATGCTCAAAAACTATATGAAGCACAAATTTAGGCAGGTAAAACCCGCCACAACTCGTATCTAACCCATTACCAGTACCAAACCAAAACTGAGGAAGAGCGATAAATTCAAACCCAAAATGTCACAATCGACAGCAAAGGCAACCCTGCCTAAAGCGAACAGCAAATCAAAAAAAAATTAGCATAATTCCTTTGATGGCTCCTGACAAAAATAGTCATGAAGCAATAGGAAAATCTAGGACAGTGGAAGTAAGCAAAACCTAATGAAAAAAAAATAAAAATATATACAAATAATTTTTCTACCCAGCCAATATTAACAACTAAAATGAAGAAAAGTCACAAAGAGAACCTATATTAAATATATATGTTAAAGCGCTATATAAATTTGCAATAAGACATGTCGCGCTAGTTTTCATCTTAGGATAGAAAAATGGTAGCGTAGGAAATACAAGAAACCTGATTGTAGATGATAAAATTGATTTAGGACAATTATTTATCAGGCTGTACACACGTTGTACAAATGCCGCCAATACAGCACTTGGTATTTATATGAAAAACACAGTTGTCCTCAGGGACAAATTGGTGAAAAATAATTGATTATTTACTCGAGTAGGCAAATGTAAAACAATAATTGTTAGTTCTCTAAAATAGAATATATGCATTAACCAAATAGGTTGTGCACGTGACAAATCCCGGTATAAAAATAAAAATTAATTCTTCATAAAAGTTATGACGATTCTGTCCTGGTGGCCGCCGCAGAAATCGCATGACAAATAAGATCAAATAAATTGCTGGAAAAATAAGAAAAATAAATTAAAAGATAGAATAATTTTGCATCCACTGTACCTTCTTTCCATTAACCAGCTAAACTACTACAACAAATACAAATTACCTCGCTCTTCCACCAGCTACAGCTACAAAATTTTCCGAATAAATAAATGTAACCCTAATAAAATAATATAACAATGAAAAGGTGTTAAAAATATGTATATAAATATGAAGTGTTTCAGCCATAAAAATAACGTTTATAGAAATCATAATCTTAGGAAAACTCCGATAAAATAGTAACAGGAAATATTTTTACGCTAAATAGAATTGAATAGTAGTAAGAAATAGCCTTATTTCAAAATCCCCAATAGATTAGAAAATATTAATAGCAAGGTTGCTTCTTCTCTAACCTTAGGTAAATAAATAATAAAAATTATTTCTATAGGAAACTGATTTGCATAAATCAATAAGTAATGGTAGAATAAATCATGGTAGGAACTATAAAAATAATTTAGAAATTAATAATAATAGCAATTATTATTAAGGAATTAATTTCTCTTGGAAATAATATAAAATAAATATTCCAATTTACTCAATTTGTAGGAACATGCCGATTTTTAAGTGAGTCAACGCTCTTAAAGACCGGCTGTGCAAAACAAATTTTAAAATTCTTTATATGAAAAATAATTATTACATTTAAAATTTTTAAAAAATAAGTAAAATTTAAAAAAAAAAAAATTTTTTCTATATCTAAAAGTCTAAAATGTTGAAAAAAAAAATGGACTTATACAAAACAAAAAATATACGTAAACAATAATTATAACAATAAAAATAGCAAAGTCAACAGATCAAAAGCAAAGCAAAAAACCTCTTTCACTACAATATCAAATAACAATAAAATATCAAAACAATTGAAAATATGACAAAAAGTCTTATACAATTGTTCACAAAACAATTATATAACACTTTTTTTTCTAAGGTGGATGGTGTAGCATTATACGTCACACACTGTATTGTATCATTATATGCCACACCTACTGTAACATACTTGCGGCTTTACGCATAACAAATTCAAATATATTTTAGTAATAATCATATTACAATTATTGAACTAACCCAGACGGCGCGGAATGCCGAATATGAGACACATATCACAGTTAATAAATTATACATATAAACACACAACCCATTGGAATATACATACAAACATTCAACTAATTGTGGGAAAATACCAAAATATTCAAACTGATCTACTGACGTTGCAAATTGTACAAAACTACATGTATGGAGTTATGCATACAAAACTACATGTATACAAAGACTGTATACAAACGTACATGTATGCATAACCCATTTCCTATGTACTTATCTTTAGTTATTAGTATTAAGATATTTATGAATGTATAGGTTAAGTAAATTAGTATAAAAGACAATTATTTATTCAATAAAGCAGAGACTTAATGTCGCACAATCAAACGTGCAACGTCTTTCAATTACGAATATTTCACTAGGGCATTTAGGAGTAAATACACCCTTATACCCACATTTAAAACAAAAAGGATTTTTAATGGGTTCCTCACAATATATATAGGAGTGGCCCATTGCTTGGCAATTCCAGCATTGGATTCCCGAATAGTCCGGTCTTCTGTTGCGTCGATATTCCAGCGCCTCTATCTGCGGATCCATTTCGCAATCCTCGCCTTCCATCCTCATGTCCGGGGTTGTCACGCGTGCTTCGTTTACATGCCGTCCTGGGTAAGTGGCTCCCAACAGCTTGCTTTCTTTCAGCACTTGTTCACCTCTGCGTGCTACATCGCGTAGATCATGAAGGGTCCTCACATATGCGCTGAAAAGCATCAGCTTAAGGCTACTGTTGACGTTTCTTTTTATTATGGCAATCAGTAGAAGCTCCGACATGGGTTCTCTTAAGCGCGCGTTCAAGAAAATTATATCATAGCACTCGCTTGCTTTCTGCTTGCGCATGGAGATCTCCATCATGATCTCGTGGTCAGTTTTCAAAGTGCCAAACTCTCTTTTCAATGAGTAGCACAAAAAGGCATAAGTCGCATTTGGGGTTTGTTTCGTGAACAGCCAGTACCATTCTTCGGCCCGCCCGGAAAGAAACAGGTGGAAACTAGCCATTATTTGTTCGTCCGTGCATTGTGTGCGATTCCACAAGGTGTCCAGCTTAAAAAGGAAATCCGCTACGCTTCCAATGCCGTCGAACGCGATTTTCCACTCCTGCGGTTTCACTATTATGCTGCTCGGAGCCGGGTACATTGGTGGTACTACGGTTGGAAGTGGGTTACGGTCCATCCTATTTGCGTTCCTGTTCTGATGAATTGATTGCTGCGCTGATTCGAGAGCGGCGTTGAGCTGGTCCATATTGTTTCTGATTGACCCCATCTCTCTCCGCATTTCCTCCTGCGAAGCCTGGAACAGCTGGTGTAGCACGTCCACCCACGAGCCTCCACGAGTAGCTTCGTCTTGCATTCCTTGGGTATTCGCCCGATCACCTGCAGCTTCTCTTATATTTTCCATTCCTTGGCGTAATGGTAAGGCACCAGCTCCATCCGGTGCGTAGGTCGACACATTGGTCATTAGCCCCGAGATATCATGCGCGTTTTATAGGGGTGCGTTTAAATGACTGTTGCTTCCCGGTCTGTCCAATTTTTCGCGGTGGTCGTTCAGGTCCAAGCCGGTATGTGTCCCCGCGGGATTTTCGTATTGTTCCCCTACTGGGGTGTGCACCACCAAGGGGCGCCTGGCCTTGGGGAAATCCCCCCTAATATTACCGCCCCGGTTCTGGCTCCCCTGAAAGCTTCCCGCACTCCCGAACGGAGTATTTCGGCCCGGTTGGCCGTACGACTGCTCGCGTGACATAATTCGGTAAAGAGAATAACAAAAAAATGTAATTTGTTACGTGGTAGTTTTGGGAAAAAAACTTTAGCCATACTTGTCCCTAGTGCTCCCAACCGCAATGCGAGGGGGTCTTAATGCCCCCCTCCGAGACTGGTTGGGGCCACTAGGGTCACACGAGGCACACACGAGTTGGTCTCAACACGCCCAGCCGCAACGCAGGGGCAGTCTCCAGGGGCTCGCCCCTGGGACTGGTTGGGGGTGTTGAGGCCTCCCATCCATTCTTACCGGACACCCCTCCTGCCTCCGCCGCAATGGGTGGAGCGGTTTCGGAGCCGCTCCCCCAGTCTGGTGGGACAGGAATCCCGGCTCACCCCGTCACAGTCCAGGTGGTATTCTAACCTACCACCTGGGACGTGGGATGAGCTGGGGTCCTTACCACACGCACACACACACTCACTCCAGACAACACTATTTCGGCTAAAGAACAAAAAAAAAACTATAAAAGTTTGACAAAAAAAACCCAATTTAGCGGACAAAATATTACCAACGCCTACTACGGACAACATCCGGCAAACTAAAATCCCCAATTACAAAAAAAAAGTAAAGTGCGTGCAGCACTGCCTCACCGGGTGAATACAAAAGTCCGGAGGACACGACGTGTAGTCCGTGGCTCCATCAGCCACTGCCCCCGATGACCAGCCCGGACAACAACAACAACACCAGCCCGGACAACCTGATCCGTCCAACCATCCCACCGCAACGTAGGTGGCAGCTCCTGTGGCTGCTCACTCTGACTGGTGGGATGGTCAACTTCACAGGTTGACCCGACTGACCCTCGCGACCAGCGCCTCAGGTGCCACGTTGGGCGCCATCTCTTATGGATTCGCATTTTCTGTGGAAGCAGTAAGGAAGGCGGTCGGCATGATGTGGTGGTGCACAGTGGCTAGTCATTGTCGGCTGGGGCGGGTCCTTGCCAACCTTACTGTTCCTGCGCCATAAACAGAAAAAAGTTCCTATCATGCCTATTCAAAAACTCAACTGTCAAAAAGCGCAGAACTAATTCAAAACGCTGGAAATTCAAAAGAAACGACATCCGGTCGAACCGGATGCCACGGACAGACCGTTAAATTCTATTCAAAAAAAACTAACCTCATAAGAAAATTTACCGAACCGAAAATGACCGGCTACTATTATCGAAATTCAAAAAAAAAAGCTAAAAATTTAAATTACAAAAAAAAGGCTGAAAAGGAAAATAGGCCGAATATACACGGGGGCGCCGCGGGTGTTGTTGCAACGCCCGGTGCTTTTCCCGTCCTCAAAAACCATGGCCACCGACGCACCTATTTCGGTGGCCCCTTACCTGTTTCCCTAAGTGCCTTCTAAATAAACAAGGAAGTCAGCATTCCCATTTTAAATTACAAATTTGTTCAAAATTCATTATTAATATGTTGTTGTTAAACCTTTTCTTTGAAAAATCATTGGATTATTAGCTAAATTTCTAATATAAACTATACTCTCTAACGACAAAGGTATTCAAATTAATTTGCTTATATTTTGTTAACCAAAAATATATATGAAGTTCTGTTTTAGCTATCATAAGGGGTTGGTGGTTGTGTTGGGTGTTAGTGTTGTTGGTTGCGAGTGTAAATAAGTTACATCCATACATACTTGTTCTATACACATACTATTTTAGTGTTATATAGTTTAGCCCCTTATTCATTTTGGCCTTAAAGTACATTGTTACAATAATCACCTATTATTTGCTTTTTTTTTTACTTACAAAAATTATTATGTTGTTATAGTAGAACTTATTTTTGAGTGTAACAAAATATCAAATTGGTATAATGCTAATGCGCATAGTATAATGATAATAATATGTAATATGTACTAAGAAAATTTGTTACAACAGCAATAAAGATGATATTGCGATAGCAATAGGTATTACGTGCACGTATGTATATTACTTTCGTCTTGTTGTTCGAAAGATATTGCCCGCAATAGGGATTCATATATATATATATATATATATATATATATTGCATTTGTATGATATAAGAAAAAAATTAAATTGAAAAATTAATTGAAATCGTGCATAATCGACGAATGGCTGCTGTCGCAAAAAAAATTTCTTTAAATTTATGGTTGAGCTCCAAAAATGGAATGCTAAAACTTTTCAAATGCTACAGACTGCTTTTCTTATGACTAAAAACTTATAGAGCTAACTTCAATCATTTTGAAGCAAGAAAAAATATTATTAAAATGAAGAAAAGGAGATGTATGCTCCTTGTTGTACAGCCAACAATTTCGAGTATTCAATAATACAATTTGACAAAAAAATCGACCCCTGTTAAATAGTTCAACCGGACTGTATAGAACCCTCTAAGTACCACTTAGAAGTTTCTTTAACTACCCTGCAAAAACGCTCTCGTCATTCCACGTCATTTGACCAGACACTCTACAGTCATAGATTATATTCATAGTCACATTTGCATGAGCGTGGGTAAGTTTTATGACCAAATTTTTTGTAGGGTAATTATATCTAAAGTTATACTTTGCTGGTACTTACATGGTCGTCTGAGTACGTACCATGGGTCTCTGCTGGCGTGGTTACCGGTGATGTTGTTTTTACTGGTGAAATTGACGCTGTTGTCGGTTATGGCGCGCTGTGTTGGTACTGTTGGTGGTTCTAGCGCTCTGGTCCGAGGTAATCGAATGAACCTGCTGGCGATAAAGCTTCGTGCTGACCTTTACGATTGTAATGGTATTGCATATTTCCAAAAAAGTTTTCTTTTTTATGGTTATTCTCGTTTGTCTCCACGCTAGTGCGTATCTATCTTTGCCATGTCAACGCTTTTTGTGGGTATAAAGTTGCGAATTGAAAGCTGACATTAAAGGGGTATGTCGTCTGTCTACGTAAGATTATTTAAGGTTTTGATCCTCGGGAGCGAGGTCTTTCGGGGCCCGTCTTTGTGGCTAACCATCAGTGGTTGGGGGGTTCGCGACCTCTTCCTTAAGATCTCCGTCATTACATTGCTATTACAGAGCCCCTATTTTTTTGATTATTACAAAAATTATTTTATACCCGTGGATAATGTATTGGAAAAGGTCTAATGATAAGGGTGGATGGTGTGATGGATTAGAATCGGATCATCTGAAAATACGGAAACTAAATATGTTGGTACACGGAAAGCTGCACTGGTGTAATTGCGCTCGCGCTTCCATGCCCTCCCTGCCTTGGCCTTTAAGCGCCTAAAATGTATGTTTATAAGGCCCCTTAGTTCAACTTGCGCTTTCACACTATTACCCGGAAAACATTTGTTCTTAAATTAGCACTCCATGATTTTCATTTTTAGAGTTGAATGTTTAAATTCAACAACCTTTCATCTTTACATATATTTCTGTTTTTTTTTTGTTTTTGTTTTACTTTACAATATCTAATATATATATTATAAATGGCAAAGTTTGGATGTTAAGATGTTTGGATGTTTGGATGTTTGTCCAGACGTTTGTCTTTGTGACTCAATAACGCAAGAACGGCTGGACCGATTTGTATGAAATTTTGCACACATATAGCCAATAGTCTAGAAGGATCTACTAGCTATATATTTTTCAAAAGGGGCGTGGTCCCCGCCCCCTAGGAACAGTTATAATTGAATTATTATATTTCTTCGTCTTTGCGACTGAATCACGCCAGAACGGCTACACGGATTTTGATGAAATTTGGGACACAGACAGTAGTCTACTAGCGAAATTTTTTTCGAACATGGAAAGAGGGGTGGGGGTCCCACGACCCCTTCGAGAAATTATTTTTCATAATTTTTACACATTATAACTTTACGTATACTGGCCTTCACCAATATCACAGACTCAAAGGGTCAAATAAGTCGAGGGCTTACAAAGTAAGCAGTGACACCTCCGCCGCCCCCCTTTATCTCCCCCTCTGGTGTAAAATCCATAAATTGTTATAACTTAATCTAAATTTTTTCCTAAATCAATAGTTTTTGGTATCTGGTACATACAGAACGAGATCTAGACAATTTTGGAGGAACGATCAGTGGTCCTCTCCTCTACTCCCGCCATCCGCCCTCCATCAATTGTTTTTATTAACACGCTTTTATTAGCTTTACCTGTATGTTTCTATCTAACTTTTTATTCGCTCCAATGCGCCTGCTGCCTTATTAACATGGTTTTATAATTAGCTTCACCTTATTTGTAATCCCGTAAGGGTCATATCGAGACCCTTCCGGGATCATTTCTGGATGGTTTTCGGGATCGGTCCGGGATTACGCCGGGGTAATTTCGGGACTATTTCGGGATCATTTTGGGACCCTTCCGGGATCATTTCTGGATGGTTTTCGGGATCCGTCCGGGATCCCGTCGGGGTCATTTCGGGACTTTTTCGCGACTAATACGGGATCATTTGGGAACCCTTTCGGCATCATTTCTGGATGGTTTTCGGGATCCGTTCGGGATCCCATTAGGGTAATTTCGGGACTATTAGGGGATCATTTGGGAACCTTTCCGGCATCATTTCTGTATTGTTTTCGGAATCCTTTCGGGATCACGTCGGTCATTTTGGGACTTTTTCGGGGTTAATACGGGATCATTTGGGGATCCTCTAGGGTTCGTTTCGTGACTTTTTCTGTTTTATTTCGGGATCATTTGGGGACCCTTCCGGCATAATTTCTTGATGGTTTGCCGGATCCATCAGGGTCATTTCGGAACCATTTTGGGATCATTTGGGGACCCTTCCGAGATCATTTCTGGATCCGTCCGGGATGCCGTAGGAGCCATTTCGGGATTTTTTGTTACTTTTCCGGGATAGTTTTTGGACCCTTCCGGGATCATTTCTGGATCTGTGCGGGATCCCATCTGGGTCATTTCCGGACTATTTCGGGATCATTTTGGGATCCTTCCGGAATCATTTCTGTATGGTTTTCGCGATCCGTCGTTGATTCCCTCGGAGCCATTTCGGAACCTTTTCTGGAGTATGTCGGGGTCATTTGGGGACTTTTTCGGGATCATTTGGGGCTCTTCCGGCATCATTTCTGGATGGTTTTCGGGATCCGTCCGGGATATCGTCGGGGTCATTTGGGGACTTTTTCGGGATCATTTGGGGGCTCTTCCGGCATCATTTCTGGATGGTTTTCGGGATCCGTCCGGGATCCCATCAGGGTAATTTCGGGACTATTAGGGGATCATTTGTGAACCTTTCCGGCATCATTTCTGGATAATTTTCGGTATCCGCCCGGGATGCCGACGAGGTCATTTACGGGATTATTTCGGGATCATTTAGGATACCTACCGGCATCATTTCTGGATGGTTTTTGGGATTCGTCCGAGATCCCGTCGGGTCATTTCGGGACTTTTTCTCGACTAATACGGGATCATTTGCGGACCCTTTCGGCATAATTTCTGGATAGTTGTCGGGATCCGTGCGGGATCCCGTCACGGTCATTTCGGAACTATTAGGGGATCATTTGAGGACCTTTCCGGCATCATTTCTGGATAGTTTGTGGAATCCTTTCGGGATCCCGTCAGGGTCATTTCGGGGCTTTTTCGGGATCATTTAAGGATGGCTTTCAGGATTCGTCCGGGAACCCGTCAGGGTAATTTCTGGACTTTTCCGAGACTATTTCGGGATCATTTTGGGACCTTCCCAAGATCATTTCTGGATGGATTTCGGGATTTGTCCACGATGCCCTCAGGGTCATTTTGAGACTATTAGGTGAGCATTTGAGGACCGTTCCGGCATCACTTCTGGATGGTTTTCGGTATCCGTTCAGATTCCCGTCGGAATAATTGCGGGACTTTTTCGGGATCATTGGGGTCCCTTCCGACATCATTTCTGGATGGTTTTTGGGATTCGTCCGGCATCCCGTCGGGGTCATTTCGGGACTTTTTCTCGACTAATACGGGATCATTTGCGGGCCCTTTCGGTATCATTTCTGGATAGTTGTCGGGATCCGTTCGGGATCCCGTCAGGATCTTTTCGGAACTATTGGGAGATCATTTGAGGACCTTTCCGGCATCATTTCTGGTTAGTTTTCGGGATCCTTTCCGGGTCCCATCAGGGTCATTTCGGGACTTTTTCGGCATTATTTAAGATTGGTTTTCAGGATTCGTCCGGGATCCGTCAGGGTAATTTCTGAACTTTTCCCAGACTATTTCGGGATAATTTTGGGACCCTCCCAAGATCATTTCTGGATGGATTTCGGGATCTGTCCGGGATGCCGTCAGGGTCATTTTGGGACTATTAGGTGATCATTTGAGGACCTTTTCGGCATCACTTCTGGATGGTTTTCGGTATCCGCTCAGGATCCCGTCGGAATTATTGCGGGACTTTTTTGGGATCATTTGGTGTCCCTTCCGGCATCATTTCTGGATGGTTTTTGGGATTCGTCCGGCATCCCGTCGGATTAATTTCGGTACTTTTTCTCGACTAATACGTGATCATTTACGGGCCCTTTCGGCATCATTTCTAGATAGTTGTCGGGATCCGTTCGGGATCCCGTCAGGGTCTTTTCGGAACTATTAGGTGATCATTTGAGGACATTTCCGGCATCATTTCTGGATAGTTTTCGGGATCCTTTCGGGGTCCAGTCAGGGTCATTTCGGGACTTTTTCGGGATCATTTAGAGATGGCTTTCAGGATTCGTCCAGGAACCCGTCAGGGTAATTTCTGAACTTTTCCGAGACTATTTCGGGATAATTTTGGGACCTTCCCAAGATCATTTCTGGATGGATTTTGGGATCAGTCCGGGATGCCGTCAGGGTCATTTTGGTATTAGGTGATCATTTGAGGACCTTTCCGGCATCACTTCTGGATGGTTTTCGGTATCCGATCAGGATCCCCTCGGAATCATTGCGGGACTTTTTCGGGATCATTTGGGGTCCCTCCCAAGATCATTTCTGGATGGATTTCGGGATCTGTCCGGGATCCCGTCAGGGTCATTTAGGGGTGCGTTCGAGATCCCGTCAGGGTCATTTGGGGCTTCTTCGGGACTATATCGGGATCATTTCTGGATGGTTTATGGGATCCGTCCATGACCCCTTAAGGGTAATTTCGGGACTATTAGGTGATCATTTGAGGATCTTTCCGGCATCACTTCTGGATGATTTTCGGTATCCGTTCGGGATCCCGTCGGAATCAATGCGGGACTTTTACGGAATCATTTGGGATTCCTTCCAGCATCATTTCTGGATGGTTTTCGGGATTTGTCCGGGATCCCGTCGGGGTTATTTCGGGACCTTTTCGGGGCTAATACGGGATCATTTGGGGATCCTCTCTTTCGTGACTTTTTCTGTATTATTTCGGGATCATTTTGGGACCCTTTCGGCATAATTTCTTGATGGTTTGCCGGATCCATCAGGGTCATTTCGGGACCATTTTGGGATCATTTGGGGACCCTTCCGAGATCATTTCTGGATCCGTCCGGGATGCCGTAGGAGCCATTTCGGGATTTTTTGTTACTTTTCCGGGATAGTTTTTGCACCCTTCCGGGATCATTTCTGGATCTGTGCGGGATCCCATCTGGGTCAATTCCGGACTATTTCGGGATCATTTTGGAATCCTTCCGGAATCATTTCTGTATGGTTTTCGCGATCCATCGTGGATCCCCTCGGAGCCATTTCGGAACTTTTTCTGGAGTTAGTCGGGATAATTTAGGGACCCTTCCTGGATATTTTCTGGATGGTTTTTGAGATCCGCCCGGGAGCCCGTCAGGGTCATTTCGGAACCTTTTCGGGATCATTTTGGAATACCTTCAGGGATCATTTCTGTGTGGTTCTCTACATACGTCTAGAATCGTGTCGCTCTCATTTCGGGTTTTTTTGGGACTATTCGGGGAACTTTTGGAGACCCTTTCGGGGAATTTCTGGATGGTTTTCGGGATCCGTCCGCGATAGCGTTGGGGTCATTTCGTAGCTTTTTCTGGATAATTTCGGGATCATTTGGGATCCTATCAGGTTATCAGCTCATTTAGTTCTTTTTTTTACTCAATTACACAAATAAAATGCATTAGACAGAAAACAAAATTTTAAACAGATAATAAGCAGGCTAACGCGAATAGCCCATATATTTAAAATTTTCCTTGCGGACGGGGCCGCGGGTAAAGGCTAGTTGTTACATAAAGCATTCTTACCGTAATCGTACTAATCTAAAACTAATTTGTTAAAGAATTTACAAGAAGGTCCTGATAAAGGAATGCAAACGAAACGTTACAAAAATTTCAAAGTTAACGTTTGAGTGAATTCATAGTAACCGTATTTAATATAGTAATTTTCGGTATACAAATGTATATTTCAAAAATAGGAAACCACCTTGGACCTAACAATAAGTTTATTTATTCAATTTACAATGTTTTCTAGAATTCAAGTAGATATGATCATATAATTGCTAACATGATTTTTTTGGTGGTAGCCCAATCCCTGATCTACCTCAACATTGTTTATTGCACATATGTGCGCCGTGACCTACTTTTGGTTGTCATATGTATCAATGTAACAACATTATGCACCTATATATGTCTGCAAACGAAGATAAAAAAAAATGCAAAAAGAAGCTCAGCTGCTTCGATCTATATGGTGAGGTATGTACTTGATGAAAAATTCCCATACAGTGTCGTCCAATAAAAGTTATCAATATAAGGTAATGTATAGCAAAAATTGAAAGACTTTATTACTGATCTTAAATAATAAGACGACTGGTCATATATAAGGAACGTAATGTGGATAGTGTTCAAAGATAAACAAAGTAAAAAAAACAAAAATTGCCATTACCTCGTTAATAAGGTGAAGGAAATTCCGAGAATATCTATTCACCGTATTAAACCATACAAATTGGTGCTCTGAAACTCAAATTTGGCTTTTCGGAATCACGTATATATAAACAATTTAAAAGTTACGCTTTATGGGATTCCACCACAATTTGCTTTCATATCACACATATATAAATTAAATTGAAAAATTATGGAAAACTTAAATATGATACATAAGGGTAATACAAAGTACTTACATTATTATCGATGATGCGTAGAAGGCCTTCCATGATCGTCGTTGTTGCTAGTTTATGGTAAAAGTTTTTCATCATTTAATTATTAGGGTAACGCATGACCTTTTTTTTTTTATAACTGAACTTACGAGTTTTATGTGGTTAAGTATGATAAAGAAAAACAAGCTTTATACTGAACCACAAGCTCTCAAATTCGCAAAGTCACTATAACGATTTTTTTATTTTTTTTATTTTAACAGTCTGTTTAGGCCACCAGCCTAAATATTCGCTACCACCCTAATGCACATTTTTTGGCAATATTATTATTTACCGGTAACGGCCCACCCTTGCCGAGCGCTAACTTCAAAGGGGAAAAACTCGACGAAAGTTAGATATCGGCAGGTGGTGCGGACCTTTTTCGTTTTTAAATCCTTCTTTCTAATTTGGAACGTTCAAGAGCCAGCAGCTAGCCCCAGGTGAGTTTCCTAATTATTTCGAGTGTATACCTTAAACTTTAAATTGTGAACTGCCAAGGGAATTTATTTTGTATAATTTAACTCCTTGCCATTGTCACGTAATTTTTAATTTTCAATTTGCGATTTGCAAGTAATCCCTTGCATAAATTTGAACGTGTTAAGTGCATTTTGTAGTTCGATTAATTTCTCTGCAATTGCTACGTCCTTTATACATTTTCAATAAACTTATATTTTGTAAACAAACTTGTGGTTACGATTTACTAATTCGGTATTTATTTTCTTTTATTTGCAACACACACGCCCGACTTCCCCGGGTCCACACTGCCCCGCAAAACATTGGTCCTTACGCGCCGAGGAAAGTAAGATTTTGAGCATATTTTTTTGGGCAAAAACCCAGAAAATCAGAACATTTGGAAAAGCTGAGAATTTGGAAATTATAATTTACTGTGAACAAAGGTATTATCGACATATATCACAAACCAGCGAGGGAGCAAAAAACGAGACAAGCAAGCAACTCGTTAACTCACACATACATTAAAATCATCACATCCATCCAGCATCACATACAATCCATTATATCATACAGTCCATTAGCTTCATCACACAACATCACAATCAAATCATTATAATATATCACATCATCGAAATCACATCACGTCAGCGCACAAAATCAAACAGTCCACTCATCTACATCACATACAATCCAATAGCTTCATCACATCATCACATTAATCAGTCCATCACATCAACACATCTCTGCCCAACGATCAATTTATCAAATGAAAACTTAAGGTACGTACGTGGTTGCTTGGTTGCACAAAAACCTTTTTTTATTATTAGTTGCGTGATTTTACGCACGGAAAGTGCATTCCGTGTTAGATATAATAAAGGCAAAGCAAGTGAAATTGCTAAATTTCGTGTTTTTTAAACACACCAATCGCCTTTTGACGATCGGGTAATTCCCCCACCAGTGGTAAGGGTTACTCGACACCGCTCAAGGCAGACAGTCAGTGAATTTTTTTTAGTTTTTTTTTCACACTCATCACTGCACTGTGTTGTACCCCCTCATCGTCACACACGTTGACAAAACTTCGTAGTCAGGAACCATACTTTCACTTGGTTGATAGCCTTAGCTTGTCTATCACAGAATTCGCTTTATTAATCAGTTTGCTAGCTGAAATAATACCAAAAGCCAAAAAAGTATCACTACGTTGGGTGGCTAGTGGCTTGATCACACAATTTGTACTGATCGCTTTATATTATATAGCTGTATTTTTATCACTTTTTTTCTTAATAAATACTTTAAATCGTAATTTTCCACAGTAAGTTGGATAAACAAATTTATTTTTTATATTGGGAAAGATCCCCGGTTGGCTACTCGTTAATACTCAGCGTTCACTTTCACTTTGTATACACATTAAATCCTCGTCAGCATTTCTATCTGTGTTTCACATCACTAGGTATACACATTAAATCCTCATTGGGATTTCTATCTGTGGTTCAAATTTCTAGAATTACACACATTAAATCCACAGGATTTCGATTTGTGTTTCAAATCTCGAGGTTGACACACTATATCCACGTCGGGATTACATCTGCGTTTTTTAAACTTTTTTTGAGACACGCTAAATTTTCAGAAAATATTTATATCTGTATCCAATACACCCTTTACACACTTTAAATATTTGCAGACGATTTCTCGTCTCTGCATTACACATCACTGTAATCCTCGTCAGGATTTCTACCTGTGTTTGATATCACTTTGTACACACTAGAACCTTTCAGGATTTCTATCTGTGCTGCATATCACTACATACACATTAAATCCTCGTCAGGATTTCTATCTGTGTTTGATATCACTGATATCTGTGCTGCATATCACTACATACACATTAAATCCTCGTCAGGATTTCTACCTGTGGTTGATATCACTTTGTACACATTTGATATCACATTTACATACACATTAAATCCTCGTCAGGATTTCCATCTGTGGCTTACATAATCCTCGTGAGGATCTCTATAAGTGGTTCATATCACTGGCCACACATTACATTCACGTCAAGATTTACATCTGATTCATTTTTTCGCTTATCACCAAATTCACATAAGATTGCTTTCTGTGTTAACACATACAATCAGTTCAGAGTTTCAATCCGTGTGTTTTTTAAGATTTTATTTATACAGCACAATCACAGCAGAATTGATAGCGAAACACACTTGTAATTTTTGCTGCGGTTAGATACACACCAACGCCACTAAGTATTTTGCCTCCAAGCTCGAACCCTTTAAAAATCAAGATATTCAAATTAATAAAATCAATGGAGACTTATATTAGATTGGCTGATTTCATAGCCGAGTTTGAACAAGATTTTAACTCCACCCCGGCCGAATCCCGGAACAAGCACACCCTTGCACTACTGCAAGAGGAGCTAAGGGCACTATGGAAGAAGACCAAGTCCACATATGAAAGTCTTCTCAGCAATTCTGAACTGTCCAAAGACGAGCTCAGCTCATTAAGAAAGAAGAATAAAAGTTGCTTTGCATGCTACCTGCAGTGCATGTCTGCTGTGGCGGCTGAGCCGAAGCCATCACCCCACAGCCGGCCAAGGATTAAGCAAAGGATGAAGACTCTTCGCGCCGTGGACATAAAATGCGGCTGCCGCCTTGTGACACCGATGTATTTAAAGGCGACTACCTTTCCTGGCCAGCCTTTAGAGATATGTTCACGGCGATATACATCCACAATACTGATCTGAAAGATGTCGAGAAATTATATTATCTAAAACAAAAAACTCAAGGGGAGGCAAAAGAAATAGTGGGCAGGTGCTCATTAACAAACGAGGGTTTTGCAACCGCCTGGAAAAATCTAAGCGACAGGTACGAAAATAAACGTATCCTCGTCAACACATAACTAAAACTTTTATTTAATCTGACGGCAGTCGAACAGGAGTGTGGAACCTCCATCAAAAAATTGCAACGGGAGATAAACAATTGCATGTCTGCATTAAAATGTCATAATATTGACATCACAAATTGGAATGCAATTATAACCTACCTGTGCTCCACAAAACTCCCTGAATCTACGTTGGCTCTTTGGGAACAGACTGTAGAACGAAAAACAGATATCCCAAAATGGGAGGATATGGACAAATTCCTGTCCAATCGCTTCCAGACATTAGAGACGGTTTCTGATCTTAGGGGTAACAAAACCACAAAAGCACCCAAAAGTCAAAATTCAAACTCTCGGGAAAATTCTACGAAACTCGGGGTTTACCAAGCCAGCGTACCCAAATCAGCCTGTAAGATGTGCAACAGTACAGAGCACAAATTCCGAAATTGCCAAAAATTCCGTAGGTTGTCTACGTCAGGGAAAATCGAATTTGTGAAAAACAATAGTTACTGTCTGAATTGTCTGTCGGGTGGACACACCGTGACACGATGCCCTAGCCAATTCAATTGCAGCACATGCCACGCAAGGCACAACACCTTGCTCCATCTTCCAACAGCACAACCAAAGACAACTTCTCAAAGGTGGACTCAAAACGCCACCGACAATTCACCTTCAACTTCACAGCAGGCTAGGGCAAGGATGGAGTCTGAAAAAAGACAGGATAATGCTAATAACGTCTCTTCGTGTCATGCGAACACCACTAAGGGGCTGTTATTAGGAACAGCGCGGGTTCATATAATCTACAACGGGGTGAAATTTTCCGCCAGAGCGCTGATAGACTCTGGGTCCGAATGCTCTTTCATAACTGAAAGACTAAAGAAGCGAATAAACCTTCCGTCCAAACGTTTGCATGTGCAAGTGTCAGGAATAAATAATACACCATCTGCACAGGTAAAGGAATCATGTTCGATTAACTTAGGTCCGCTGCCTCAATTAACAGGGGACCTTCCGACTTGCCAAGTGAGCGCAACGACTCAGCAAGCGTTCCCTGATTTGATTCTGGCGGATAAGAGGTTCTTCATTAATGAACCAGTCGACCTCATACTTGGCGGCGATATTTATCCCCACATCGTACTAAACGGTATACGGAAGAACGTTCTAAATACGCTTCTCGCCCAAGAAACCGTCTTCGGTAGGATTTTAACCGGTCGTGCAGATGCACCTCACCCAACCAATACACGAGTATCCTTTTTTAACGAAATTAGCCTAGACAAGCAACTAACCGCTTTCTGGGAGATTGAAAACATACCAACAAAAAAGCCCTGACGGAAGACAATGCCTATTGCGAGGCACTATATAAAAACACAACGGAAAGGAATTCAGATGGAAGATATACCGTCGCCCTTCCATTCAAACAAAGCTTCCCTAAAACCGTCTGTTTGCGCCCATCTCTCAAGAGCGTCTGCTCTCAGTTCTATCGGAACGAAACACGCCTAGCCAAGACACCGGCCCTACAGACGGAATACAATAGGGTACTGACAGAATACGTCACGTTAGGGCACATGTCTAAGGTGCGCACCGTAGTACCACCACAATCATCTGATTGCTACTTCTTGCCGCATCATGCGGTTATCAAAGAGAAAAGTACAACGACTAAAGTGAGGGTCGTGTTCAACGCGTGGTGCCCGACATCCAATGGCACAAGCCTGAACGATGTTCTATACACCGGCCCAGTACTTCAATCCGACTTAACAATACTGCTCCTCCGATGGAGATTCTACAAGTACGTCTTCAACAGCGACATTGAGAAGATGTACAGGTAAATTTGGGTAAAGGAAAATCAAACCCAATACCAAATAATAGTTTTTCGACTCAAAGCAGAGGACCCTGTCAGCGTGTTTGAGCTCAACACGGTAACCTTTGGGGTAAACTGTGCCCCCCATCTAGCGATCAGAACCCTACATCAACTTGCTGATGACGTGGAGGCATCTCTGCCAACCGCAGCGCACATCTTGCGAAACAGTATGTACGTCGATGACGTCGTTGCAGGGGGGCATAGCATCGACGCAGCAATCGCGGCTCGCGATGAAATCACAGCTGCATTAAAGTCAGCAGGATTCCCTCTGCGAAAGTGCACCTCTAATTGCAGTAGGATACTACAGGGCATACCCAAACCTCATAGGCTTACGGAAGACTTTCTGGAGTTCGAGGACGCGAGCATGGTAAAAACCCTAGGCATCCGTTGGAACGCGCATTCCGACTATTTTTATTTCACAGCGAAACCAATCGAAAACCAGGACATCTTAACAAAGAGGCGATCCTATCTGCCATCGCCAAACTCTTCGACCCGTTAGGCTGGCTTGCTCCAGTTATCATCGTAGCCAAGATACTAATGCAGAACATTTGGTTGGAGGGGACGGATTGGGATGAACCGGTATCCGCAATCACTTTAGATCGGTGGCAAGCCTTTATGCAGGAGTACCCCACCATTAACCGGATTCGTATACCTCGGTGGGTGCACTTCACCCCAACCAACGATATAGAAATTCACGGCTTCTGTGACGCGTTCGAAAAAGCCTACGGGGCTAAGGTTTACGTGCGAGCTAAGATCAACGATAGGACATACGTGAGTCTACTCATGGCAAAAACGAGGGTGGCACCAGTAAAAACAATTTCACTACCATGATTGGAGTTATGCGGTGCTGTCTTGCTGGCGGAGACTTTAGAAAATGTGATGGAGAACCTGCACTTAGGCACATTTAACATTCACCTATGGACAGATTCGACCATCGTCCTAGCATGGATTCGAAAACCACCGTGTTCCTGGTCAACATTTGTAGCTCACAGGGTGACAAAAATCGTGGAGAAGGTAGGAACGAAAGCATGGCATCATGGCGAGTCCGCATCAAATCCAGCGGACTTAGCCAGCAGAGGACTTCCAGCCACGGACCTAGTCGACAACTCTTTGTGGTGGCAGGGACCTTCTTGGCTGAAAGAAGGCAAAGCGGAATGGCCATCTCAAGGCGAACAGGAGTACCACACAAACATCGAAGAAAAACGAGTACAAGTGCATGCAGGAACGAACCTCAACAATAGCGAAGATATTCTTGATCGGTTTTCCGATCTATCAAGAGCGTTGCGGGTAATCTCCTACATTATAAGATTCGCCAATAGAACCCATCCAAAAACTAAAACGTCCTTTAAAGCAGAGTCGCACCAGATTTCGCCTCACGAAATCAAGGCTACGACTAGCCGCCTCATCAGGATATCCCAAACAAACCACTATGCCGAAGAAATAAGCTCCCTGAGAACTAGGAAACCCATCGCGACCAAAAGCGAGATCCTCTCTCTAGACCCCTTTATCGACGAAGATAATGTCTTCGGGTGGGGGGTCGTCTCAACGCATCCAGGGACGTTCCCGTCGACGAGCGTCACCCGATAATCCTCTCTTATGCCTGCCGACTCACCCGTCTCCTACTCCAGTTTGTCCACACCATTTCCGTACATGGCGGAAACCAACTGATGCTGCGGCTCCTACGCACGCAATATTGGATACCTCGGGTCAAAAACATGATCCGATCCATCATCCACAACTGCAAGGCCTGTACGCTATTCCGCAAACGTTCCCCGACGCAACTTATGGGAATTCTCCCGGCGGAACGTACTACCTTTTCTCGGGCATTTACCAACACCGGGTGGATTTTGCCGGACCGTTTGACATCAAGTCTTACAGCGGACGAGGATGCCGCATGTCTAAAGGATACGTCTGCCTATTCGTCTTCTTTGCGACTAAGGCGATCCACTTGGAGGCGACTAGCGAACTCAGCACCGCCGCGTTTCTCGCAGCATTTAGCCGGTTTGTCACCAGACGAGGATGCCCGAAAAACCTCTATTCCGACAACGGGACGAACTTTGTCGGTGCGTCGAGGGCTCTCCGCTCAGAGCTCAAGGCATTCCTCGTTGATGCGCGCGACCAAACCCTCTCTAAATACGCCCACCAAACCCTGACATGGCATTTCATACCAGCAGCTGCTCCTCATATGGGCGGGCTGTGGGAAGCGGGAGTCAAGAGTTTCAAAACTCATTTCAAAAAGATCGTATCGGATCATAAATTTACTTTCGAGGAGTTTAGCACCCTCCTATGTAGGATTGAATCCTGTCTCAACTCCCGACCCCTAAGCCCATCTTCAAATGACCCGTCCAACCTGGAGCCACTTACCCCCGGGCACTTCCTAGTCGGGGGCCACCTACTAGCGCCACCCGAGATTGACGTCAGCGAGAATCGCGCTTCACTCGTCAATCGATGGGAAAAACTTAAGGCGCTGCATCAAACCTTCTGCAAACGGTGGAAAACGGATTATCTCACCGAATTGCAGAAGCGCGTTAAGTGGAAGCATCCACAATCAAATCTCAAACCGGGGGACCTAGTCGTCATTAAGGAGGATAATCTACCCCCCAACGAATGGGGAATAGGTCGGATATCCAATCTTCACTATGGCCCCGATAACCGAGTTCGAGTCGTCGAACTGGATACGGCAAGGGGACAAACGACCAGACCAATCACGAAATTGGTCCTGCTACCACCCTCCAGTGAGGGTGAGGGAGACTTGTAACTCCCAACCGTTATAACCAACCCCCCTAACCCAGCTCACCTTCACCCCGAACGAGGCCAACAACTCGCTCAACCCAGATCTCGTTCACCCCGAACGAGGCCAACACAATCCTAACGCAGATCCATTATCTGCCACAGAACACCAAATATCATTACCCAAAATGATTAAAAAACATTGAAATTTAAAAAGCACTTTGCGACTTTTTATGAAAGATTAAAATTTAATCACCAAAGGGCTTCCAAAATGATTCCAAATAGTGAGCGAAATCTGCTTCAACCACATTGTTTACGCAAGGGCCAATGTTCATCGAGTCATTGGCCAACAACAATAGCAACTCCCAAAAACCCCTAATGCACATAGGGATCTATACAATAGTCATCACGGGTGCAGACAATCCCAAATCTAAAAGGACTCAGCACCACCATGACCAACACACTCTCCCCTCTCATCCACTGTAACTACCCCTAAATGGTGAGCTATCAGCATTGAAAAGACAATTAAATACAAATTAAATAATATACCGAACATGTCACCTGGTAAGATGTGGTGAGCGATATGATCACTATACATATCAAAAGGGCAGACACTCACCTTCTCTTTAGTGAGCAATCGTATCTAATCATATAACAAGGGCAACGCTGCGAGACGATGTGTGGCTATGTCGAGCTAAAGAATTTAATGCCAAGTTTCAACCCGGTGACGCATGCATATTAACCGGGATGAAAGTCATATCAAATTGAGTTAGCCGTTAGCCAACGTTCTCGCACCGTACCTATAAATTGCCTCTTTCAGCTTTAGAAAATTTTTGTGGGCCAAAATCAAGGAAAATCATTGCTCTGGATTACATGCATAAAGTTTCGTGGTTTGGGAGCCAGACATTTTTCATTTAATACTCACCCTGAGTCTCCCTGTCAGGCTATATGGTTGCTGTAGGGAGAAATCGGTTCTGTCCCCCCCTGACAAAAGCCGCACAATCTACAACAGCGTCTTTTCCATTGACGTATTAATCCGCGTTCAACATCCCACCAACATTGTCAACGGTTATGAGCGTTTTGCCGATATAAACGTGATTAAGTGCTCAAAGGTATCACTGTCGCTCTTTACGTAGACGGAACCCGTATGCCAAAGCGTCAGCCTAACTAGTAAGAAGAAGGAGAAATGTTGTATTCATTATGGTTTGAGCTAATGGATTTTCGCAAAACCTACCTTGCCGAGTGCCTAGCCCAGAGATGCCACGCACAATTAACCTTTTTAAACTGACGTTGTCACTCCCAACACGGAGTTTCTTTGTACCTATCACTCGGCTTGTGATAGGAGATAAAACCTGGACATCTGTACGACCCATTGGTTTTCCTTGCAAAACTTTTCCCTTTCATGTAGCAATTTTTGGATCAGATACGCGGAGGAGTGGTAGAACCAAATCTGTACCGCGTAAGCCATACGCCGTGAAATAATATAACTTATGCGATACCCCGAATGCAGGTATTCCAGCTTTTTGCGCGCGTTCAATACCCATAGCATCGGGCTTATTCGATATAACTAATACCACATCGGCATGCACATCCTGCGATGTATCACGACAAGTGCTTGTAAATCGCTACCCGTACCAGATATGAGTACTGCAACACGTTTGCTTGGTTTATTTTGTAATTGTTTTACAAGTTGTAAACAACGTTTGAAACTTTTCACAACAACTTGCCTCGAAGGCAAAGCGCTTTCTTCAAAGAGGTTTTTGCAGTTGGACTTATCTAAACTCAGTCCTTTAAAAAGTAAAGCATATTCGATTGCGCTGCCACATCAGCTGGGGATTGGCGTGCATACGTTCACCAGTTGTATATAATTTCACCGATAACGTGCTGTAGGGTTGTGGTGGGTGTAATGTCCACCTCTACCCAATACATAACTACATAGAATTTAAGTAATATTACGTTGTATTGCAATGAATTGAGTAGCCTTTATAATTTTTAATTGCTGATGGCTTTGCTTCAGCGGCATTCGGCACTGGTGGACATAGCTCTCAACAAACTTCATATTTATCAAAATCACGTAAATTATACTTATATGTAGCAGCGGTGTTAGCATATAAGCCCATCATTACTTTACGCAACCTTTGCTGCGCTTTAGGCAAAAGCTTCGTATCTTCAGCATCCACCAATTCCCTGGCGATTAGTGACTGCTGCAACCGTCGTACAAGCTCAGTGGAGAATACGGCATTACCCTACCGGAAATGCACTTTAGCGAACGGCTTGACATGCTTGTGGCAATATATTAACACCGGCTTGATTCCATCGGGTGGATATTACAGCCACCCGGAATATATAATCAAAATCAAAAGATATTTGCACTGCACTTAGAGCAGGTATTCCAAAAACCAATTCTAAATGATATGGACGTACACGTTGAACACCTGGTATGTAATGTATTACATTTGTTTTTAAAATGTATTCCGCACCATTTTTAGTTTGCACACTCAACTTCAACCTATGCATATAGGAAGGTACAAACCACGGTATATTTTCTTGCAGGATGATAGGCAATGTTGACTAATGGGTCTTTGTAATTTGTGTTACTATTTGACCTCCTTCCTGTCCATGCCCAAGTATGTAACGATGCGCATAAAGTGGAGAAGGTTGTGCTAATCATACTGTTCACTTGATTTGCTTTCGGCTTATCCAAGCGATATTAAATTGTATATCAGTAGCACCTAAATTTTGTATATCGTATACGCCGTAAATTGTTTTACTACCACCACGCAAAGAGGTAATATTATATGCTGGTGCTAGTGTTAAATCATAAGGTTGATCATCGAGATGAACATAAATCTTACTACTTTTGCCAAACTGCAAGATCCATTCCAACCTTGTCCAAACAGACGTCTAGATTTGCCGTTGCAGTAAACTCAAAAATGCAATTGCTATTATAACCTTTACGCATTGTACGCATTCTTTATACCCAACGAGTGGTAATTTGTATTGTGAACATAGCCTGAATTAAGTAAAGGCGCAAATCCTAGTTTGCTATTGCATGGCAACAGTTTTTTCCATGGTGTCAAATTTTCTGTGCAAACGATTTCTCGAGGCAAGCTGGCATAACGTATAAATTGTGGTATTTTTTCTTTACTACCAGTTACAAATTGTGGTCGAAAACTAAATTTAGGCTCCACACTATTTGTTTTGTCAATATAATTTAAGGAGGCGCATAGTATTCCGGAGAAGGTGCTTGCAAGTTTTATCCATTGATCATCTATTATGGTTGATGTCAGATTTTTTCCCGCAAACCATGCTCTTACCTCTGCGCCCGGTGCTAAGTCCAATACTGGATATCATAAAGTTTCATATCTGCAAAGTCCTTGTGTCAAGTCGATATGTAACTCTCTAACATCGCATAAGGGCAAGGTTTCTGCAATGGGGCATGGTATGATTTGGGTGTAATGTAAATTATGTTTATCGCCATAATGCCAAAGGCTTGCAACCTGAAAATACGTATTAACATGTCCATTTGGCAGGGGCCGAATATAAAGTTCTTCATGAAAATCGTTCGACTCTGGCACAGCTTCAATAGACCAGATCAAAAGGATGATCAGATAAATAATTCCGAATATTCGTAGTATTTAAAAGCGTCCTTAGAAATTGACACAGCGAGTTAATGCCAATAAACCAAATCCGTATCAGAAAACGGAAGCTGTTCCTCTTAACACTCTTTAAGAAGCTATTACCAGCTGATGTATAGATGTGAGGTTGTGCTAATAATACTGTACGCTTGATTTGTAAATTTGTGCCGAACACCTTCTCCAACCCGGCGATTCCCATGGTAACAATCTGAAACGAAAAGAAAAAAATTATATTAATCTAGCTAGCCAGTAACTTAGAAAAAATCCACGTTTCTTGGAAATTCATTCTAAAATGTGTGTATACTCACTCCCATGAATGAATGACATTGTGAATGAACGAAACAAGGTTGCCACTCGTGACATTTGCTTTTGTCTTTTCTTACGCGGGATCCAACAAACTCGAGTGTTAGTTCCCGAACAACCTTACTTTCTTCCGACAAATGAAAATTTTGTTTTATTTTGACAATGTGGTGCATAAAAACACAATCAAAATCAACTTTCTTGTGAAAACAAAAGGCGAACCACTCGAGACCGAAATAATTTTCGCGGTTTATTTGCATTGTTCTCATTGTTAAAAAGGGTGGTGCAAATTAAAATGTAAAACATAAACAAAAAAACCATGGCACACTCAATAGTGGTCTCGCTTTCATGATAGAAATTGTTTTTTGTGTATTGAAGTTCCGATAAGTTTCGTCATATATGTGTGGATAATGTCATATATGCTTTCGATAATACAAACAAGGGAGAAATTAAAATTTGTAGTAAAGACTATAAAATTTATGTCGCGTCAGAACTCTTACACGAGCTTTCCCTAAATAAATACATGACATGACCATTATGTATCATTATACTGCAATGGGCAGCACCGCACAGCTGTCTCATTTCAACGATTGGAATGACAGCTCTACAAATTACCACTCTCGATAGTGTAGCCTATTTCCGCCAGGATGTGTTGAAATCAACAAACACACCACAATTTGTGATTCTCACACAACATGGCCCAAATCAACACAAAGAGTGTTCCCAGACAGCGAATAAAGGCCTCTTTACATCTGTCGCACATTTTATCAGCACGGCGTCATTTGACTAGTCATTTTACAGTCATTCATAGGTTATATTCATAGTCACATTTGCATGGGCGGGGGTAAGTTTTGTGACGAAATTTTTGTAGGGCAATTACAAGGAGCCGTGACAACACACGGGTTTACCGTGATATACCGTACATTAGCGCGTGTTGCCTGCCTCAGGCAAACACCAAAAAATATAGTTCGCCCTAAGTCTATACCCTGCAAAAACGCTCCACGTCATTTTACTAGTCATTTTACGGTCATTGTGACTTTCTGCAGCGGTTATATTCATAGTCACGTTTGCATGGGCGTGATGAACTTTTGTGACCAAATTTTCCGTTTCGTTCCTATTAATGTGATCGTGCATTCCGCTCCCACTTATAGGATGTGAGCATAGCACTGTGCTGCTCACACACGTCACAATGCTCGTCAAATGGCGGTAATTTTTCCGTCATTTCACTCTACATTTTCGAGCCATTTGACAATCAATTTTACTGCGGTTTTACCATTTATATAACCGCCATACAACGTGAATTTTACCTGCAGATTTACTTTACCTGGAGCAGCCATATGAATAAAATATGAACCAAAAAAATTGAATTTTCAGTATTTATTATTTTCAACATTATTATATATGTACATGAAATTGGAACTTATATTAATCCAGTTCATATAAAACAGAAGAACTTTAATAATAAATAAACTCGCTTAATTGGTTTTTGTTTTCCAATCTCTTCTAAGCGAGCAAAAAAATAATATTAAGCTTTAGACAAAACTCCAATTATTTGAATAATCTACAACTTAAAGCTTAGTAGAAATTCAGATCAAGAATATTCAAAGGTGTCGTGGATCCGATTGCTGTCGTAATTGAAGAACTTAAAAATGTACGACTATTAATTGAGTCAGACTTATTATTGTAACCCTTAGCAGGAGTATTGATTGGTTTCAAATCTAATTCCGACAGCAATCATATCACGACATCCCTTATTATATATGCACATGAAATTGTAACTTAAATTAATACAGTTCATATAAAGAAAAGTAAGTATTTTAATAATAAATAAACTCGCTTGATTGGTTTTCGTTTTCCAATTGAAATCTTTTCCAAGCGAACAGAAAATAATTTTAAGCTTTAGAAAAAACTCCAATAATTTGAATTAATTTAAATCTACAACTAAAAGCTAATTAGAAATTCAGATTAGATTTACTCTTTTTTTTTCAGATCAAGAATATTCAAAGGTGTCTTGGAATCCGACTGCTGTCGTAATTGAAGTTGAAAGTAATAAAATAAAGTAAAATATGAATTTAAAAATGTAGGACTAGTAATTGAGTCAGACTTATTATTGTTCTAATCATTCCAGCAATAATTCTGCAACCCTTAGCAGAAGTATTGATTGGTTTCAAATCTAATTCCAACAGCAATCGTATCACGACATCCCTTATTATATATGAACATGAAATTTTAACTTAAATTAATACAGTTCATATAAAGAAAAGTAAGTATTTTAATAATAAATAAACTCGCTTAATTGGTTTTCGTTTTCCAATTGAAATCTTTTCCAAGCGAACAGAAAATAATTTTAAGCTTCAGAAAAAACTCCAATTATTTGAATCAATTTAAATCTACAACTTAAAGCTAATTAGAAATTCAGATTAGATTTACTCTTTTTTTTTTCAGATCAAGAATATTCAAAGGTGTCGTGGAATCCGATTGCTGTCGTAATTGATGAACTTAAAAATGTACGACTAGTAATTGAGTCAGACTTATTATTGTTCTAAATCTAATCATTCAAGCAATAATTCTGCAACCCATAGCAGGAGTATTGATTGGTTTCAAATCTAATTCCGACAGCAATCGTATCACATCCCTTATTATATATGTACGTGATATTGCAACTTAAATTAATACAATTGATGTAAAGAAAAGTAAGTACTTTAATAATAACATAAACTCTCTTAATTGGTTTTTGTTTTCCAATTGAAATCTTTTCCTGTGCAAGCACATCACTAACCTGTGTTGGCAAAATATATGATTATACTGTCTTCGATAGATAGTCGGACGAGCCGTTACTCGGCGAAGTAGAGGTGACCGTTGTGTCGGTGGCAGCTGTTACAACAGCAGTTTCTAACTTTACCCCATCCGTACAGTGTGATGAATGCTTCACTGCCTTTTCCAATTGCTTGGCGCCAGCAATTTTCGCTGTTTGTAAAGCTTTAGCTGTAATGCAAATATATAGATGGGTTAAAGTGATTTTCGTATGGTATTCAACAACTCACCCTTTACCATCATCACAGCCTTCTCATCGATTTTGAATGTGTACTGTTTCAATATTCAGACCTAGTTCGTTTGGTGCAATATTTTCGATTTAATTATGTATACTATCCGTTAGGCAGACAATTAGGGGCGTTCGATTCATTCGTATACTGTGGGTATTTGAGCCGTAGACGCAATGGCAGATATTTTGATTCTTTTTGAAGTGTAACATTTATAAACAGCTGGGTTTCTCTGCTGTTACCATCACCACTAGAGAGCTATTGAAGAGACGCTCCGAGTCACGCTGTGGCCACCTTGTCACAGTTACTGATGGAGATAATGCGAAGCCATCTTTACCATCTAATAAGTAAATTGAACTGTAGAGGTAGAAACATTTTTTAAAATTTAATAAAATCAAAAAATGATAGTTGTGTCAAAATGGGGTAAATTATTGTATGTTAAAGTATAGCGAAGTTTGAATAGGTTTTATTCTTCATTCTTAGAAACATGTACGAAGGTACCTGATAAGATATTAAAAATCCTCAACGTTTTTTTTGCAATAACTTAAAAAAACTCATATTCTAACTTCTGCTTAACTTCTACATATCAATAGCTACCTTTACCACCAGGAGTCACTATTGCTTCTACGCCTATGCTATTGTTTCCTACACCGATGAGCTTTGTAATAATATAAACAGCTATCTCCCCAATCTCTCCAGTTTTGTCGCCTCGCGAAACCTGATATTGTAACCAACCAAATCATCTGTTTAGGCCACCAAGCTAAACCCAAGAATGAGCACTGCCAATAGTGACCCAGCCTAATGTAAACTATTTGTGTTTGCTTCTATCTACTTTCGCGCACTAACACCAACGCCTATATATATGTCCGTGCAGGCGTATGTGTACGTGTTGGTGCGCGACTTTCCAATTTAACTTTCCAATTTAACTTTCGTTCTATTACCCCTCAAAACCGCTTTTCGACGGAATTGAAGGGTGAACGCGTTTTACAAGAAAGAAACTCTTTCACTTCTTTTTTGGAAAGCTCCGCGATCACTGCAGCCATCAGCCCTGTTCTAGGTAAGATTTTCTTCTGTCTGCATACTTTAACATATATATATATATAATTAATTAAACTGGATTAGCTTTTGTATATATTGTGAGTTAGCTTTGAAAGTGCAAATAATTAAATTGTCAAATTCTTGAATTTTAATCTGCTGTGTGTTTTTTCCCGTTTTTTTATCTTTTTCCAACGAGCGCAAAAACCCCTTGGGAACTCACTTGAGCTATCGAAGCCCCAAGAGGTTTTTTCATGGTCCTACTACGCCGGAATAATTACAGACACAATTGAATACCAGCGACCGACTGGATAAACACAGCCCACCTGAGCGTTTCAAAAGTATTCATCAATAACCACACAAAAGCGTTTCAAAAGTTAGCAGTTGGCACCACCTGAGCGTTTCAAAAGTATTCATCAATAACCACACAAAAGCGTTTCAAAAGTTAGCAGTTGGCACCACCTGAGCGTTTCAAAAGTATTCATCAATAACCACACAAAAGCGTTTCAAAAGTTAGCAGTTGGCACCACCTGAGCGTTTCAAAAGCGACAAGCATTACACCAGCAAACAAAAACGAGCGGTCAAACAACACAAAGGTACGTGGTTTGAGTTCAATTTTTTTTGTTTGTTTTTTGCACAAGTAGGAATTTACTTATACTAACTTCTCGGCGTACCAATATCGCGATTTTATTAAATAAAAACCAGATAATTATACGTATGTGTGGCAGTTAAGTCACACAGATTTACTTAAAGTCTTTTGATTTAGTATTTTGTTTGCTGTAGCGCATATTTTCGAGTAATATTGCAGCCAGCTGCACAAATTCAACATAACCCCACTTTTTCACTGTAGTGTGGCAATTTCTTTGCAACAACACTTTAACGCACTTTATCACAAGTCACTGCCAATACTTTAGAAACACTAGACACTTAAGTGTAATAAATTGAACCAATTCATTAGGTTCTAACGTAAACCAGCGTTACTACCATTAAATCAAAGTCACTTAACCATATTTTCTTGTATACACAACACTAACACTGCGGTGAGTTGGGTGACAAGAGTGTTCGCATAAAAGCACAATCAGCTGAGGAAAAAAAAAAAAATAAAAAAAAAAAAAAATTATTAAAAATTTGCGTGTTTACCCCCTTGGCGGCAATCCATTATATTGGGCATATACCCACTAGCTACATCGTCCTATCTTAAGCTGAACGTGCCTTCGTGAACTACCCTATTAACAAGTTAGATCCATTTTGCCCTTAATCTCAGTACTGATACCATGTCGAAAGCGATGGAAAGTTACATCAGGATGGCTGATGAAGTCATAGAGTTTGAAGCTGACTTCAACTCCACACCCGACTCCGAACATACCAAGTATACTCTGGCTATCCAGCAAGAAGAGTTAAAGGCAAAGTGGAAAAAAGTAAAAACAGCCCATGATGAGATATTAGCTGGGGACACTCTAGAGGGAAAAAATATATCAGCTGTTAAGATAAAACACAAAAGTGCTTATGCAGTCTACTTGCGTTGCATGTCAAACATATCAACGCGACAGGCCACATTCAACAAACCCGACCCTAAGCCCGAAGAACAGCACGAAAGGGATACAAATATGCGTCTACCTCCGTGTGACACTGATGTGTTCAAGGGAGATTACTTATCCTGGCCTACATTCAGAGACCTCTTTACGGCCATATATATTTTAAATAAGCGACTCACTCCGGTAGAGAGATTGTACCACTTGATACAAAAGACCCAGGGTGAGGCTAAAGAGATAGTGCAAAAGTGCCCACTCACAAACGAAGGTTTCGGTATCGCGTGGCAAAATCTGGTAGACAGATACGAAAACAAACGCATACTAGTGAATACTCAGCTGAAGACATTGTTCAGCTTAGAGGCGGTTGAAAAGGAATGCGGCACTTCAATTAAAAAGCTGCAGCGAGACATCAACAACTGTATCGCATCCTTAAAGACACATCAAATCGACGTGTCCAATTGGGATGCGATTATAACTTATTTGTGCTCAACGAAATTACCAAAAAGCACACTAGCCTTATGGGAGCAAACGGTTCAAAATAAAACAGAAATATCCAAGTGGGAAGACATGGATAAATTTTTACAGAACCGTTTCCAGACACTTGAGACAGTCTCTGGCATAACTGAGGATAGCCTGGAAACCAAGAACCCGAAAACCCATAATGGTAGACAATCCACTGAAAACTCTCACAGAAAGCTAGGTGCTTTTAAGACGAGTGTAACCAAAGGTGCGTGCAAGATGTGTAAATCCACTGAGCACAAACTACAACATTGCCAACGGTTCCGCACATTGTCGGTTTCCGATAGAATCACCTTCATTAAAAACAAGAAAGGGTGTATTAACTGCCTATCCTCAGGACATACTGTGTCTAGGTGTTCAAGCTCCTACAATTGCGCCACCTGCAAGCAAAGACACAATACGCTCCTACATATTCAGGCAACGGACACCAACCAAAACGCAAACAACAATAATACCAACCCTGGCCCATCTGCCCAATCGCAACAGAGGCGCACCTATTCCAATAACCAAAGCACTGGAAATAACCAAAGCAATGGAAATAACCACTTCAAGGCCTGCTTTACAAACACAAGTAAAGGGGTTTTACTAGGTACGGCCCGCATCAATATATTCCACAACAACACCAACTTCTCCGCGCGGGCACTTATAGATTCGGGGTCAGAATGTACTTTCATAACTGAAAGACTTAAACGTCGCATAAACTTGCCATCTCAGCGGATGTCTGCACATGTGTCAGGCATCACCAATCAAGTGTCAGCACAAGTAAAGGAGGCGTGTCATATACAACTGCGGTCTCCAATTGATCCGACAATAAATATTGCTACCACCGCGCTTGTGCTGCCGCAATTAACTGGCAATCTACCAACATGCAAGGTGGATGCCATGGCCATGCAGGCCTTCCCGAACTTAATATTAGCTGACAAACGTTTTTTTGTCAATGAGCAAGTCGACCTGATATTAGGAGGCGACATTTATGCACAGGTGATGTTAGGGGGAATAAAGAAAGACGTGTTAGGAACACTGCTAGCCCAAGAGACGGTATTCGGCTGGATATTGACCGGCCAAACCGAAACAATCTCACCCAGCGAGAAATATGTGTCCTTTGTCAGTGAAGTGCAATTAGACAGAGAGCTACGATCATTTTGGGAAACAGAGGAAGTCCCCAAGGACAAAACGTACAACCATGATGACAAGTATTGTGAAGAATTGTATAAGAACACAACGATTCGAAATGATAAGGGTAAATATATTGTATCCTTGCCTTTTAAACAGGAATTTCCAGAATATAAACAATTAGGTCCCTCATTAAAAATTGCGTGTTCACAATTTTTCCGAATGGAAACGCGTTTAGCTAAAGACCCACCATTACAGTCAGAATACAACAGGGTCTTAGCAGAGTATGAAACCTTGGGGCATATGTCCCGGGTACCAACACACATCCCCGCTGAAGACTGTGATACCTATTTTTTACCACATCATGCCGTCAAAAAGGAAGAAAGCACAACAACCAAAGTGAGAGTGGTGTTCAATGCGTCATCATCAACTGCAAACGGAGTCAGCCTCAACGACATCCTCCATCCGGGGCCAGTTCTACAGAATGATTTAACCATTCTCATATTAAGGTGGCGTTTCTTCAAATATGTCTTCAATAGCGACATAGAAAAAATGTATAGACAGATTCTGGTACACGATGATCACACTAAGTATCAACGGATTGTATTCCGAACAGAAAGTACGCAGCCCATACAACTATATGAGTTGAAAACGGTCACCTTCGGAGTTAACTGTGCACCGTACCTGGCAATACGAACACTGCTCCAGTTAGCGGACGACGTGGAACACAGCTACCCTATAGCATCAGATATACTACGAAATGAAATGTACGTTGACGACGTGCTAGCAGGAGGCCACACTATTACCGACGCCATTAAAGCAAGGGATCACATAACTACAGCCCTGGGGACAGCAGGATTCTCCCTGAGGAAATGGACCGCCAATTCGAACAAACTACTTAAAGGCCTACCAAAGGCTCACCTCCTAAACGAAGATTTCCTAGACTTCGAGGATACCAGTATGGTTAAAGCACTTGGCATCAGGTGGAACGCCCACGCAGATACCTTTTACTTCAAAACGAAACCCATAGAGGAACAGTCTAGCTTTACAAAACGGAAAATTCTGTCGGCGATAGCAAAATTATTTGACCCATTAGGGTGGCTGGCACCATTCGTGGTTACCGCCAAAATGTTGATGCAAGGCATCTGGTTAGAGGGAACAGGATGGGATGAAACCGTGTCGCCAGTCTCGCTGGATCGGTGGCAAAGTTTCATTGAAAGTTACCAGCACATAGAAAAAATTAAGATCCCACGCTGGGTACACTTTTCACCAACAGCCACAGTGGAGATCCACGGATTCTGTGACGCGTCAGAAAAAGCATACGCAGCCACCGTCTACCTGCGCGTCAATATTAATGAGCAAATATTTGTAAGCCTGTTGTTAGCCAAATCAAGAGTCGCGCCGGTAAAAACTATCTCCTTACCAAGACTAGAACTTTGTGGAGCAGTTCTCCTTTCAGAAACCCTAGAGTCTATCAACAAGAACCTTAATTTAGGCAAACATAAAACCTTATTATGGACTGACTCAACTATTGTCTTAGCTTGGTTACGGAAACCTCCGTGTTCATGGTCAACCTTCGTGGCCCACCGTGTGACAAAGATAATAGACCAAGTTGGGAACACGGACTGGCGTCATGTGGACTCAGCGTCCAACCCTGCAGACTTAGCCAGTAGAGGGCTTTTAGCGCAAGAACTAGTGAACAATTCCTTGTGGTGGGAAGGCCAATCTTGGCTGCAGCAAGATGGCAAAGAATGGCCAAACCAGGAAATAAGCTACACCACAACCATGGAAGAAAAAAGGTTACAAGTCCACACAACCTCGCTTAACCGAAAAGACGAAGATATTGTAGACAGGTTTTCCGACCTTTCCCGGGCTTTAAGAGTTGTGTCCTATGTTCTACGGTTCTACAAAAGGACTCATCTGAAAACCTCCTTCAATGAAACATCACTGACGATTTCACCCATCGAGATTAAAGCAACGATGTGTCGACTGATCGTCAATGCTCAACGAAGCCATTATGCGGAGGAGTACAGAACACTCAAAGAAAAAGGCTCAATCAGGCCAAAGAGCGATTTACAACCCTTGCACCCATTTCTCGATGAGGACGAGACAATCAGAGTCGGGGGGCGGCTCGAGGCGTCCAAGGACCTCTCGTATAACGAACGCCACCCCATAATTCTGCCTTATCACAGTGGACTGTCTCGTCTCATCACACGATTTGTCCATAAAATCTCGTTACATGGGGGAAATCAGCTTGTGCTGCGCCTGATCCGCACACAGTACTGGATACCTCGCGTGAAAAATATGATACGATCAGAAATTCACAAGTGCAAGGTATGCGCAGTGCATAGGAAACAGGCGCAAACACAATTGATGGGCATTCTACCGACCGAGCGAACCACCTATACCCGGGCATTCACTAACACCGGGGTAGATTTTGCCGGCCCCTTTGAGATAAAGAATTATCAAGGGCGAGGCTGTCGCGTGTCCAAGGGATATGTCTGCCTCTTTGTGTGTTTCTCCACTAAGGCCATCCACTTGGAAGCGACTACCGATCTGAGCACCCGGTCATTCTTGGCGGCTTTTGCCAGATTCGTCGCGCGACGAGGCTGCCCGAAGAATGTGTATTCCGACAACGGAACCAATTTTGTCGGGGCATCCAGAGCCCTCAGGGCGGAGTTCAAAACCTTCATGGCTGACTCACGCGCCGAGGTAGTAACAACCTATACATACCAAAACCTGAACTGGTATTTTATTCCTGCGTCTGCTCCTCATATGGGGGGATTGTGGGAAGCTGGAGTGAAAAGTTTTAAATATCACTTCAAAAGGGTAGCATCAAACCTTAAATACACCTTTGAGGAATTCTCTACCCTGCTTTGCAGGATAGAATCCTGCCTCAACTCCCGCCCCCTAACGCCCTCTTCAAATCAACCGTCCGACATAGAACCATTAACCCCGGGGCACCTTTTAATAGGGGGACACCTATTAGCACCCCCGGAGCCAGACGCGAACGAAAACCCCGCATCAATTATTAATCGATGGCAGCGACTAAAGGCCCTACACCACACCTTTTGTCGACGGTGGAAGACGGAATACCTCGTCGAACTTCAAAAAAGGAATAAATGGCGCCAACCTAAAGCAAACATGAAGCTTGACGATCTAGTTGTCATAAAAGAAGACAACCTACAACCTAATGAGTGGAGGCTCGGGAGGGTTATCAATCTCCATCCGGGATCGGATGGACGAGTACGAGTAGTGGATCTTATGACAGCAAAGGGAAAGGTCACAAGACCCCTCACTAAACTAGTGCTACTCCCATCCAGCGAAGAGGATCAGGGATCCAGAGAGCAGTAACCGAACCCCCGAGCCAGACCCCAAACATACAACATACGAACACCATCCGCCCCCCCCTTTTTTTTTTCCCTTTTTCAAATATAAAACCAGAAACCCACACAAAAAAAAAAAAAAAAAAAAAAACCGTTCACTGCTCAAAGACAGCACCACAGTATAGACACTAAGCCATGTTTATCAATAACAAAAAAAATTGTAAATGAATTGTCAGACAAAATGAAGCCAAAGGCAATGTAACCACATTCAAATTTGGGGCCTTCTGCCGAAGATTGGAATTAGCCTTCATTCCCAACCATGGAAAAATTCTTGGGTCAAATTTGTCGTACTCAAATGAAATTTAGAGATACATTCTCAAACATTTGCTCTCCAATCTGTCACACTTGTGCAGGTAGATTTTGTCCATATGAAGTCAAGAAATTTCGAAGACGCTAGAATGCGTTCTGGACCTTCCACACTGGTGATTCTAGTTGTGGAAATAATTCAAGAATTTATGAAATGTTTGAGAATTTCAAAATTCCAGGCACCCATTTGAGGAAAAGAACAATTAGTGAAACCAAATTATATCACAAACACTAACCGAACCCTGAGTTTAAACAAATACCTTTATATCTCTATTGAATATTTTTATTCAAACCCTTAAACTACAACTTTACACACTATTGAGAACTTGGGAATCTGGTGGAAGGAAAACATACATGTGCCGCAAACGACCCCACCTGTAGGGGCTTGTAACATGCTTTCATCTACAGCAACCACTAATTTCCCAAACTACCTTTATGTAAGTTAAACTACTATAATAAATCTTAAATCACATACCCAAAATTCCTGCTCCGAATACGAAGTTTTTGGCATCTCCAAACTTGGCTGCAGGAATATTGTACTAAGCACGATCCCCTGTAAAACAAAAATATTATGTTTATCTAAAAAACTTCGTAACAATTAATGTACCTGCAAAAATTCAGAAGCACCCAACAATTCATAGGTATGAGCGCCGAAGTAATCACGTTGCGGTTGTAGCAAGTCTACGGGCAGTATCTCTGCACGATAGCCATCATAGAAGGAGAGCGCCGTGGATAAAGCTGGCACGGTAATACCTCACAGAAAAGCGTTAGTCACTACTTGACGCCAAGAATTCGTCACACTTCAATGGCCTTGTTGAAAAAGTCATCTGACAATACGTTTGAGAGCTGCGAATTGCGAGTAGATGCTGCTGTCGCACTGCCATGTACACTAGCTTTATGAAGCTTTAACTCGCTTTCACTGCGATATACAATCGAACATATATCACATACCAAGCAAAATGTATTCGGTGTTTGTTTGTTCAACTTAAATCATCACAATTTAATAACTAATAAAGGTAAAAAATAAAAATTACAAAACGAGCGCTACTTAGAACTTAGATTTGCTATGTAGTACGTTCGAGTGCGTTACATATAGAGCAATATAACGCAAATCCATTCCATCCAATCTGGACGAAAAAATTGGAGTTACATACTAAATACCTAAGTCACTACTACGCGCAACCAAGAAATTACCTTACATGCATACAAAATATTGTAGTCAAATCATTATATAATGTCTACCAGTCCAATTTTGCACAGCATTTTGTGTATGGAATTACAGGAATTTCAGACCCGAACCACCTGCATTCGTTCGCTTTAATTGGAAGAGGCAATAAAGCGTCGCAATGCCAAGCCCCACACCACCACCGATTGCACATTTCAGCAAACCAGCAGTCGATTTGTATAGTAAACCAGTCGCTGTGCCTGCAATGAGCGTATTGATATCATCATCTTCACCACGTACATTTTGCAATAGCACACGAAAATCTGAATACATAACAGCAAGTGTCCCCAGTGTATTTGCAGTGCATGAGCCTTGTTTCATTATATGGTTAAGCAATTGCGTCCGCTGAAGTTTGCCCGTCTGTTTTAATGCTGATGTTACTTGTAGGCCATTATATAATCCAGCAAGACCACCTACCCACGCACCAATCATTACTGAGCTTCCAATCTGTGAGAATGTCAATTCGAAACGTCCACGTTGGTTATTTGCACCCTCAGGAAATATAAATTCAGGTTGTTGCTGTTGATGGAAACGTGGGTCGTAGTTTAAATATGGTGATATTGGTGTGCCGAACGCTGTTGTTGCTGATGTCACACTCCATCGGTTTGGCCGTGTTTCATCTGCGGTAGATAGGCCCAGCGATAGTGGTTGACTTAAGTAGTCTTCGCTCATTATTACTTTTGCTGTGATTTATTTGCAGAACTATAACTTTTTATAAAAATGTAACCAATATTTGCCCTACTAAGTATTGAGTAGAATTTTCCCCGGACGGTTTCAACCAGACATATATCACATTCAAATTGTTTAGCAATCATTTAATCTTTTAATAATGGATTGTGTATTTTGAACATATGCACTTTTAGGCCCTCTTCATATGCAAATTCAGCATCACATAATTTACATTTAATAAATTGTACATTACGTATTTGAGGATCATTTATCATACGGAAACGATAAGATTTCCTTGAAGAGAAGCGACGCTGACAGAGACCACAACAGCACCAACCATACGCTGTGCAGAAGATGGTAAATCGTATCTGGAATTGGGCTGCAGTAGTCCACCCCCCACTGCCGTTAGTGTTAACAGCGTCGTGCCGCATTCACCACCACCTTTCACTGGAATGCATCTTACAACAAGTCTGGATGCGCGCCATCTTACGACGCGACATCCTTATGATCACTACCCCTTTCGGGAATCGCAGTCTGGCCGAGCCACACCACACCCTTGTCAACCATCATACCAACTACATTTAACACATTTATAGGTCTGCGGCAATTGATCGGGATGTTTCGATTCCATGTGACGTAGTACATTGTTATAATTGTTATATTGATCACATATGGGGCAAGCTTGTGGCATACGTGAGAAATATTTCGATTTTGGTTGATTTGAGGTGGTGGCTTATAGACTGCTGCGTGACTCATCTGTGGATGAAGCGCCACCCAAACCAGGTGTAGACTTTTTGCCCGGTGAATTATCTGTACTCATCGCGCTAATATTATGGGCCACCATATGTGTTGCTTGTTTGCCAAAACCAGCTAAATGCTTCTCATAAACATGATCTAAAAATTTTTGATGATTATCGAACGTTGCATTGTATTCTTGCGTTGCATATCGGCATGCTCGTCATAGACATGCGAACGGAATTCCAACTTAACCTTTATGTTGCTCCCAAACTATGCAGCTCGCCTGAAAGGAAAAAGAAAGAAAATTAATAATGTGCATAATAATTTCTAGTGATGCGTACCTCGTTTTTTCTTTCTCAATGACAGGAAATTCATTGAAGGGTAATACAATCCACTTACAATAACACAATGTACACTACAAAATCCATATGGTGTTGCCAGATGCTAAGGCGGCGCAAAATCGGGAAAAACGCAATCACATTTTTTTCCCCTTTTCCTTCTTCCCTTTTGGACCGTGTTTTACGGATTTTAACAAAGGTTATTAAAATGCTCCCACTCGGGGGGATGATAACTTAACCCCTTTTGAGGCAAAAAAAAAAAGGGGAAATTTATAACCTGAAAGAAATGATCTTCTCCAAAATATCCTACTACCACCCAGATCAAATACACCTGATTTCTTATAGTGGGGTTAATGTACAATGTATTTATCACACTTTAGAATAGTTTTGTTTTGATTACACTATACAAACATAAAGTTAGGAGCGGAAATGTATAGTCAGACGTAGGGGCGTATATGGGCGGAACGCCTCAACCGATGCCCCCCCCCCCCCCCCCCCCCCGAGGACGGCGGCAGGCCAAGTAACCGTCGTTTTACACAAATAGGGCTCGGCTTTATAACCAAAGGCAACCAGTGCCGGATCTCCGGGCGAGTATAGTACTCGAAGAAATAATTCTTCAGGATCCGCTCTTCCATCACCATGTCACCAAAAAAATTCAGACCAATCGCGTCACGAATGCCCCCCAATATCTTTCGCACCACCTGGGTGCAATCAGTCATCGCCTGAAAGAACTCAAGGGCCACGGGACAACGCGATAGATCAAGTGGAGTCGGATCCCGAAGAAAAATTCCCCAATCCGAGAAAGCCGGCCCCAGAACCTTGCCTGAGCACGTGCGCCGACCCCGACCGGCAGGTGTCCCTGCCCCTCGTGCAGGCTCCGCAGCTCCCTTCCTCCGTCCAACTCGTGGTACTGGCTTCACAATCTATAGAAAACAAATGAAAAATAAGAGAGTTTTAATCTATGCTTATCTCAGATTAAGGAATAAATAAAACTTACCTCTGTTTTCTTTGGCACGTTCGGCATCCTCGATGCTGCTTTAAAATGATTAATTACCCTGCAAAAACGCTCTCGTCATTCCACGTCATTTGACTAGTCATCTGACAGTCATAGGTTATTTTCATAATCACATTTGCTTGGGCGCGGGTAAGTTTTATGACCTAATTTTTTGTAGGGTGGCCACACAACCAAATACGTTCCACAAAGTCATCCCCGTGCGCCATCTGTCGGCAAAATACTGACAGCCGGCCGAAAGCTTACCGCGTGGCTACACTTAAAGCCAAATCTGTCAGATCGCACACGAAGCGCACCGTCATAGAGAAGTACTTGCCATTTTAAACAAATCGCGTGGACATAAAGATAATTTACATAAAAACCACGTTGTATACCGAATTTGTGTTCAAAATAAATCCAAAAAAAAAAAAAAAAAAAACAAAATCAAGGCTCTTGTGCAGCTAACTGCCTAAGTAATTGTAGCTTGTTGCCAACCTCTTGCGAATATCTTCTCGACACCCAACTCCCCTCACGCATGATGAAATCCCCTCAAATTCTAAACCCGGACCAATGACAATTACCCCTTTTCAGGTCCAGTATGACACGGTATACGACTCTACGCAGGAGGGCGGAACGCATGGCCCAGCGGTACCCGAAACCATGCCACCTGTGCGACAAGCGACACCCGATCCGGTTATGCCCGGTCTACCGAGCCAAATCGCCCGAGGAAAGGCAAAGAGAAGCCGCATTAGGACGGTACTGCGGCAATTGCCTGTCAGTAGCACACCGCACCGCCGACTGCACGAGCAAAGGACGTTGTCACCAGTGCCATGGGGACCACCACACCACGTTGCACCAGAGCTTCGACAATCCGGAGCCACAGGAAGTTGATACCAGGCCATGGAGCGTTCAGATGGATAGCGAGGACGAACATATTCTGTCTCTTCAAGCATCAGAAATAGGAACTGACAGCGGACCACGCGAGCTAGAGGAAGGAGAGTTGGACGAAGCTGGAGCGGAATCACGGCCTTTCCGCCCGGCCACCAGTAGGAAGGTGGAACCAAGGAAGTTCCGGCCCCCACTCGCACACGAACGCCGCAAAGATGGAGCGGAATCACGGACTTTCCGCCCATCAACTACACACCAACGTCACCAAAGAGCGAGGAAGCGGGGCTCAGATCGTCACAAGGGAATAGCGGAATCACGGACTTTCCGCAGCCCGAACCGGCGTCAACGCACACGAGGAGCGGAATCACGGACTTTCCGCCCCCGTCAAGGATACGAGTTAGAGAGAGTAGGTTCGCAGGGCCAGCTTGAACGACATTCTCGACGACTGCCAGCGGCCTTCAGAACTGGGCAAATTACGCGGGAGATCGTAGCACTACGGCCCTTTACATCGATATCGCCAACTGCCGTGATCAAAATCGAGGCGCGAGGGCGATTGCACCTGGTACGCGCACTCATCGACGCGTGCGCCACAACTTCAATAATTTCACGCGACCTGGCTCGACAGTTACACCTCGACGAGGAAAACTACGGATCACAACGAGGGTGCCTCTTGCGAATAAGGGGTAAACATGGGCAGAACCGTAGGCTCACGATTCACGCTACGATCGTTCCCAACTACGTCCGTGTGAGTCCAAGCGCGAATGTCGACCCCTCGGTCGCAACACCGTATACCCATATGAAGCTCGCCGATCCAACATTTTTTGTATCAAGTCCGGTTCGACTCGTGTTGGGAGCCGATATATATCCGGAGCTGATACTGCCGGGCACATTGCCATCTACGTTTGGCCCTTTTTTAGCGCAGAGCAGTATATTTGGCTGGCTCTTGTCTGGGGCATGCCGCTCCTAAATCTTCCTCAACCCTCGAACTAGCTTCACGTGCCATTCGTGTGAAGAGAGGTGCAAAAAATTGAACTCAACCACGTACTATTTCCTAACGTTTACTTTTTCTTACTACAGCTCCACGATTTACGGATGGAACCGAAATACCAATTACTGTATCAAGCAAAAGGTCGCCATGCCGCTGCCCTTATTGGGACATCCATGAATTTTGTGCATTTAAATATTAGTTAGTATTAAGTTGATCAGGGGAGATGGCCGCAGGGATGTTGCTTCTAGCAAGGGGGGCCGGCATGTTTAGGCCACCAAGCTAAACCCAAGAATGAGCACTGCCAATAGTGACCCAGCCTAATGTAAACTATTTGTGTTTGCTTCTATCTACTTTCGCGCACTAACACCAACGCCTATATATATGTCCGTGCAGGCGTATGTGTACGTGTTGGTGCGCGACTTTCCAATTTAACTTTCCAATTTAACTTTCGTTCTATTACCCCTCAAAACCGCTTTTCGACGGAATTGAAGGGTGAACGCGTTTTACAAGAAAGAAACTCTTTCACTTCTTTTTTGGAAAGCTCCGCGATCACTGCAGCCATCAGCCCTGTTCTAGGTAAGATTTTCTTCTGTTTGCATACTTTAACATATATATATATATAATTAATTAAACTGGATTAGCTTTTGTATATATTGTGAGTTAGCTTTGAAAGTGCAAATAATTAAATTGTCAAATTCTTGAATTTTAATCTGCTGTGTGTTTTTTCCCGTTTTTTTATCTTTTTCCAACGAGCGCAAAAACCCCTTGGGAACTCACTTGAGCTATCGAAGCCCCAAGAGGTTTTTTCATCATCGGTGATCTTATTTAAAACATGGCCGCGCCAAATGTCGACCATATGACATTACCCTACCGACTGTCTTACACGTTAAAATTTTGGGTGTGACTTTCGATCAGGATCTACATCTTCGAGAGCATGCACTAGCACGAATACTAGTAACGAAAATCCAGAGCTGTAACAAACATTTAATATAATTCGATAAATCGGCAGTACTTGGGGTAAATATAAATAGACGTTTGCATGGTACGCGTCTCCGATATGGTCGACAAGCATAAAGGTTACTCACTGGAAGAAAATAAAAAAAAATGCTGCCCCACAAACAGACGTCGGACCTTTATGCTAGGAATTGCCCGGTGAATCTATTACTCAAAGAACAGTACCAAAAACTAGCGGAAGATCGCGTAGTCCCCAGAGAAAAGCGAGTCACTCTAGCTCAACTTCGTTCTGGATACTGTAACAGGTTAAACTCTTACCTATTCAGAATCAACCCCGACATACAAAATGTATGCCCCGCTTGCAATGTGTCCCCACATGACACCAACCATCTCTTTAATTGTAATGTGGAACCAACGCCTCTAACACCCCTTTCCTTATGGTCCACCCCTGTTAAAAACAGCAAGTTTCCTTGAACTCCCGTTAGACGATATTGATGACAATTTGTGATTAGTCAGACCTATTGGATGGGGCCAAGCACTGTTACAACAACAACAACAACCAGTGCTAAAGTTGATTTTATTTTAATTACTTGCAGTTGGGGTATGTCCTCATTCTCTACTGTGCTCAAAACTATCGCCTCCAAATGGCAATCCAATCAAGATGAGCTAAGTAACAGGCAAACATGTTATAGCGGCATGAAACCTTCAAGGCCATTCCGCCCTCTCACCCCAAAAGCTATGAGGTCGCCAGAGCTCCAGTTGTTAAAGAAACAAGCTGAACCATGCTTAGGGGAATTTGACAATTGGGTTGTAGTATCTATATATTGCGCTGGCAACCCCTTGAATCAATTTGGTATTTTAGTCGCCTCCTCCAACAGGCACACCTGCCGCGTCTATATTCTAAGCCCCCTAATGCACTGGGGATAATAGTGCTTGTTACCGGAGTGTACGCATCTATATCCGAAAAAGGATCATCTACATCGTTAACACTCCCTAAACCTTCGAGTGTCTTTATCGCTACAACATCAACATCTTTAATGAGATATGGTATGACTTCACAAGGTCTTTAGGATTATTCCAAAAAATTATTATAAAAATAAAAACTCTTGCCTGCATACCTTTAGTGCCTGTTACAACAGCTGTAGGTTTTCCATTGATAAACTTTTTAGCTGGCGAGCCACAGTTGCTTTTTGCTTTTTTCGGCGAATACGTAAATGTTTTTTCACGTTCCTGTAATGGTTTCACCACCATTTGGGTTTCATTTACGGTTGGTGATAGATTACCCAGTTTTGTTGTAGGTTCAGCGGCTTGCATATACTGCATACCTTTTTTCATCATGTACTCAACTTCTTCCATGGTATCATTGACGTGCAATGATTTTTCGGTACTCTCATTGATCAAACTACGATTTTCAAATGATTCTTCAAAGTCAATAGAACTTTTGTTATGGTAATTACTGAGCATGCTTTCCGCATTTCGTGCTATTGGCTCTATTCCAATTTCCTTCTGTTGTTGTTCTTTCTCCTCTTTAATAAAGACACTTTTGTTTAAATTTCCGCCCGTTTCATCTGATTCATCATCCGACAACTCGATTACTCCTAAAGAATCATCAAAGGACGCGCTGGAAGATAGTTTTTCACTGCCATGCATATTTTTATTATCATTCAGTCACAGTTGCATGCTCATTTGCTGGCGGCTCTAGTGTGTTACCTAGGTTTATCAATATTATACTTTTTTCCAGTTCATGCGATTCTTCGGAGGACTCGCTTTGGGTATAATGTGAAACTTTCCTGGGTGCACTTGCACCTGTGGTGTCATGTGCTGTTTCATAACAGCTTGTTGTCGCTGAAGTTTCACTGCCTTTTTGAGCGCTTTGAAAGCTTATGTGTGATGATACATCATCACCACCCAAAGAACTATTAGACTGATCTTCGCAATTTTCCTCTAGTATAGTAGATGGTCTGAGAAGTCTCACCATTTTCAAAGGTGAAGTTTGTAAAGTGGTATCGCCCACTATTGTGGAGTCCCACATTTTAGATGGCGCTTCAATATCTTCTAGGAGTGTTACTCAATACTTTTTAAAGTAGTTTCATTATCCAATTGATGCTGCTCCTGTACGCATAAGTCATGCAATAGACGTTGCAGTGATTGTGCTTCTTCATCTATTTCTTGTAGTTCTAAGATTATATTATTAAATTTATACCACGCAATCTTATCAATTTTCAATATGTTGTATATTCGCTTACCTTGTTTACAAGGGATTTTAAAATAGTTTCCATCGGCGCTGCGCTTTTTAGCATCTTCTTTAACCATATCCTTGTTCTCGCTATGTATGTACTTAAATAGTGTGCTGTCAGGATCGGATGCTGTTTTATCACACATTTTTTCCAAAGCCATAAAACTTTCATCAGACGTACGTTGCTGTAGGCATTCGAATATAGTTTCGTCACAAGATGCCTTAGTTGAAAAATTATAAGGAATCCTCTTTTTAGTGTTTGCATTGTTGGATTTATTTTCATCCTCCATTTCAAATATTTTGTTCATTGCATTTCCGCTAACAGCAACGTTACTTTCGTGTTGATCCACATTCGCTACACGAGGAGCTACGCGTGCTTCTAGCAAAGTTTGTAGATCCTCCTCTAAATCCAAGCTAAAGCGTTGGCAAGATACCGGCTCTTTAGCAGGCGTTGTAGCCTTTCTAAATGTGTTCGTGAATCGAGAAAAAAATGTTGAAGATATTGTTTGTATTAATTTTTAATAATAGGTATATATTACCATGCTAAAGTGATTTATCTTTTTAAAAGTAAAGTAATAAAGTTCTACAAGCTAGTAGCTACTTTTTAGTCAAAGATTTGGAAAAATTTCAAATTCTTATATAGTAAGCCAATTTACTCTACAGTATTTAAAACATCCATCTCCATGCTCACTCGAATGGCTCATCATAAACAAGCATACAATTTTAATGATATATTTATAAGCGTTTACCGTTGCATGACAAGTAATTTCTTGACTTTTGCACGCCAAGCTTTATTTGCTTGAAATTTTTCCAATCCAGACATTTGTATTCAGGAAAATTGAAAAAGAGCAACAAACATCCAAGTTATATTTTGTTGAACCACAGCAGACAAGGCGCGGTAATCTTCCAGGGTTTTCGTCACGAAATATCTTTTCCAGATAAGCTTATACCACTTGAGCACGCTACGTTGTGTTATTATTTTATCCAATAGTTTATTAATGGTTGCCCCATCATTTGAAATTGTGGCCTTACCACTGGAATCAACAATATGCTTGTCCATATTACGTGAACCCAACGTAGTGCGTACAGCGTCCACAATTGAATGCGAGGTATTGATGTTGGATATGATGAATATTTTTTACATAAAAACTCATGTACCCAATACAAGTTCAGGCATACCGCCGATAACACACCTTTTAAACGACGTTGTGTGTCCAAATCACTTAGCGGTTTTTCTTCTATGATTTGCAGCAATTCTTCAACAAACGTTGGATCATGTATGGGATGCGACCAAAGTGGACCGCCCATCTATACTTGGGAATATAAGAAACAATTTGGTGTGAACAATTGGTGCCAGTTAACCCTCTGAAAAAGCGACTGACGTGCCTTTTTGAACGGACATAACCGTTTAAACGGTTAAGCACCAATTAAGTAAGAAGGAAATAATTTGATTTATTCGAGTTTAAATACTTAAGTGGGATAGTTGAAACTTACATGATGTTTATCACCGCAATGCGCACAATTTGTATTAACAGTTGGTATACCGAATTATACTTCCGCATTGCCTTTATCTGAGATCTTGCTTTTTACAATACCCATAGGCTGTAGCGTATAGGTATCACAACCAGTGCATTGAAATACCATTCATTGTTTGCTGTGTTCATAATATAAAGATATGGTAATTAATTGGATTGTGGTAAAAGGCCAAAATGCTGTATACCAACCTCATGCTATATTTACACTTCGCTTGACTACTATGCATACGCACAAATACGCGTATATAAAAATTGGCAGAAATGCTCAAAAGTGGCTCAATATATTTTCCATAACGATTAGAGTGCGTTTCAATGCAATGCAATAGTATACGCAATCCCATCTCATGGCAGCATTTCATACGCAAAGGCACAGAACTATTTTTGGCATTTCAGGCTTCAGGCGTATTGCCTGCCAGCACAGCCATACCATTCGCAGTTACAAGTAATGATCCCCCACTCGTCAGTGATTGTATAGCGCCATCCAGAAAGCGATTCGGACAACCATAAGGATTTAGGTCTATAACATCGAAACGCTTCTCATATGAAGTTGAAAGGTACATGAGAGTCCTATTGCGAATTTTATTATTGATTATTACAGTTAAATCACTAGCTATTGATTCGTATATCAAACCTACATTGCATCCCCTTCGCTTGGCACAATTAAATGTTCCACTCCATTGTGTCGCATATTTACGCTAATGGAATCTACTGCCACCTTAGATAGATCATTTGCAACAATTTCACGCAAGCCTGCTACTTCTTTTGCATAACTTATGCTACGTAAACCTGTTGCAGCAAGCGCTTCCAATATTCGCAGTCCATCGTCGTATTTTACACCACCAGCCGTGTATGGTTTCTTGTCATTAGCATTGCTTGCTTTCCTTTGTATTTTGTGGATTTTTATGCGCCGCCGCTTCCCGCTCTCTTATCAACCGCTTTGAGTAGAGCTGGGTCGTTTCGTTCTGAACTTGTTCAATTGAACGGGTCTCTCAACTGAACAAGTGAACTAGATCTTCGATTTCGGTTCTTTTTGTTCTTTAAGTTCATTTGTTCTTTTAGTTCGTTTTATCTAATGTTATTCTTTCTCTCTTCTCGTTCGCGAACATTGTAAATTCATACATACATACGCAGAAATTCACAGTGAGCACGAATGTCGATGATGCCACTTACACTAAAGATATGTGTGGTTAACTTTGTGTGTGGCACTGCCACAACAATATATGTATGGACTATTTATGAAAAACATGCTTTATAAGAAACTAATTATTACATTTATTAAACTTTAAAAGTTCATATTTACAATTTGTGTCTGTACTCTTTCAATTTCCTGGATCTTCCGAAATTTGTAACTTTTTTTGAAGTTAATTATACATATATATATTAACTTATTTATTCATTACTCATTTACTCATTGTGTAGGTAACACAAAGCATTGCTGCATACACACCCCCATCTATACTTGTTGGCTTTTTTCGCGGGTGCGAGCAGCAATCAAATTTGCTTGAAAAAAAAAGAACAGATGAACAAAGAGAACAACTTGTTCGTTCATCAGAAAAAGAACGAAAGATTCGAATCTCTGAAATGAACGAAAAAGCACAACTCTAGCTTTGAGTATACATTAAGTACTGAAATACTTAAATCACGATTAAATTCTTGTACTGGATTGTAGAATACGGCCCCGCCGGCAATAATTTCTGTAGTGCTTTCTTTGATCACACGTTCGGGTGCTTTGTCGTTCGTAGCGATCTGTTAATTCATAAAATTTAAGGCGATTTTGTTAATAATGCGAAACATATATTTACCTTATTTTCAGATATTTCCTCAACTTCCATTTTAGCTTTAAACTGCTGTGCATCCAAGTTTTTGTTATCAGCTGTTCGGTGGTGGCATACGCTGGCTGCTGCTTTCGTTGAACAGTGAAACGTGGAAATTGTTTCAACAGAGGAAATATTTAAGCATTAAAGATGCACAACACTGTTTTTTTATAAATCAACGATGATAGCCAGCCTTGGGAGGTTGTTGCTGCTGCTATCGTGGCCTTGCATTACCCGGTTGCTCTTGTGGTATATACCTTGGTATAACTGGATGTGGCGTCATTGCCCCACCTGGTCCAGTTGATGCGGACCACGAACAACAACCACCACGACCTACACTGTTTGGGTTCACTTTGCTGCTGCAAACACACCTCCGTCACAATAATTAATGGAGACCATGGAGGGGTATCTCAACAAGAGAGGCTATTTTATTGCACACATAGCCGTTTTTTTACACCGAATTTTCTAATCTTTTTTTTTTCAATTTTGGATAATAAATCTTAATGGTAACAAGAATTTTTTTCTTGTATGTATGTGGAAATCAAAATTTACTATTCTGCATTAGAATTGCTCACGATTATTTATACTATGCAATTACATATTTCACTTTCTTTCTTTATAAACATGCACACATTGATATGCGTTTTTTTTTGCTAAAACACACTTTAGTATACCAAAAAATATTAAAGAATGCGTATATGAATTTCTGCAAAATGTAATTCACACAAATTGAAAAAAATTTCAACTTTTCTGCAGAATTAGAAATGGCGACTTTTTTTGCACGCAAAAATGACGTATTTTGCTATCCCTATGAAAATAATAGGTGCGAGAGAGCACGATACATTGTGGGAAAGCAAAATTTGTCAGCATGCTATTTCATTTGCACAATTTTTCATTCCAAATCGTCACCCCTGTCCAAAAATTATTTGGCTGTGTGCGTTTTTGGTCACACGATTTTTGCAGGGTATTTAATAATTCTTAATCTTACTGTTGGTGGCTTTCCATATCAGCATTTTCATTCTGATGAAACTATTTTCAAAACGAAAGATAATTTTAGGCGTATGTCAATCAAAGTTTACTAAACCTACCTCAACCACTACACGTCACTACATCGGCATAATAACTTAACCAGATTATTCATCCCAAATAAACCCTTATCCCGAGTACGCCAACCAATATGTCAGTCAGAATCGACCCCTGGTCTCCGGCAATTAGCCACCCAACCAACCTATGCAGAGATATTACTAAACGCTAAACCGCACGGAGTGCGATTGTGCCCAATTTACCGTGGTATGTCGACTGAGGAGCGACTACGTGCAATACTCATTCACCGTTATTGTCCCAACTGCCTATCCCCGTTCCACCGCCTGGAAATCTGCCCCAGCCAAGACCGATGTCGACGTTGCAGTGAACCACATCACACGACGCTACATATGGACGAGGATCAGCCGTCGCCGCCTCAAAGCAAGCACGACGCCGACGATGCGAGCTCGGATGGGGTCCTCTCAATCCACGTCACGGAGCGAACGAAATCATGGGCCCAGCAAGTCGAGGAGGAAGAGGAAGAAAAAGGCTGGCCAATGCAGCAGAGGTAGCCCAATCGGGCAGCTTGGAAACGCCGCGATTCCGGCCACCACTACGTCACGAGAGACTCGAGAACCGCTCGCCTATGCACGGCGCTTTCGCGCGCTTACAAATCGGGGATGGCGCGGAGACACGTCCTTTCCGCCCATCGCACCGCCCTACTGGTAAACAGCGTGACGACGCGGAACCGCGTCCGTCCCGCTCGTCACGACAGTTCACTGGGAGGGCGGCCCCTAATAAGATGCGCAACAACCATCGTGCTCTCGTGAGGCAACAACAAACCCCCACTTGCTTCAGGAGTGGTAGAGTCCGGGACAATTTAGCGGCACCAACTATAACTCGAGCATTGATCGCCATCGCGCCGACCGCCATAGTCCGAATTGAGGCAGGAGGTCGTTTACACCTGGTCCGCGCCCTGTTAGATGCCTGCGCTCCCACCAGCATTATCGATGCCAATCTATGCAAAGATCTACACTTCCAGCGTAACAATACCGCACGTCTTTCGCGGTGCACCGTCGATCTTCGCGGGAAATATGGGGTAGCAGGAAAGATCACGACCCAAGCCACCGTAATAGCAAACTATGCCAGGTTAAACCCCACGGCAAATCTGGACCCGTCGGTAGCGGCCCCATTCCAGTTCATGAAGCTGGCCGATCCGACATTTTACCGATCGTCGCCAGTGTTGCTCACTTTGGGTGCCGACGTCTACGCCAGTATTATGGTCGGAGGCACACTCACGTCGACTGTCGGCGGGCTCCTCACCCAAGCCACAATTTTCGGCCTCGTCGTGTCTGGAGCCCACCCACTATAAAAAACTTTAATTTTACCACAAGGTGCATTTTAAACCAAGCAACCCCACGTACTTGATTACCAACGCTTTTCTTTTTCATCCACAGTTCAGCGAGGCTGCATTACTGCGAGCACGGATGTTCGCCGGAGATCGTACTTACGATCCAACTATACATACACATCATAGTTTTAATTTATTTATTTTATCCTGCCTTGGGAATGTTGCTGGCGTACTCACCAGTTTTTCTTTTGCTCTTTCGAGTTGCTCGCCGCAAGGGGGCCGGCATGTTTAGGCCACCAGCCTAAATATTCGCTACCACCCTAATGCACATTTTTTGGCAATATTATTATTTACCGGTAACGGCCCACCCCTGCCGAGCGCTAACTTCAAGGGTGAAAACTCGACGAAAGTTAGCTATCAGCAGGTGGTGCGGACCTTTTTCGTTTTTAAATCGTTCTTTCTAATTTGGAACGTTCAAGAGCCAGCAGCTAGCCCCAGGTGAGTTTCCTAATTATTTCGAGTGTATACCTTAAACTTTAAATTGTGGTCTAAATTGTGAACTGCCAAGGGAATTTATTTTGTATAATTTAACTCCTTGCCATTGTCACGAAATTTTTAATTTTCAATTTGCGATTTGCAAGTAATCCCTTGCATAAATTTGAACGTGTTAAGTGCATTTTGTAGTTCGATTAATTTCTTTGCAATTGCTACGTCCTTTATACATTTTCAATAAACTTATATTTTGTAAACAAACTTGTGGTTACGATTTACTAATTCGGTATTTATTTTCTTTTATTTGCAACGCACATGCCCGACTTCCCCGGGTCCACACTGCCCTGCAAAACACAGTCTAATATGCGTACATTAACTTGATATATAGAAGGAGGTATATGCTCACAGAGCTCAAGAAGAATTGCTTAGAGACAAATAATGAGATTACATCTCTTTGTAAATGACCAAATATGACATTGACCATGAAAGTTTTTCTGCCCGGAATTTACAGAAGAGATCGCAAAAAAAAACTGAAAGCAACAATGTTGAGGAGATTAGTGGAGAACAAGTGGGTGAAGATTTCCATACATATGTGTTTGTACATCACCTTAATTTTTAACATGTATATATGAAAGTGTATGCATAAGGCATATAACTAACATTCAGTTTTGACTAAGCAATGGACTATGTGTATGCATATTTTTTTTGTTGTAAAATTTAGTTTGACGCTTCAGATTAATTTGGAATCAAATGCAAATGAATCAAATATTTCATAATGTTTTTAGGTACAGCTTATCAAATGCAAATGAATCAAATATTTCGTAATATTTTTGGGTACAGCTTAAATTATTTAAGGTTAGTATTGATTGTCACGGTAAGTATTAATCGAAAGATTATCCAAATAGAAATTATGTTTATTATAAGTTTCGCTAGCGCAACACTTATATACGCTATTTAAGCAGAAATAGTAAGTTATGGTATTCAAAGGCGAACATCATGCCCGGGAGAATCTGATTATAGAACCACGTTTTTCCTATTTACACGATGATTTCTTTTAATAAAATATAAATATGAACTCTTCTAGACTTATCCTGGTTGTTTATCAAACTTTTCCTGGTAGGTGTTGAAGATGAGGCTGCAAAGTCTTTGGATTTATGCCGGTTGTGGTTTCATCTCATCATCGAATTAAAAGTTGCTTTCAAAGATTTTTCGACGGAATTATTCGAGTTGCCAAACACTGTGATAATTTTTTCTGGTTGTTTTTTCACTACAACTTTTTAGTTGTTAAACTATTGCTGGTTTTTCAATATTAACGCGTGACTTGTACTTAGGAACTTTATATTAACTTTATGCTAATTAATATGTTTTCACTGCACATCCGTTCTCCTTGCTGGTCCAATTAGAAAAGAAAGAGGCTGCTCATTCTGATTGACAGCTCACTCTATTTCCTGTCTAAACCACATATCCGCCATATGGTAATGACATTTGGTGTGTACCAATTGGAAAATTGTAGTAGATTACATTTATGCTTTTTAGTATACCAGTTCGCTTAGTTTTGTTTTGGTACTTTTTACATGTTACCATTTTTATTTTTGGTACATTTTTTTTGGGCGTATTTTTCCGGTTGGTTTTGCTCAACTACGCATAGGGATTACATAAAAAAAAGATATCTCTAACTCGAACGAAATCAATTCAGAGTATTGTAGACAGATTCTGATGAAGAATTACGGTGTTAGCTTCCTTTCCCTCGGATACTTAGCTATTTCTACAATGTTCATTACAAACAAGATAATGCGATAACTTGCTTCCAGAGCATTAGCTTGAAAGGAGGACACTTAGCTTCGTATGTCTTTAGCGTGGAACGTACCTATTTGCCTACCTTGCAGGTCTTCTAATAAATAATATGCATTACCGATTTTTTCTTTAATTCGTGCTTTTAGAAACGATGGACTGAGTTTCGCATTGATGTTTTTCTCGAAGTTTCTTTGGGAAAAGTTCCTACGGAAAACTTCTTGTCCTACCCTAAAGGATACAGGCTTCGATCGGAGATCATATTGTTGCTTGTTTTGTTCGTATGCTTTAGTCATCCTTCCCTTTAATTTTGTTCTCATTAGGGAAAGTTCATCGTCCCGGGACAGTCTGGTGGTCGGCTCATCCAACTGCTGAAGTTTTCTCAAGAGTTCGTAGGGGGACCCATGTGTTATCATGTCAAAACCGAACAAGGCATGATAGGGTGAACAGTGTAATGCTTGTGGTAGGGAATTTCGGAGCGCGCAACTAATGGAACTTATATTTCTGTCCCATTCACGGTGATCGGCTTTCATATATGCCCTGATACCCGCTATCAAAGAACGATTTACACGTTCAGAAGCGTTTGGTTGGGGAGAATACAAGGCTGTGAAAACATGCTTTACGCCATGTTCCGTAAGGAAGGCTTCAAAATCATTAGATTTAAATTGAGAACCATTGTCGCTAACAACAATTTCCGGTGTCCCATAAACGCAGAAAATCTGAGTTTTTAAAAACTGTACGATGAGATTGGTAGTAAATTTTTTTAATGGACAAAGCAAGTGAAATTTATATAAATGGTCCATTACAATAAGTAAACCAATATTACCTGACTTACTTCTTGGGTAAGGTCCTAAAATGTCGACATATAGCCGTTGGAAGGGTCTTTCTGAAATCGTTTGATTACCCATTGGCGGTCGTAAAGTCGCGTTTGTGTTTTCGTCATTTTACAAGTATCGCATTTTTTTACATATTCTTTGACATCTTTTACCATTCCTGGCCAATAAAAATTCCTACGAAGTAAATCTAAGGTCTTAGCGATCCCACCATGAGCTGCAATCATGTCATCATGTGCCTGAGATAGTAAATCTCGACGCAGTTCTAGAGGAATCCAAAGTTTCCACGCATCTTGTTCCGTTTCCTCATTACCGTCGTAATGCTGAGTCCGAATATAAACATATTTATCAACAATCTTTATATCTGGATACTTTTCCGAGTTTTGAAAAATGTTTGCTTTTAACTCTGCAAAATCTTTGTCATTGAAATGTGAAGAATCAAGATCAATTTGTGGACCCATTTCTAACGCGTTCACTTCTTCGTGCATTCTAGAAAGGGCATCTGGTACTATATTATCTTTGCCTTTCCTGTGGCTGATAGTAAATTTAAAGCTTTGCAACTTTAAAACCCATCTAGCTAATCGACCACTTAATTTTGCTTGACGCATTAGCCATAGTAGAATCGAGTGATCGGTAATTACCTCGAATTCTTGCAATTCTAAATAACAGCGGAAACGTTCTATTGCCAGTACAGCAGCAAGACATTCACGCTCAGTTACGCTATAGTTGCGTTGTGCGGAGCTTAATTTTTTTGACATAAAGGCAACTGGACATTCATCACCACTTTCATTGAGCTGGACTAGGACAGCGCCAATACCAAAATCACTCGCGTCGCAGCGGACGAAAATTTTTTTTTCAAAGTTCGGATTTTGCAAAACAGGAGCGGTAGTAAGCAGACGCTTCACTTTTTCGAATGCAGCTTGTGCTTCATTCGTCCACAGGAAGCTATTTTTGGTCGAAAGGACCTCAGTGATCGGAAAAGTGACTTCCGCGAAATTTTCAACAAATCGCCTGTACCACCCTGCTAAACCAAGAAATCCGCGTACTTGCTTGAATGATTTAGGCGTTGGCCAGTTAAGAATAGATTCTACTTTTTCTGGGTCTGTTGCAATGCCACCATTACCGATAATATAGCCAAGATATTTAATTTTTTTCACACAAAATTGACTTTTATTAATATTTATTGTTAAATTTGCTTGCGAAATTGTTCTGCGACTCGTAACAAAACCGAAAGGTGGGATTCAAAAGTATCCGAAATAACACAGAGGTCATCTAGATATCCGAAGACACAATGTTTTAGGTCGGGTGGAATAATTTCATCCATTAATCTACACATGGTCTGTGCAGCATTACACAAACCGAATGGCATTACAATGAACTGGTACAGAGGCCGACCAGGTACCGTAAATGCAGTCAGTGCCTTAGACCGTTCTGTAAATGGTATCTGCCAGTAGGCATCTTTTAAATCAATTTTAGTCAGGGATGCACCTTAACGTTAAGCTAATCGTTTATCAAAAAATTTCCACCGTTTCCGTTGAAACACTTCGAAGTATTATCGATAAAGAAATTATCAAGATAAATTGTATCTCGTTTTTAACCGAAACGAAAAGCTTTCGTTAACGTTAAAAACGTTAACAAAAACGTGATACTTTATGTTTGAATTGTGCTGGCAATGCTATAGCCATGGTGAAGCCGTAAGGTGGCAACAACGAGCGCACATACACACACAAACTCTATGTAATTTGTTTGTGTAATTCGTTGGTGGTAATGTCAAAAATACTCTGAGAAATGTTTGTACTGTCAAAATTCATGAGAAAAGTTGCAATCAGCTTGGCTAATGCTTTCACCTTTAATGACTCCGCCATCAATCAGCTTTGCCAGCATAGTTTGAAATTAATAATCAACATAAACGATTTGATTTCGTTTTGATATGGCAGAAAACGAAACGAAATCATTTCGTTAATTTGACGATCTTAACGTTAATAAACGAAACGAAATGACTTCGTTTCGTTTATTAACGTTGATTATCGTAACGAAATGATATCGTTTCGTTGGTTAAGCATGCCTGATTTTAGTTATGATGTGTGCTTTGGGCAACCGAGAAAATATACCTTCTATTGATGGGAGTGGATAAGCGTCCTTGCAGGTTACTTCGTTGAGTTTTCTAGCATCCAGGCATAAGCGAACTTTATTTGGCTTAATAACCATGCGCATTGGCGAGCTCCATGCGCTATTGGATTTTTCAATTACGCCTAAATCAAGCATTCTGTCTACCTCCTTGTATATGAGCTTCCCCACGGCTGGCGAAACGGGATAGAAGCGTTGCTTAACTGGCTTCGCATCACCCACGTCAATATCTTGAGTAATTAAGCTTGTTTTACCTAAACCTTCATTTTCAAAGTTGGGAAAGAGAGCTTTAGCCGCTTCAAGCCGTCGACTTTGACCCTCGGTCAACAGACATGAATTGCAGTCGAAACTCCCAGTATCCGTGTCCTTCTCCGAATTATCTAAAGATACTTGAGAAATGATGTTTGGCGCTAAGACAAAGGTTTTCCAGAAATCGACGCCTAAAATCAAATTTTGATCTAACGACGGTATGACAAAAAGATTAAGTTTTTTTATCTGATTTTTATACTCGTTATCAACGAGTATACTACCTTCCACGGGATGTGGTTTACCATCTGCTGTCTTGACATTCGAGTGTATTTTCTTAAATTGTGGCCAATCAGCTAAGTTTTCTTTTGCGAGTGACGAACCCACGCAGCTAATGTTTGCTCCAGTGTCCAGCAAGCCGAACACTGTGCGATTAAGGACTTTAACTTCCGCATAATAAAGCGAGTCTTTGTCGTTTAAAACTGCTGAAACCAGATATTTTTTCGTTTCGCGTAATGCTTTCCAAAACTGTCTTAATCGTAAGGTTGACCTCCGAGGTTTGCGATGAGAATCCAAACTCTGAGGAAAGTCTTTGAAGATGCGCGCTTTTGCCTGAATGTAATTCCGCATGCGCTCATGAAATTGGTTAATTGGGTAGGGGATTTTAACTGGTGCTTCAACTTTCTTCTTTCTTTCCAATGTTTTACAGGGCAAAGAAGCGTCAAATAGTTGTGGTAGGCCTGAGCTAGCCGGTAAAGTGTGTGAGGTTTTTTGTAATATTATTGGTGTGACATTCTTTTCTTCTCGAATGTCACCTTCGACGAGTTTTTTGATCTCGTGAGATATATTTCGCACTGAGGCTTATAAACGTTTTTAGCTCCACAGCCGTAGCAAAAAACTTTGCGTTCTTGAACGCACATATCCCACGCGTGTCCTTGAGTATCGCAATTCCAACAAAAGAGCACATTATGGCCGCAACCGAAGATGTGGGGTTTGCATCCAAGTCACCAGTTTCTTCCTCAACATCTTCTTCACGCAATGCTGCTACATTACGTCTGGACGGTACTGTATGAGCTTGTGGCAATCGTCTATAGGACTCTTGGCTTAAAAGATGTTCGCGCATTTGCACAAGTTTGCGGAGGTGTGCTATGGATTGAATGGGAATATATAAAAGTTCGTGCCGTATGTCTGACCTTAAATTTCTTGTGATCATTTCGATCAACTCCGATTAGTCTAAAGGAACGGGTAACCGATCCACAATTGAAGCGATGGAGTCGTAGAACTGCTCAAAGTTCTCTCCAGGGCGTTGCTTTCGGTTCCTAATCTCTTCACGAATATCATAATTCGTACGATAATCTTTAAACTCGTACTTTAGCGCTGCACAAAATGCTGGCCATTCTATTCTAGGTACTTGTTTATGATATCGCCAAAACCATGATTTAGCTTTACCAGAAAGTATAATATGCAGGTTTTTGCAGACCGCTGAGAAATCATTATTTAACGTTAGAGCCGTAAGCGAGCGAATTCGGTATATAAATTCTTCTACACTCAGGCCTATTGATGAACCGTCAAAACTAATGCGCCAGTTTTGAATGGTGGTAGTTACTCTATCTGGCCTTAACAATCCTGCATTGATATTGGATCCCATTGGTAACTGATTAGATACTAGACTCTCCCCGATAGTGCCGTGTGGGGTACCTGATTGGTTCGGTTGCAAATTCAGATTCACGAGCAACCGTTGGACTGTCGTCTCGACCATTTGTCCAATATGTCGATAGTCAATTGCAGTTTGGTTTTGAATCGGCATAATGTTTTGGTTATACTGATTTTGCTGGTATGAGCGCGATTGAGCACTGTTTGGTGCCGAATGCGGTACGTTGTTATTCTCCTTAATGGTTGGTGAATTATGGACATTGGTTACGGGAAGGGAAAGATTTCGGTCATTTTCACTTAAGTTTGATACTTCTTCTGCATTTGCTGCATAAAGTCTACGATTAGGTCGTCTCATGTTATATCGTGGCACAGCTCCTTGAGCTTTACCTCTACCACGAGCTGAATTGTGGGAATTAGCCACTTGAGGTTGTTCTTGTGAGCTTGGCTTTAAATTAAGTTTTTTTAGATCCCGTTGCTTGCAGGTTCGCCTGCAACAAGGGCATTCCTGAGAATCGCTTAGCCAATTTGTAATGCATTGGTTATGATAAACGTGATTGCACAGCGTTATCAAACAGTCTTGTCCGGGTTTCATGCCCTGAAGACAAATTGTGCACGCACACATATCGTTGTCAACAATAGCTGACAAATTCTCGTTGCTATGTACAACTGCCATTTCATCAACGAAAACTTATAAAGAACTCAAGAAAAATAATTTTATTAACTTTAAATATTAATAACCTGTTACAATGTTTTCCGTAATTGGTATTTTGTGAAGGGTAAGTAAGAATATACCAGTGTACAAACAAGGGATATAAAGGATAGTTAACTGGGCTATGACTTGTGAGTTTACAATTATTATAATTCCGCTGGTTTTGACTTAAGATATTGTTGGACTAAACCTTGCTACCTGGAGCTAAAATCTAGTAAATCCGAAACAAGCAATGTCTTTAAAATGTTTTCTTTTTTTTTAAACTTGGCAAACTCACTGATACCTGCCAAAATTTAGATTAACTTAGCTAAATCCCTAAAGGAGTTAAAAAAAAAAACTACAGAGAGCCAAGCGGTCGAAATCTGTCTGGTCTTTAATACGCCAGGCAGTCGAAGTTCCAGCGGGGATCTGTGATTTATTCCAATACCTCTGGTCTCTTAACAAAGTTATTTAAAGATTGGTATACTATGAAATCTTCATTTGATTTTATTACAAAGTTAGAAAAATACATAGCCACGGGCTGAAGCAACGATGTTGGCATTTTAACAGAAGTCGTTTTGTAACCCGAAGGTTGGTAATTGATTTTACTTGCCACACACCCGCCTTACACTTGGGCGCCATTTTGTAATGGTATTACATATTTCCAAAAAAGTTTTCTTTTTTATGGTTATTATATTCTCGTTTGTCTCCACACTAGTGCGTATCTATCTTTGCCATGTCAACGCTTTTTGTGGGTATAAAGTTGCGAATTGAAAGCTGATATTAAAGGGGTATGTCGTCTGTCTACATAAGATTATTTAAGGTTTTGATCCTCGGAAGCGAGGTCTTTCGGGGCCCGTCCATGTGGAAGGTCCTGATAAAGGAATGCAAACGAAACGTTACAAAAATTCCAAAGTTAACGTTTGAGTGAATTCATAGTAACTGTGTTTAATATAGTAATTTTCGGTATACAAATGTATCTTTCAAAAATAGGAAACCACCTTGGACCTAACAATAGGTTTATTTATTCAATTTACAATGTTTTCTAGAATTCAATTAGATATGATCATATTATTGCTAACATGATTTTTTTGGTGGTAGCCCAATCCCTGATCTACCTCAACATTGTTTATTGCACATATGTGCGCCGTCACCTACTTTTGGTTGTCATATGTATCAATGTAACAACATTATGCACCTATATATGTCTGCAAACTAAGATCAAAAAAAATGCAAAAAGAAGCTCAGCTGCTTCGATCTATATGGTGAGGTATGTACTTGATGAAAAATTCCAATACAGTGTCGTCCAATAAAAGTTATCAATATAAGGTAATGTATAGCAAAAATTGAAAGACTTTATTACTGATTTAAATAATAAGACGACTGGTCATATATAAGGAACGTAATGTGGATAGTGTTCAAAGATAAACAAAGTAAAAAAAACAAAAATTGCCATTACCTCGTTAATAAGCTGAAGGAAATTCCGAGAATATCTATTCACCGTATTAAACCATACAAATTGGTGTTCTGAAACTCAAATTTGGCTTTTCGGAATCACGTATATATAAACAATTTAAAAGTTACGCTTTACGGGATTCCACCACAATTTGCTTTCATATCACACATATATAAATTAAATTGAAAAATTATGGAAAACTTAAATATGATACATAAGATTAATACAAAGTACTTACGTTATTATCGACGATGCGTAGAAGGCCTTCCATGATCGTCGTTGTTGCTAGTTTATGGTAAAAGTTTTCCATCATTTAATTATTAGGGTAACGCATGGCCTTTTTTTTTTATAACTGAACTTACGAGTTTTATGTGGTTAAGTATGATAAAGAAAACCAAACTTTATACTGAACCACAAGCTCTCAAATTCGCAAAGTCACTATAACGATTTTTTTTTTTTTTTTTTAACAGTCTAATATGCGTACATTAACTTGATATATAGAAGGAGGTATATGCTCACAGAGCTCGAGAAGAATTGCTTAGAGACAAATAATGAGATTACATCTCTTTGTAAATGACCAAATATGACATTGACCATGAAAGTTTTCCTGCCCGGAATTTACAGAAAAGATCGTAAAAAAAAACTGAAAGCAACAATGTTGAGGAGATTAGTGGAGAACAAGTGGGTGAAGATTTCCATACATATGTGTTTGTACATCACCTTAACTTTTAACATGTATATATGAAAGTGTATGCATAAGGCATATAACTAACATTCAGTTTTGACTAAGCAATGGACTATGTGTATGCATATTTTTTTTGTTGTAAAATTTAGTTTGACGCTTCAGATTAATTTGGAATCAAATGCAAATGAATCAAATATTTCATAATGTTTTTAGGTACAGCTTATCAAATGCAAATGAATCAAATATTTCGTAATGTTTTTGGGTACAGCTTAAATTATTTAAGGTAAGTATTGATTGTCACGGTAAGTATTAATCGAAAGATTATCCAAATAGAAATTATGTTTATTATAAGTTTCGCTAGCGCAACACTTATATACGCTATTAAAGCAGAAATAGTAAGTTATGGTATTCAAAGGCGAACATCATGCCCGGGAGAATCTGATTATAGAACCACGTTTTTCCTATTTACACGATGATTTCTTTTAATAAAATATAAATATGAACTCTTCTAGACTTATCCTGGTTGTTTATCAAACTTTTCCTGGTGATGAGGCTGCAAAGTCTTTGGATTTATGCCGGTTGTGGTTTCATCTCATCATCGAATTAAAAGTTGCTTTCGAAGATTTTTCGACGGAATTATTCGAGTTGCCAAACACTCTGATAATTTTTTCTGGTTGTTTTTTCACTACAACTTTTTAGTTGTTAAACTATTGCTGGTTTTTCAATATTAACGCGTGACTTGTACTTAGAAACTTTATATTAACTTTATGCTAATTAATATGTTTTCACTGCACATCCGTTCTCCTTGCTGGTCCAATTAGAAAAGAAAGAGGCTGCTCATTCTGATTGACAGCTCACTATTTCCTGTCTAAACCACATATCCGCCATATGGTAATGACATTTGGTGTGTACCAATTGGAAAATTGTAGTAGATTACATTTATGCTTTTTAGTATACCAGTTCGCTTAGTTTTGTTTTGGTACTTTTTACATGTTTTCATTTTTATTTTTGGTACATTTTTTTTGGGCGTATTTTTCCGGTTGGTTTTACTCAACTACGCATAGGGATTACATAAAAAAAAAGATATCTCTAACTCGAACGAAATCAATTCAGAGTATTGTAGACAGATTCTGATGAAGAATTACGGCGTTAGCTTCCTTTCCCTCGGATACTTAGCTATTTCTACAATGTTCATTACACGATCTTCGTAAACGTAGAGAAAGGAATTTATCTTCGGATACCAAGGGTTTCTCATCAACAATTAGTTTAGTGCCGCCCGAATCGGAATGGGAATCACTAGAACTTTCCTCACTAGGTGTGACCGTGAAACGCCGACCTACTTCATCTGGATATTCTATACGTTGAGCTTGTGTCAACACAACACACCCGTTGTAAAGTTTATTACCACCCAAAATAGGCGAGTAGAAACTAGATTTGTCGGAATGAACTCTGTCGGTACTTTGCGCTATCGACTCTTTCCTAGTTTCTGGGCACTTACCTGTCCTCGTTGCAGTCTTTTGGTTCTTCACAATACTCGCTTGAATACGTGCACAGCCGGCGAGGGTGTTTTGCGATTAGTTGAATATAAGTGGAGATGTGCAGTTGATGTAGCAATAATGTTAATGAAGCAGTATAGGTGCTTGACGCCTTTGCTGTTGAAGTTGTGCCAATAGATGTTACACGATCCTTTGTATAATCACCGGGCCGCCAAAAATTAGGCTCAAGCAAATCACAAATGCCGGAAACTCATGGCAATTTTCGCTCGTTGTGGTTTCTCAATTTTTTCAGACTTCTTCTTGCATGTCATGCCGGAAACTCATGGCAATTTTCGCTAGTGATCGCCGGTCTGTTTTTTTCTTGTTTTCGATACTTTTGTATCGCAACTTTCGCCCGATCGCCAGTCACTAGGTGTGTACGCTCGAACACGCTCCCAAGTGGACCGTAACCGTCGACCATAACAGCAGACCGTAACAATGTGTTCTAATTGTATACAAAATTATTATGTATTATTGAATTTGTGTCAATTCCTGTTAAAAGCTAGAGATGGTCCTTACGCCTTCGATATTAAATTTTTAAGCAATAATTACTGATGTTATATTATCAGGAATCACAGGTAAACTGTGTAAGATTCACCACACACGAAGAAAAAAGCATGTGCAATATTTGCAGCCATGCGTAAATATCAAAATCGTTTTGATTTTAGCGCAGTTCTCTGCGCAAATAGCGCAACCAGTGCAGACACCGGGCAAATCCTTGTGCAAATGGGTAATTGGCACAAGGATACTTGAGCCGTGTAATTGGCGTATAAGGAAGTTTAATTTGGCCTTTAAACCCATCAACTCTTACAGCCTCATTCTGTTTGGCGAACGATACGCTCAACGAACGATACCTGCTTGGACGATATCGTGTGCTTATGGTATTCTGAATCTTACGTTGCCGTTTATCGTGTAGCTTTACGTCGTTCGTCAACTACACGATAATCAAGTGTCAAACATGCAACTCTGTGCACATATGTTTTGTTTTTGCGCACGTTCATAAAGTTATCAAAATAAGTGAAATAAAAATAAAGTTGCTAATGAAATAAATACAGTAATATAAATATAATAAAAATGTATCAAGATATTGCTCTATTAGTGTCCCAAGAAGAAGAATTAAAAATCCAAAGGCGGTTATTGGGGACCGCTCGAACGTTCTTCACTTACCGGACGCTGAGTAAAATAACAAATTGCGCCTGTGTTGACATTGTTTACAAAATAATTTTATTTGTAGATTTGTACAAATTTTCGCGTTAACAAAGAAATATTTCAACATATCTTTGACGAAATACAAATATATTTCAAAGATGCATTTCATAGCATGCATTTACCACTCCACCTAAAATTATCCACGTTCCTGCGTTTTTTGGCAACAGGCAGTTATCAGAAATCAGTTGGAAATGAAAGCGTTTCATCTATGGCCCAGCCTACGGTAGCGAAAGTCATTGATGAATGCTTATCCATTTTTGAGAATCATTTCAGCCAAAAGTGGGTAAATTTTGAGAGGAGTGAGGAAGAAGAACGTGCAGTAAAAGAGCACTTCTTAACCAAATTCGGCATACCGGGTGTTGTTGGGTGCGTGGATGGCACTCACGTGCGGATCAAGTCACCTCCTGCAGATATGAAGCACCTATATTACAACCGGAAAGGCTTTTATAGCTTAAATGTGCTGCTTATAAGTATGTATACTAATAGGCTACGTTCACTATGGTGACAGCTTTTTTTGTTTCCTTCTATAGATATATGACCACAATATGGCCATAACGTTTGTGGATTCAAGGCATCCAGGGGCAAACCACGACTCATTTATATGGAAGCATAGTGAAGCAGAACGGCATATGAGAACACAATATCAAAGTGGAAAAAGGAATTTTTGGCTACTAGGTAATTATAGTTTTTAATTTCTCTATGAATTAAGAAAAAACAAACAAACATTTTTTGGCAGGCGACTCCGGATATCCCTTGCAACCTTATTTAATGACGCCATTTAGGCCCCTTCAGAAGCGGTTCAAACTCGATACAATGAGGTACATTGTAAAGCTCGAAACCTTATCGAACGCTGCTTTGGAGTGGTGAAAACCCGATTTCGCTTTATCATAGGGTCGAGGGGACTTCATTATTCGGCTGAAAAAGCGATAAAAAATAATAAATGTTTGCTGCGCAATCCACAATATTTGCATTTCGTTTAATCATGAACTGCCTCTGAGTTTGAACAGCGGCAATCTTTCGGAAGTATATCACGATCTCCTACCCGATGAAGAAGCGTCGAGTGCAGCTTTGATTGTAAGAATGCAAATAGCTGAAAACCTCATTTAAAAGAGATTCCGCGTGCTTTCGTGTGTTTAAAGCAACGAAATTGCCGATGGACCCATGGCGGAACGATACAAGGTGGCAGCAATTAACTACTTGTTTATTTGTTTTCGAAATGGTACCGTCGCAATATACCAGTAAATGCTTCTTTCTTTTCAGTTGCTCTTAAACAAATATAATAATTCATATTTGTAGTTATTGAAACTACGTTTTTATTTTATAGTAAAAATTTAAATTATATTTTTTAAACAGCCTAAAAGTATACGTCAATACTTTTTTATTTTTTACAACGAAAATTTTTGAAAATTGGAAATCAATATTAAAACTTAAAATATTGATAATACATTTAAAAATTAAAAAGTTCAAAGTAACTAAAATAAAAAGTTGACTAAAGATTATAAGAACCCTACATTACTCCCCCTTCAAGAAAATGTATCATTAAACAAATTGAATGTAACTCTCTTTTTATGTAAATTCTTGGTGTTGTTTGTGTCTGTTGTCTCAATTATTGCAGGTTTTAATCTATCAATAGGAACAGTTTTAATATTATTATCTATTTCAAGTTTAAAACATTTTTGGTCTTTTTCCACAATTTTGTAAGGTCCTTCATATGGTTGTTGTAATGAATGTTTATTAATGACTCGAACGAATGCAAATTTACAAGTTTGAAGATCTTTTGGAACATAAATTCCAGTATCAGCATCTTTATGATGACTTAAATTTGATCTAACATTTCGAAAATGTTCACGTAAATTACTTAAAACTTCAGTTGATGAGAAATTTTTAGCTGATGGCACAACAAGTTCCCCTGGCAAACGTAAATTCTGACCGAAAACCATTTCCGCTGGTGTAGCCGAAATATCTTCTTTGTAAATAGATCGCAAACCAAGTAATATGACAGGTAACTCGTCATACCAATTATTTGTGTCCTCTCTAGCTATTATAGTAGTCTTTAATTGTCTATGAAACCTTTCAACCATACCATTTCCTTGAGGGTGATATGCGGATGTTGTAATTTGGTGACTACCAAGTAATTTAGTTACCTCTGAAAACAATTTCGATGTAAATTGGCTACCTTGATCAGTTGTTATCTTTAACGGAACTCCAAACCGAGAAATATATTCTCTAAAAACTTATTTGCAATTGTAGTTGCTGAAATATCTTTTAATGCATATGCCTCAGGCCAACGGGTAAATCTTTCAATAATCGTTAAAATATAGCGATGTCCTTTTGAAATAGGTAATGGTCCAACTATATCTAAATGGATGTGTTCAAATCTATTATTGGGAATTTGAATTTTGACAACAGGGGATTTTGTATGACGATAAACTTAAGACTTTTGACAATTAAGACACTCTTTTGACCAAATATTAATATCCTTATTCATATTAGGCCAATAATATTTTTTAACTATGAGCCGTCGTGTAGCTCTTGTACCCGGATGTGCTATTCCATGTAAAATATCAAATACTGCCTTTCGCAAATTATTCGGTACAAATGGCCTAGGAGTTTCTCCTGAAATTTCACACCAAATATCAAAATTTAAAATGGGAATATTAATTAACTTTAAATTTAGATATTGAGAATCAGATACAAGTTGATTTAAGTCATCATCTTTTTGTTGTTCAGTTTGTAAGATTTTAAAATTCAGTTCTGTATTATATATTGCATTAACCTCAAAAGCTCTAGATAGCGTATCTGCTACAACATTGGATTCTCCTTTAATATATTGTATGTCATCAGTAAATTGTGCTATAAATTCCAAGTGTCTCGTTTGTCTAGGACTTCGTTCTGTTTTTGAATTTAAAGCAGTAGTCAAAGGTTTATGGTCCGTATAAACTGTAAATTGTCGTCCTTCCAAAAGATATCTAAAATGTTTTATATTTAAATAAATCGCCAATAATTCCCTATCAAAAGCACTATACTTAATTTCAGTTGGAGAAAGTTTTTTAGAAAAGAATGCAATGGGCTCAATTTTATTATTGTAATTTTGTTGTATAACGCCCCCAATCGCTGTGTTAGATGCATCTACTGTTAAAGATAATTTAGCATCTTTGCTAAAATGATTTAACAATATCGTAGATGCAAATTTATCTTTAATGCATTCAAAAGCTTCATTCGAATTCTGATCCCATACCAAAGTTTTGTCACGTTTCTTATTTACTTTGCTAATTAGATCATAAATTTTGTTTGTAAATTCTGCTAGTTTTGGAATGTATCTATGATAATAATTTACCATACCAATAAATTTCTGTGCCTGCTTAACTGATTTTGGACGTTCGAAATTGCGAATAGCTGATACCTTTTCATCGGAAGGTCGAATACCTGTTCCAGAAATATTATGTCCTAAAAAATCTATATTTGTTACACCAAAAGTACATTTACTTGGTTTAATGTTTAAACCGTACTCTGTAAGGCGTTGAAAAAGGATACGTAAATCTTTTAAATGTTGTAAGTCGTCGATGTAAGCATATACAAAATCTAAGTCACCTACTACCTCGTTTATGAATCTTTGAAAGGTTTGTGCAGAATTTCTAAGCCCGAAAGGCATTCTCATGAATTTAAACATACCGAGAGGAGTTGTAATAGCAGTTTTGTAAATATCTTCTTCAGCCATAGGAATTTGGTGATATGCCCTAACTAAATCTAATTTTGAAAATATATTTTTATTATGAAGGTTCATATTAAAATCTTGAATGTGAGGTAAGGGATAACGATCAGGAACAGTTACAATATTCCATCTTCTAAAATCACCACATGGACGCCAATCATTCAACTCTTTTTTAGGTACAAGGTGAAGTGGTGATGCTACTGAAGAATTTGAAGGCCTACAAATGCCTGTTTTAACTAAGAAATCAAACTCCGTTTTCGCGACTTTGTATTTTACCGGATCTAAGCGCCTGGGCTTAGAAAATGGAAGACTACCTTCTGTTACAAGTCGATGTACTGTTGTATGTTTAACAGGTTTAGTATAATCTGGCTCTGAAATAAGTGACGGAAACTATCTTAATAATTTTGTATATTTATTGTCAACCACAAATAATTTAGGTAATGGAATATCACAAAAGTAGGATACTGCATTAACTGAGAGATTGGTTAATGGATCTACTAAACGTTTATGTTTAATGTCAATAAGAAGACCATATTTACAAAGAAAATCAGCGCCAATTATTGGCTTGGCTATATCCGCAATCAAAAATGTAAAGGGAAATTCACGTCTTAAGCCTAAATTTACGTTTAAAAGCCTTTTCCCGTAAGTGGCAATTGTTGAGCCATTAGCTGCAGTGAGAATTATGTCTGAACGTTTCGTATGAGGAAATTTAGACGCGGGTAATACCGAAATTTCTGCTCCACTATCAATTAAAAAATTTTGTTTGTTTTCTCTATCAAAAATAAATAAGCGACGCGTCGAAAATTCTAAATTTCCGTTGTTCGTCGCTGCAACAACGGAAGAATTTAGTTTTGTTGAATCTTTGTTTTTGTTATAAGAACAAGGTTGTTCACAACTCTGGCATTATTTCCAAATTTGTAGTGAAATCTGCACAACCAATTTGGATTATTACGCGAGTTAGAACGATGCCTAAAAGAATTTCTAAAATTATTCCTAGAATTAGAACGCGACCTAGATTTTTTTTTATACACTTCTGTTTTAATTTCTGCTAACTCCAAAGAAAGTTTCTGAAAACTTTCACACATTAAAGAAGTGGTTTTAACTAGATTTTCAATAACTGAATTTTGAGCTTTTGTATCTGATATTGTATTTTCTGAGAAAACTTCTTTTTTATTCATAACTTCAAAAATGTTATCCGCTAATTTTACTAATTCATTAATATTATTAGAACTTGAACTAGCTAAAATCATACTCAAATTTTTAGGAAGTTTACGCATCCAAATTTTCTTTAAAATATTTTCACTAAAATTTGATCCGGCTAATATAATTAATGAACGATAAAATTCTGATGGTTTACGTTCATCCATCTCAGAATCATTTAAAATTTTATCAAGTTTCGAATTTTCGCTAAGTGAGTGTCTTTCTATCAACACTTTTTTAAGTTCAGTAAATTTGTTATTAATGGGGGGATTTTGGATAAAATCCAAAATAGTTATTATCACTTCCTGCGGAAGTGCTGTAATGATGTGTTCGTATTTAGCGTTTTCTTGTGTAATGTTTTTAGTACTAAATTGTGTTTCGGCATGAATAAACCATGCTTCCGGACAATTAGTCCAAAATTGTGGTAGTTTTACTGAAACTGCCAAAATTTCATTTTGAGTAACATTTGTATATGGATTTGTAATTTGTTGTTGAGAAGTATCATTTGATAAATCTATCAAAGAGTCATTTAAATTATTAGTAAGTGTAAATGTTTGTGTATTATGTTGTGGTGAACGAAACATTTTGAATTAAATAAAAAAAGAGTTCACTAACAAAACAGTAAAATAAACTAGTAATTCTATAAAAAAGGAGTTTACAATAATAATAATAATATTTATATTTTAATATACATACATAAAAAAATATTATTATTCAAATAAAATAAAAAAATAAATGTAAGGCGCGATAACCTCCGAAGAGATCTAAGGCCGAGCTTCTCTTCCAATTTGCGTCGTGCTCCTCTTGATTTTCCCTACAAATTGGCCGGACGGGACCTACATATTTTATGCCGACTCCGAACGGCATCTGCAAAGCAGATGAGTTTTCACTGAGAGCTTTTCATCGCAGAAATACACCCGGAGTGCTTGCCAAACACTGCCGAGGGGCGACCCCGCTTAGAAAAATTTTCTTCTAATTGAAAAATCTTATTTCTAAAATTTTTTTTGATGTTGCTCTGCCCGGGAGTTGAACCCAGGGCATACGGTGTGATAGGCGGAGCACGCTACCATCACACCACGGTGGCCATTCAAATACTTGCGGATATTTATTTATTTATGCAATGGCTTTTGATGATGTCTTCAAATTAATGGCTTTATAAGATTTGCAATGGCTTTGTAAGAGTTTTCGCTCAGTTGTTACGTAATCCACTTTTTAACTGTTGCAGACGTAGAATGTTTAGTACATGTGGGAAAGGGCAAAGTAATTTCAATCACAGTGAACGTGTTCGTATAAGCAAAAAGAAAAAAAAAAAATTTGCCTTGATATTTGAACGTTGGCCCAATCAGAAATTGGCTAACGTGGCGCTTATTGATTTGAGTTGTCTTGCAATCCTGGGACCAGGAAAAAATATGTTTCAGCAGTATTTGACCAAAGCGAAAAACATGTCAGCAAGATGATTTTTAAGATAATACGTCGATACACAAAAGTTGGTTATAGTTATTGCAATCACTGTAACAGGAATCAGTTGATGCAAATCAGCATTATACTTCGGCTAAAATACAAATTTCACACTAATGCTGCATATGTTGTCGATTTATTCACAAATTCTTTTTCCTCATTCATCACTGATGTTTTTGGAACTATGTTTCTTAGGCAATGTTCAAATGTTGTGGGCCACACTGAATCGAAGCAATTATTAATAAATTGCTGCTTGTGTTGTTGGTAATATTGTGTTGGCGCTTGCGGGCTTTTTGTAACTCATTAACAGTTTTATCAATTCGGTATATAGATTTAAGGCAGAATCGCCAATTGTAGTTATTGAAACTACGTTTTTATTTTATAGTAAAAATTTAAATTATATTTTTTAAACAGCCTAAAAGTATACGTCAATATTTTTTTATTTTTTACAACAACGAAAATTTTTGAAAATTGGAAATCAATATTGAAACTTAAAATATTGATCATACATTTAAAAATTAAAAAGTTCAAAGTAACTAAAATACAAAGTTGAATAAAGATTATAAGAAACCTACAATATTCAATAATTATAAGCTGGCGTTAAGCTCATGAATTCTTAAATATTATTATTTTTGCTATTGACCAATTTTACGCCTTTTTTGCACCCAACTCCTAAATTGATTTAACATATCTGATGGCAATGAAAGTATACAAAAAATAACCTTGGGGAAAAAGTATTTAGTACTGAATGGAAAAAAAGTGTGCATTAATTTCAAGTTTACATTCATTAAAGATTGGGAATGGTTCTTACATTCACATTCTATATTGAATTATATTTTACCATTCAATAACACACACACTTTAGCTTTGAGTTAAACTATTTTAAGCCATTCAGGAATGGAGATTTATAATATGCAACCAAAAAATCACAAATTTTTAAAAGAATGCTGATAGAATGCACACTCAATTGATTCAATCTTTTTACAGCTCTGATTGATAGCTTGTATCAATTCATAAAATTCATTTCATAAAAACAAGAGCATTTATATCGACGTTGATAAAAAAACTTGCAAGATTTAACGTTAAATCTTTTCAGAGACCTAAATCCCGAATAAAGCCTAGGAAATATGGTCTGACTATGTGAATGAATAGTTATGATTGATAATGAATTTCTACAAATTTCATTGTTTTATTGTTTTATTTGCATAAGCTATTAAATCCATGTTTGTAGTATTACTTATATCTAAATCTTTATATCTATACTTTATATAAAATAAATATGTTGTGAAATCCATGTTTTATAGTACATTTTTACTCTTAGTTGCGAACACAAAAATACCAGTGCCAATTTTTGTAAAATTTCAGCAAGTTTCGCTTCAGTTAAAATATTTTTGCAATTTTATTTATAGAAATATAGGTCAATATATAATTAGACGAATATAAGTTGGAGCTTGAAACTTTACTCAAAAATCGGGAAAATCCAGCGGAGTCTCATGAAAATTTGCAACTTTTTACCAAGAATTTTTAGAAATTTTCTGAGAATTCAGTTTTGTAGCTCATTCTATTTTAGTATTGGCAATTTTTTTTCTAACGGACCATCGTATTTTTTTCCTTTTATAAAAAAAAATTACCTTCTAAAATTTGTATGGAAAAAAATTCGAAGGTCCGTTAGAAAAAAAATTGCCAAAAATGAGGAAGTCATTAGCACATTATTGGACTAGGTCCCGAATCAGTTCCTCGACGTACGAGTAACAGAAGCATAAATAGAAGCAGCAACAAAAAGAGGATCAACACTAAAAGCGGAAGAAAAACGAAAATTAGTCGAAGAAATCAATAGTGGATATTCCAAAGAAGTAAAAGTCGAAATTTCCAAATGAAGAGGGACAATAGTTTTAGTGAATCGCAAGGATCAGCTCAAAATATAATCTGAAACAGGGCGTTCTTCAAACAATGCATAGTTAAGTGGTTCTTGAAAAGTGCACTGAATTAGCACTAAAATTATTGTCCCTCTTGATTTGGAAATTTCGACTTTTACTTCTTTGGAATATCCACTATTGATTTCTTCGATTAATTTTCGTTTTCCTTCTGCTTTTAGTGTTGATACTCTTTTTTGTTGCTGCTTATTATTAAGCTTCTTTTACTCCGGTACCTAGAAACAATAAAGTTTACAACAATTAAGTTTAGGACTCACATACAAACTCTGTAGTCATATTTGATACTATAGCTTCTAATGCCTCAGACTACCGAGACAAAATAGCAACTAGCTGCTCTAACGACTTGGCAATGGAATTTGCAGTATCTGCTTGTAGCATAGCTGCTTCAGCTAAATTTTCCATTGCCTTGGCCTGTGCCTCACCCACGTCAACTAGTGCTTTGGTTGCATCGGCTTGAATTTTCGCCGAATCGGCAATGCGATGTTGGAAGGTTTGAGTCTGAGTGGTTCTGCGCTGCGCTCTGCTCGGTATCACTACAGCGGTCGTGCTGGTATTAACTTCCTCTGTGGAATTTGGCGTTGCACAAGTAGATGGTGACGTCGGGCACACTGGGCCTGCTATAGCACTCACTCCTGCGAATTCAAATAGCGCCGCAGCTGTGGAAGACGTTGCCCTCGATGACCTTGACACACCAAGTGTCATTCCGCTTGGCGCTGCTCCTTTCGTCATCAGCAGCATTCTGTCTATAACCTCCTCCACTTCGTTGAGTGGAGA